>NC_031995.1:109143028-109152129 GCF_001879085.1 Nicotiana attenuata | reverse complement strand
GGGGGGGGGGGGGGGGGGGGGGGTGGAGATCAAAATAGAGCTAAAAGCAAATGTTGACTTCATTTTTGAAAAGAGGTACTTACAATCATAATCTGCCCATCCAATCCTTTGCCGAGCTAAGTCATACACAAAGATCTTATCTTTCAGAACAAGATCTGAAAATCAAGAAAAATACAGTTAGACCAACCTAGATTCTTGTCTATCTATGGATCCAGAATACTCGACAAATGAAGATGCAGAGCAATGCAATAAGTCAACTGACAAGGAATACATGGTTCAAATGCCAAAGCATAGCCAGACTATCTTTCAGCATTTCTACTTCAAATCATCCGGAAAAGTTGATTCGTGGAAACCGTTCACCTTGGCAAGTGGTGTTAAAGGTTAAATATCTCAACATTAGCTTACACAGGATTGTATACCAATAAACCAGCAGAACTAATTGAATAGCCAAATTAAGTAGAATGTCTAGGAGGGAAGAGGGAAGAGGAAGGAGCTCAAGGGCACAGGCATGACTAAGATAAAATTTGCACTTAAGATGCATATCAATAAATCAACCACACTTCTGTCCCAAACTACTTGAGGTCTAATATATTAATCTTTGGGGCCATTCTGCTCTATTTGAACCCAATTCACTCTGATAGTAAATAATCTTCTTTTTTTAGAATAATTCACTCCGATAGTACATAATCTTTTTAAGACAAGGGGTACTGTTAAAAATTGAGGTTCTCTAAATCTCAAACTTATACCAACACTTACAAACATGTCTCTAACCAAATTATAAAGACTCCTGACAAATACTGCACCCAGTAGAGTAAAATCAAGTAAGCCTTGTTTCAACTAGTTAGGATTGCCTATATGGATCATTTCTTCCATAAGGTTTTGTTTATATTTCAAGCCGTATTGACTCCATGAGATTCTAAGTCATTTGAGACAATTTCTTGAATGTAGTCAACAGTCTACCTCGTTCCTTTCAGCACTTTAAACACCATATTGCCACACTTAATAACCGGTTCATATGTCGGACTAATAGGATATGGCCAAACCATCTCATGTGACGTCCTTTTCATGCTCTATATGTGCCCTACTTGCACCCTTCGACAAAAGTGATTGTTTCTAATCATATCCAATCTTATATGATTACACAACCATTAACATCCGCATTTTTTTTGATATTCAATTAGCGGACATGTAATGTTCACTCTCACATATTATTGTTGGTCTTACAACCGTTATACTAACTTAAATTTCAATTTGCTAGGAATCTTTCTGTCTAATAACACTCATGCAACACTCTTTCATGTCAACCAGCATATTTTAGTTCTATGTGTTCCTTCCTTATCTACCACGACATTTCTCTATTCTCCTGGAAGAATTGAGCTTAAATAACTTGACTGCCAGCATTTAGGAACCATATAATCTAATATCATTTCACCTTAATACTTTTTAGGCGGAGTAAACTTGCATTGCCTGGATAGTATCTTGTTTCCACTTATTCCAAAACATTGCGAAGTGTTTCACCATGGAGCTGCTTTTGACTAATTTTGTTAATTGACACTATCATCTGCAACTATCATGCATCCTGAAACCTCACCATGTATGCTACCGGTTAACTCATAACCAGGATAAACAAGGAAAGGCTCACACATTTAATGCGCATACAATACACTGACATGGGCCAAAAGAAAAGAAGATTAATTCCCTTCACTTAATGTTGATCATAACCTTGTGCTTGGTTTACACATACACACACAACAAGAAATAGAAAGGAATTAATACCTTTCCGTTAATATTTGGTCATAAATTGTGTTTACAACTGTAGATGTCTTGCATGTACGTATACGGGTATGAGTGTGCATGTACTAGTTGGAAAAAAAGACTAGGGAACCAGCACTCTAAGAAGTTAGAAGGCATGAATAATAGACCTAAAACTTGAAGCAGTTTGGAATTTAAGTCTTCAAGTTGTGTTAGCCAGCAGTGAAAAAGGAAAAGAAAGAACAAAACACAACTCAAAACACATAGTTAGCTTAATCCCTAGAGTCTGAGGCACCTATCTCTGAGAGCAGTCAGAGTGCGCTCTCGTAGACTTGTTCTCAACATACAATCTTGATGAGACTCTGTCTTTTAGCCTTTAGGAATATCCATATTAAATGCAACTCCAACCTTGATTTAGGACTGCAGTCATGTATCCAGTCTAACACCCCTTTCCACGTATTAACTTTCTATGAATTCCACCCTCTGCTGTCTTTCAACATCAAAGTAACAATCACTGCCTCTACAAGATATATAACTGTCCCACGCACGGAATCCAAAGCAAGTAAATTTGACATAAAAATCAAAAAACTAGGCAAAACAGGAAATATAAATTCCTTGGCACACTCCGGAACATACCTAACCGAATTACTGGTACTACAAGTATGCCTATCCTCTGGTCAATCACAATAAAAGAACGGATGCCAAATTAGAAAAGACAAAGGGACTGCAATCTTCAAGCTACAATTTTCAAATTGCAAATCAATGACCTAATATTCTAATAGAAAATGGATGGCCGCGTTTCATCAACATCGATATTGCAGGAATGATGACTTTATCTAAGCATGCTATCACAAAGGTACAATCCATCTAAGCAGACAATCACCAAGTAAATTATTATAATACAGGAAAAAGTATAGTTAGGTCCTTTTTAGATGGTTTGAGTGACGGAATGCTTAAGCACCCATTAAGGACGCTAACACACGTAATGATGCAGCAGATATTAGATGTAACCATAGTCCTAGAAGATATGTTGATAAATACACCAGCGAACCAACTTGAGGTTGACGCATAGATGTTGTAGGAAACAAGGAACCAAGGAACCAACCTCCTAAAATTGTTACACCTTGATCCTGTTTTTCAAAGCCGATGCACCACATAGCAGCACCTTCCTGTTAGAAAAATTCAATTGAGTCACTTAGCTTTTTAGTTCATCAAAAAGACAATAGTGCTGCATATAGCATTGTTGATATAGTCTCAGATGAGACTTCAAGAAGACATTCAAACACAATACAGATTCCGGTACTCACGACAAAGCCCATATGCACAAGGTAGTCTGCTGGTCTTAAAGCCATCGATGCACCACCATCAAAGTTTAGAGAAACTGGGGGAAATATCTCTGCTATGCTGTTTTCAGAACGAAACAGGGTGTCATATTCGAGTCACCAAAGCAGTTGGGTAAAGACATGTTTGTCATAAGAGCTCAAAGTAAATATCTATTGAATTATACAAGGATGAACCTTGAGGACACTAGAAAGCACGGTTTTCCTCGTGAGATGATTGGCCTAACTGATGGTGAAACAGCAGCAGTTATCTGCAAATGAATGATAAAACAATTTTCAGGGGTTTTGATCAACAGTTGTCTGCCCTTTTTCGCCAACCCAACTTGCTTGGGACTGAGGCGTAGTTGTTGTTGTTGTTGTTGTTATGTGGTCAGTTTTTATATTTAGGAGATGTGGATATAATTTTGGTACAGACAAAGAGAGCAATTGGACATTCAAGTTAAAACGGAGGGAGTAAACAAATTGGCCAAATGTAGGAACTTACAGCATTGACAAAGGGATCATAAGCTTCTGCGGCAATATAAGCCAAAGTTGTACCAGAATCCACAATAGTTCCTCGATTGCCAGATGTCGCAAACACTGATGGATCAACAGGCACCAACTGTCCATTAACAGCAATGCTCTGCAGATATACATTGTAATGCGCCCTGCAAAAGTGGAGAGCGGATACAATCAAGCTTGCTAAAACCATTTCTTCCCTAGGGCCCAGTCCATCCCCGTGCTTATAGTTGGAAAACGAATAATGTCGAAAAGCATAAAAAATAAACACAACTAGGATATGTATTCAGTACAGCTTATTATGTTCGTGCAAAGCAAAAATACCCATGGATTAAAAGCTAAAATTGATGGAAATATGGCAACTATTAGCACAAGCCACATTAAGCAAGAAAAGAAACTTCGTTGTACTGTAACAATACGTACTGTGACGGAACAAGGGGACTATATACGATTCTTGGATCCAAAATCTCACCAAGGACTAGTATACCTCCACCATTTCCCTCTCCTTTCAAGCAATGTGAAAATACTTTAGGAGTAATCCGATGAGAAGACAGTTGAGATATTACTGAAAGACCCTGTTGACCAAACCCAAATATCCCATCAATTGCTCTGTCCGTCTTGGTCAGATCACCCGACTGCGAGGTGCTGCACCTGTTTTAATTCATATCCAAGTATAAGCTTTGGGTAAACAAACATGGTTTTTTCATATATTCGGCCAAAGATATTTCTGGTTCAAATGACCACAACTGTTTCTAATAAAAAATTAAGTAAAGGTGTAGGGATATTTAAGAAATAACAACTCACCCAAAAATAATCGGTGCTGAAGAGTTGGCAATCAATGAGGTTCCCAGGACTGTGTCGAAATACAGTAAATCGGCTACGTAATGACCAGTTGTGCCACTCCCATCTCCATACTGAAAGGAGTAGCCACACTGATTGGTTTCTGTAGAGCACTCAGCAGAGGCAGTTTGAACTATAGAAGCGCACACTTGGTCTGCACAAGAAATGGGAGAAGCAGTTGACGAGATGGTAGCATCATAGAAGTTGAGCTCAACCTGCACGCACGTAACAGTGTCAGCAGCTTGTAACATAAGTTTATTCCTTCACCACACTTTATACAAGAAACTAAAAAAAAAAAAGCATTACAAGAAGAACGGGAAGATGACTTACCCCAAGTCCACTTGTCCGAGGACAATCATCGCATGAACTGCATGTAACCCATAGGATATCACTGCCCGTGTCAATTTGCACATTGTATTCTCTTGGTGGAGTTCCCAGTCTTACTTTTGTAAAATAAAGGCTACAAATACACCAAAAAGCATAGAAGAGAGAGAAAGAGAGACGACGGTCAACAAAATTGATATTCAAATCAATGAGAATACCACACATCCTCTTTTGCAGCGTGAAACTCATCACTCGATCCTACCTAAATATTTTGCACCAGAACAGGAAATGATACAATTCAAAGCAAACAAAACTATCACTAACATCAACATCACCATCCAACCAATAATTAATAAGAAAGCACCTAGAAAAGAAAATCAGCACATCAAAATTCATTGTGTTACAAGTACTTTAATGCACTGAAAGTCAATATTTAAAAGAGAGTCCACAGAAAAGTAAGCTCAAACCACAAACCCACAAGTCCAACAAAACAATTACCCTCAAACTAACAAAACACAAAATTTACCTCAGAATCTGTGAGACCAAATTCATAAGACATTAATAACACATCAAATAGTCCATAGCTTCCATACATTCACAGAAAGTTCCAAGTTTTAACATCATAAAGAATCAAACTTTCCCAAAATATGATTAAATTAACCAAACAAAACTCAACAACAAAAAGAATGCCTTAGTCTCAAACAAGTTGGGGTCGGCCATACGAATCATCACTTCTTCATTTAAGCTCAACCTATGTCATCATTGTACCAAATAAAATATAGCAAATACAGCAATATAGCTCCACATTAGAAAAAGGAAGAAAACACTAAAAACATCACAAATATAACAACATAATCTTATAAAAATGGTCATGACAAAGTAATTACCCGACAAGATAAGGGTCAGATGAACCGACAACAGGAAAATTAACAATCCCACCAGCAAAACTCTGCAACATTCGAGCATGTCTAGCTCTGTCCCTTGCTCTAACCTCCTCCAGCTCCACCTTCCCGTTCAAAGGAAAAATCCTTTCCAAATTAAGCACTCCCGCCGGCAATTTCTCAGCTCTGACGGCCACGGCGGCGGCAACAGCCATCACCGCCGCCACCGCCAAAACCACTTTCAAGAATTTCATGCGGCATCCCATAAAAAAAAAGTTCTTGAAAATGCTAAAATATATACCAAAATTATATAAATATGAGTACCAACCCAGCTCAAGAAACAATAAAAATATTGGATTTTTTACCAAGAAAATACAGGTTTTAGAAAAAGCTAAAATATGTATTCAGAATACACAGATTATACAAATATGAGTACAGCCCAGTTCGAGAAACAATAAAAAGACTGGATTTTTATCAAGAAAATGGATGAACAAGAACAAGAACAGTAATCTTTTATTTGGTTTCTGCTTTCAAGAGAGAAAAGAGGCAGTGGATTTTTAACTTTTTTTTATTGGTTTGTGAGTCTATGAATATAGAAAATACATGAACATTGAACATTTATAGTGGTGTGTTTTTAAGACATAAAGCTTAAGCAAGTGAGTAATCAAATGGTGGCGCTAATGAACTGTCAAAAATGGGCTTGTGGTACATGCTAAATTGGATAGTTGTTACAAGGATATTTTGGGGAAAAGAAAATTTTGTTCTTTTCTTAATTTGTGTTTGGTCTTAACTTATAGGATTAATTAATGAAAATTAAAACAATTAAAAGTTATACTATTTTGTTGTTTTCCATAACTCTTTTCATTACTATATATCTGTTCCTTTAATGCTATGATTATATTGGACTGTGTCGAGGATATATCTATCGAAAATAATTTTTCTATTTATATAAAATAGGGGTAAAATTACGTACATATTACTTTGAAATTGTTGTTATTATTGTAAAATAATTTAAAAGGATTAAAAAAAGTGGACTAAATAGACTTGAGTTAAGTAGCAATGCAATGGGGATAGAGGAGACTAATGGAGTAAGTTGAGTGGGATCAATGTCAAAAGATAAGTGCGTAGTTCACACGCTTTTTACATAGAAAAAGGTCAAAATTATTTGAGTTCTAATTTTACAAGTAATGAAACGTTTTTTTCTCTTTTTTTTGGGTCCATTTTCTTATTGTGAATCAGTGATTTGCGGAATACTGTTTGATATTTAGCATAAAGTTGATTATGAACAAGGCTTTAGGGGTTGTATAGTAGGGAATAAATTATCTCGGAATTATTATATAAAAATTAAATAATAATAATAATAATAATAATAGAATTATTTAATGATATTTTTATTGGAAGATATTTGGTTCATTGGACTAAAAATAGAATATACGAGATATAGTATAAACATGTGTTTAATGTATATTAGATAAGTTTAGGCAAATTTTTATTCTCAATTTTAACTTTGGATTGTTCAAAAGATTTTGTCCGAAGAGCCTTGGAAAAATGCATCTTTGTCAGTTTAGTATTTATTTTGGGACAATTAATCCTAAAATTATTATTTCACCGTCAATGTCGGATAGAATAATACCCAATTGGAGGATTAATTAATCCTGGTATCGCTATTACGAATTCAAAAGTCCAACAAAACGCACAATAAAATAATTTCGCATCTAATCCAGAGATTTTTATTCTTTATTTCTCGTACTAGACGACTCTAAGACTTTCTTTCTCGTGATTAATTGCTTGTCGAAGAGCATTTTATGTTTGATAGAGATCTATCTATGAATGAAAACATAAGTTTAGTTTTATTTTGAGAACTCTTAATTACATTAAAAGATACATTTTTAATATTACAATTAATCTTTTAAGAAAGGAAACGGCAAAATTAGATTTGAATGATTTGTATAACTGACTGAGGTTCCATTCTAATTCGCTGAGTGATAAACATTATAATATGTAAATATAATCCACCAAAAACATAATTACGTAGGTAATACAATTATAATAGTTATACTAGGGAACAAGAATGAAAGAAATAAACTAACCCAATCCACACTTGGTCAAGAGTTAAATTGTGATCTCTTAATCACACAGTAAGAATACCAGTTTGTTCAAATTGCTTCTGAGTTTTGACTTCTTATAAATAAAAATCAATTGATGCAGATATTAACATATCAATATGTCATTGTTTATATTATATTATGGTAATGAGAAACTAAATGTTTAAAAAATTAAAATTAGTTTAACTGAAAAAAAGTTTCAACTTAATATTCAAAAACTATTAGTTAAGAGTACAATAATTTTATATATAAGCTGAATCATTCATGATGAGTTCTCTTCCCTCTTTCTCTATTTGTAATTTTTTTTTTTATATAGAAAAAATCGCATAAAATATTTTAATATGCTTCAAAACAAAAAATATGTTGGAACCTAGAGTAAGCAGTCCGATGCAAGAAGCATCTTGCATTCATGCAGGGTCCGAGGAAGGGTCATATCCCAAGGATTTGATGTAAATATTAATGGCTGATTCTACAGCTCCAATTCGTGACCTATAAATCACACGAAAAAAATTTTACCGTTACTCAAAGACTTGAAACGAATAATATTTTAAAAAATAGTACTTAAAATGTTAAGGAGACAGACAACAAGAGAGGCACGAGGACATGTACAAAACAGTGAGGGGGTAATTTTGGCCCTACAATCTAGTTGGATTTGGACATTCATCAGTAATTGAAAATGTACCTTTTAATTGTCAGATCTCATTTAACTGCTTACAGAAAAATATGCTATGAAAAATAAAATAAAAAAATAATTGGCAGCAGACACATTGTTGACAGTTGACTCATTTATGAGAAGGCAAAGACCAACATTCAGAATTAAAATATTTTTCCACGATCTACAAATATTTTATGATATTTTATATTCAAAGTTGTAAAACTGGATTTATTTTTTTTAATTCTCGTAAACATTTAATGAGAAGTCATAGACCAACATTTTCAGAATTCAGCACATTCAAGATTCAGATTCGTAGTATGCGTGTCTATTGTGTATTCTTCTATTTTCCTGCTGTAATTTTTTAAGTTTTGAAATTTTTTTTCCCACGTTTTAAATTATTCTTTATTTATTATTTAATTTTCAAATTATAGCACTATAAATAAAGTCTTTTTACTCATTTATTATCGTGAATATGTTAGAAGTGTGTGGCTGAAGTGTGACGTGATAATTTAAGGGAATTATAAGGTCTAATATCTAATATTTATAATATAAATTTTTATGAGACTAACAAGTCTAAATTTTGCCGCTTTTACGAATTCCAACATCTTTTTGAAATACAATTATTGTGTTTTTATTAAATATATAAATGAATCAAACTCGATATTATTTTGAAGGAATATTTTATATAGAAAAAACAAAACAACTC
>NC_031995.1:109139526-109143008 GCF_001879085.1 Nicotiana attenuata | reverse complement strand
GAAAAAAAAAAAACACTTATTCATTCACCATTAGTCTCTGTACCTCCATGTACCATACGTGGATTCAAAACAAATTAACACATATTTTCCAAAACATTGTCCATAGTTTAAGTATAAGTTTTGACAAACATGAAGTGAACAAAAATTTGAGTGAACAAAGATTACTTGTCCCATAATTTTAAACATCTAATTTTAGGCTTATTATCCCAACTGTATTCAAATTAAATACTATGACGGGGTTGGCAATAAATAGTGAATTTACAATAATAAATCCACTGTAATCCCACAAGTAGAATTTGGAAAGGGTAGTATGTACGCAGACCTTACCCTCATTTTGTGCAGGTAGAGATACTGTTTCCGATTAAATAGTGAAATTTGACTAGCATATTTTTTTTTTTTTTTGCCAAGAATAACAACGCAATGGGAACCAATTTATTAATGTATCATCAAATCAATTTGTTGAAAGAATCACTATCATGATAATTTATGGGCATTGGTTCAACAAATAGTGTAAACTTATACGAGGTTAAAACTTGAATATTTTAATACCTAATTGATAATGTATTCTATTGCCTTTGAATTGCTTAAAGAGTATATAATACCTAATTGATAATTAATGTAAAACAAACTTCTAGATTTGGACAATAATATTGCATTTTGAAGCTATTATGAAGTTCGAGCACGAGCTTAGATAAGATATACTAATATTCCAGATGTAAGCTGCCATTTTGTTCATAGTAGTTTAGAACTTGTATTTATGTTTATATATATTCAATTCAACCAGACAATGTATTTTCTTTGAATAACGTTGTATTACATTACTTAGAGCCCATTTGGATTTGCTTATTTTAAGTGTTTTTAAGCAAAAATAGCTTTTAAGCCATTTTGTAGTGTTTGGATAAAGTAAAAAAGTGTTTTAAGCACTTGTATTTAAGCTAAAATGATACAAATAAGTCAAAAGCTAGAATTCCTAACTTATAAAAGTCACTTAAAATAAACTCATCCAAACGGCTTCTTAGTTGCTCATGACTTATAACACCAGATAAATAAAATTTGGGTAGAAGCAAAAGTTAATTGTTTACCTATGTTAAACACGAAGTCAGAAATATATATTTAAAATAAAAAGTGAATTTATGCTGGCTATGGGGTTCGAACCCTTGCGCACTTGTGTGCAGAAGATCTTAAGTCTTCCCCCTTAACCTCTCGGGCAAACCAGCTTAGTGCTTCAGCAATAACATTTTATAATTATAAATATTTAAAAGAAAAAGAAACTGACTTATATGTTAATTAATTTGATCGATTAAAAGTTAAAATTTGGAAAAGTCACACCATCATTTTACTATAATTTTTATAAGGTTGAAAAACAGAAAATACAATTATGCATGTGTCTTTCCTTTAGCTGGTTTGTAATTCATGAATAAAACCTATAAATGTATCTACATATATTAAAAGAAGACCTATCGTTTTTATTTTAATTTGTATCAAATTGAAAAACAGAAAATAAAATTGTGCATGTATTTCCTTTAGCTGGTTTGTAATTCTTGAATAAAATCTAGCTAAAAATGTATCTACATATTAACCTAATAAAATCACGTATATCTTATTTCATATTCCTCTACCAACTTTTCCATGATTCATAAAATTAAAGTAGTTGTTTTCTGGCCTTTTGAGTTAGGTTTGATTTATGAGTTGGCAAAGTTGATCACACTAATCCACATGCTTCTGTTTTAAAGTTTGTTAATTTGCCAACAAATTTGGTTAAGAGAAAGGTTTATATAGAAAGGCCAAACAAAGAAAAGAAATCCTCCTGTGAATTCTTAACAAAATCACAATAAAATTATTATTATTATTATTATACTACGTACCATCTTCAATTTTTCAAGAAATTTCTAAGTGGGCGTTTGAACATAAGAACTGTAAATTCCGGAAAAAAGTGAATTTTTTTTCAAGTGAAAATGATATTTAAAAATCAGAGTTGTGTTTAGACATGAATATAATTTTGAGTTGTTTTGAACTTTTATGAGCGATCTGAGTGAAAATTTTGAAAAATAATTTTTTGGAGTTTTTCAAATTTTCGAAAAATTCCAAAATTCATTGTCAAGTGAAAATTTGAAATCTTATGGCCATACACTGATTTCGAAAAAAAAAAGTGAAAAAAATTTCATGGCCAAACGAGCAATAAGTACGTCTCTAGTTATTATACGTGACTTATAGGTCACGGTTATATGTCACGGGTTCGAGCCATAAAAGCAACTACTAATGCTTGCATTAAAATATTAAGTTTTAATCCAATATTTTAAAATTTACCCCTGTATCGATAACCGATAAATAGAATTATTAAATATAAATATCTAACTGATTCGTCCGATAAGCAGCCCTACCCTCAATCTCTTGTACACCCTTTTTTCTCTTTTTTTTTTCTGGGGCTTTTTTTTTTTGGTTAATCACTGATAATCTAACGTTTCAAAAATCAAACTTTATTCCATTCATCATACCCTAGTTGAAAACCAGGGTCCACGTAATTTTTTCATGTGAAGCACACTCAAATTGTTGAAATAAAGTGCTTTCTTGTCCCATAATTCTGCATAAATCAGGATTTGATAAAGAGTTTATTGTACTAATAATAGAAAATAAATCAAGGAAGATTAGCAAATTATTATGACTTCACGTTGCACCTTATGACTTGTATTTATCTATACTATTGAGACATGTTTCCCTTTTGCTTTAGTTTGGTGTCGCAACAGTTTGCCCAATGTTCTTGCATACGTTTAAGAAAGACATTTTATTACATTAATCATAAGAATATTTGTTTAAATTACGTACATTTTATCTTTTACATTTTTAAAAAAAAAAAAGAAGCGCAACCCGGTGCACTAAGCTCCCATTATGTGTCGGGCCCGGGGAAGGGCTAGACCACAAAGGTCTATTGTACGCAGTCTTACTGTACATTTTTGCGAGAGGCTATTTCCCTAAAACAATTTCTTGTTCTCCTAAAACGTCAAATATTTTAAAACAAATGCAGCGTGCCTAACGGCTAATTATTAGACCATAAAGGACTAGGATTTAAGTTATATTCACTTACGGAATCCTTTACACTACCAAATGTAATATACCATGTAATAGCAGATTACTCTAAACAACTTATTAAAATGAGTTGCATGGTATTATCTATCAAGTACTAACTTAATTTAGTGCATAGATTTGGTACAAGATGACTATATGATTGCTTTTCGTTCTAAGTAAATTTTTGAAAAGATAACAAATTGTGTCATTTAGTTTTGAATAAAAGTGGTCTGTCACGCACCGTAGTTGAATGGTCTGTTCCATAGCTTTAACGAGGGATGTTAGCTTGAATCTTGAAATGCTTTCCCGCATAACTTATACACCAATTTGTGGGGACAAATATATATACATATTAAGAAGTAGGAAGTTATATATATATATATATATATATATATATATATATATATATATATATATAT
>NC_031995.1:109136114-109139426 GCF_001879085.1 Nicotiana attenuata | reverse complement strand
CTTCAGGCTTCTTGGTATTGAATTCGTTGGCAGGCCGATGTGGCTACGTACTTAGCATGAGTTAGCTTGGTTGGTCCTGAGTTGTATTGTTGAGGGAGAGGTTGATTCGATCGTTATTGAACTTGCTAGTGATCTGGAGAGATCTATGAGTTGCTTTTCTGTGCTGTGAGATGTCATGATTTGTTGGTTATAGGCACATGTGGTGCGGTTCTATTGGGGATTCATAGTGAAAGTCGAGCGGGTAGAGTAATGGAGTGTTGGCTATGACCTATCGGGTTGCGTGTCGTATGTTATTTGTTTCACCGTGAATGTAATGAATTGTTTTGGCTCCAGACATCAAATTTTGCGTGGCTGTCGATTTTGGGCATAGTGACTTGAGTTGCTTCATGTGTAACAGTGTTTGGTCAAGATCACGCGTTGTAGCGAGGTTGCGTGAAGTTATGACCTTTTTCGGGGTAGATTCATATGTTCTATTCTATGATGTGAGACGGGGTCTCAGCCTTGTGTTGTAATGGTATTGATGAGCTTGAGGTACAGCTCTTTCGCTTGAGTCATTTTCATGATTTGAGTATGTTCAGACCGTCTCTTATTGGTACGTGTATTATGCGAGTTGTGGCTTAGGCCGGTGTTGAGGTGTCATATTACCAGAGTGGTGTGTTGGACCCGAGGTGATCGTTGGGGGTCATTAATGAATACGAACGGATTTGGTTTCAGCTTGTTGGATGGTTAATATCGAGGTTCGGCTCGGAAATCTGTTGTGGTATTAGTCAGAGGAAAGTGGCATCATGAATGTTTGATCTGAGGAATGGTTACGGTTTATCGCGTGTTTCATTTGTTGTTGGCAGTATACGAAAGTGTTGGAATAAGACTTTAGCTAATAACAGGGTTTTCTATCTGTATTTGGTTGTTGTGGGTAACTATTGTGAATAGAAGTTAACGTTTCGAGTGTTTGGATTATGTGGTATATCATATGATCTCACATGAGGTTGCAGGTATGGGTTGTTACAACTGGTTCAGGTTTATTCTGAGTATAGATGTGAGGTCCTGACCTTGTGTATAATTTCGGGAAGTGCAATGTGGTTCTACGGTTTATGGTTTAGATGGACTATGAAATTTCAGCTATATTGTGTTATCGGACCTATGTGAGATAGGGTGACGAGGGATCACCCCGGGTATATGCTTGGTAAGGTCATTCAGCTATTGGTTGGCTTCTAGGACAACTCTGGGTACGCTCGAGGACGAGCGTTTGTTTAAGTTGGGGAGGATGTGACGACCCGACCCGTCATCTTATGTGTTGTTGCTCCTTTTCCCCCATTTCATGCTTCTTCATGTTTCGTTATCGGTATGTGGTGTGTTAGAGTTGATTTGGATTGGTTTTGATAAGAAATGAGACACTTGGTCTCTTTAAGGAAAGCTTAAGTTGAAAAAGTCAATCGAATGTTGACTATTGAGTTAGTGGGCTCGGATGTGATTTTCGGTGATTCGATTAGCTTCGGGGGATGATTTGTGACTTAGGAGTGCGATCGGAATTGATTTTGGAGGTCCGGTGTAGAATTAGGCTTGAATTAGCGAAGTTAGTATTTTGGCGAATTCCGGTTGATAGGTGAGATTTTGATCCCGAGGGTCGGAATGGAATTCCGAGAGTTGCTGTAGCTTCGATATGTGATTTGTGATGTGTGTGCAAAATTTGTGATGTGGTGCTTTTGGTTGAGGTCCCGGGGGGCCTCGGGGTGATTTCGGATGGCTAGCGGGATGAAATTTGGATTTGGAGACTTCAAATGTTGCTGATATCTGGTATTCTCGCTTCTGCGAGTCTTGGACCGCAGAAGCGGACCCGCTTAAGCGATGGGTTGACCGCAGAAGCGGTGAGGAGGCCTGGGCGCTTGGTTCCGCAGAAGCATTGGTGTAGCCGCAAAATCGGAATCGCTTATGCGATGTTGTGACCGCAGAAGCGATTTGGTTCGAGAGTGGGATTTCCGCAGAAGCGGAAGGAATAGCGCGGAAGCGGTCCCGCAGAAGCGGGATGGGGACCGCATAAGCGAAAGTACTGGGCTGATTATTAAATATTTCCTCCGCGAGCTAGGTATTATTTTCCTCCATTGTTGAGCATCTTGAGAGCTTTTTGGGAGCAATTGAAGAGTGTTTCGACTGGAGTTTATTGAAGGTAAGATTCTTGAGTTAAAAATATGTCTATTATGTGAAATTAACCTAGAAATTCAGGGAATTAAGCCTAAAATTTATGGACTAGGGCTTGAGTTTTTGATATTTTAGTTTGGGATTTGACAAGTCATTTGAGCTCGGATTTGGGAGTTCTCGGTATGTATGAACTTGTGGCGAGACGAGGAACCCGGTAATGTGAGTTTTGTAATTTTTCGAGAAGTGGGCCCGGGGCTCGGGTTTTGCTAGTTTCGAGATTGTTGCTATTTTTTGACTGTTTTCGATTGGGTATTGTCCCATTGGCATATTGTGATGTATTCGCCCTGATTTTGGTTAGATTCGACGCGCGAGGAGGCCGATTTGAGGGGCAAAGGCATCGCGGGCTTGAGATTTCGCCGGTTCGAGGTGAGTAATACTTGTAAATGATATCCTGAGGGTTTGAAACCCCGGATTTGCACATCATAGTGCTGTATTGAGGTGACTTGCACGCCGGATATGAGCGTGGGGTAGAGCACCGTTGGGGATTGTGACTTGGTCCGTCCCGATTGATGAAATTACTACGTATGTGACTGAAACTACTTGTTATCATCATGATTTGGGCTAATTGCCATGTTTTGGGCTTCGTGCCGATTATTTGAATCCTTCAGGGATTGATATCACTGTTTTTGCATTACTTTGCATGTTATTTGATCTCGGTCCAGGGTTTTAATACTGTTTTGCAAATTCAGCCATTTTTCATGATTTGGAAACTTAAATGATATTTTACTGACGTTTTGAACTGAGAACTGCTATTTTATTATTGCCCAAGGGGCTTATGTGCATTTCTGGACTGAGCATGGATCGGGCTGCGTGCCGCAGCAGTGTTATAGTGATTTCTGGATATATGGATGGCTCGGGCTGCACGCTGCAGCGGTGTGATATTGATATTGCGCTTGGGCTGTAGGAGCCCCTCCGGAGTCTGAACCCCCACAGTGAGCGCGGGTACCCAAATGGATCGGGCTGCACGCCGCAGCGGTCATGTGCATTGCATTGCATTCATGCATTGGTTTCTGTTTGTACTACGTGTCATGACATTCAGCACTCTCATATCATTGGCATCCATGCTACTTCTTGCACTGTTTACCAGATACCCGTGGTGTTATCTATTGATGGTGT
>NC_031995.1:109101869-109136008 GCF_001879085.1 Nicotiana attenuata | reverse complement strand
CCGGTAGCGGGTTATTAGCTGATTGAAGGTATTACTATTGTAGCTGATTAAGGTGACCGCCAGCGTTCGCGGCACCGGATTCCGTCTTTAGCATTCCAGAATTTATTTTTATATAATATTGGCCCTGTAGTTGTGTTCAGGTTTCTTTAGATGCTCGTGACTTGTGACACCCCGGTCGGGTTGTGTTGGGTTGTAAATACTGGTTATTATTGTCGTTAAGCTGTATTTATCTGTTCATTTATGTTTAAAAATTGTTAAAGAGACGATTTGGGTTAGTTGGCTGGCCTTGTCTTCACGAGAGCTGCCATCACAACCGGGTTTGGAAATTGGGTCGTGACAAAAGCCCTTCATCTCCCTTATATACTAAGAGAGACTCTCCTAGGTTGTCAGAGACAAACTACCAAGAATATTCGATAGAATATTCCCAATGTCCCCTAACGGGCTTACAATATTACAAGGGTCGTACATTCTTCTCTTTTATATAAGGTCGTTTCTTTTGGTACGCTGGCTCGGAGAGGACTGCTCGTTTGTTGTATTCGTCGTAGGTCGTGGTTGGTCAAATTCGGACCCATACAGATTCTTAACTTGCCAACTCAATCCTCCATTTTTACTCTTTTTTCCTACTTTCGTTTTTCCTCCTACTTTACCCAAAATTCATCACATTCTCCCTACTTAAGTCATTACCTCACTCTTATTTTGTCTTCATAAAAACATCACCAATTTATAAGACCTCTAGGCTAGTTTTCTTGGTTAGCAACCTCTCTTTTATCGAGATTTTTCGATGGAGGAAGAAGAAGAACTCTTACATAAACAGAAAAGACTGGAACCGTCAAATGAAGTAAACAGAAAAGATTGTAACCGTCAACTGAAAATAATGAAAGGGTGGCTGCAAAAGATGGTGCTTGTTATCTAAGCATGTTGGTAAGGTAATTGCCATGTTTATGGCGGTGGTTTTCTGGTCCAAATTAAGGGTAACTTCTATTCCTTTGGCATTTGGAGTCTCTTGATATGGGCTCTAGGAATTGAATTATAGTTTTTTAATTAAAAAAAAAAAAGCAGAGAATATATTAATCTCAAAGGCAAGGCAAATTATATGCTAATTATCCCGTCCTTACTTAGTTCTTATTGAGTATTTTATTAAATCTGTTGTGTGTGTTTGTAATTTACTTAGTGAAAAAACCTTGTCTCTGGACATATTCTCCTCGGAGAATTTTACTATGAAATAATCAGCCCCTAGATCCATTAGCGTGAAGTTCTCGTTTGGCTTCCACAGTTGGTATATCTTTCTTTTGAGATATTGGTGGAGGATACTTTTTCCCATGAGCTTAATAATGAGAGAGTATTTCCATGGTTGGTATATCCTTTGAAGATCACCTACTGAAAGAAAAACTTGTAGGTTATCATTTGATTCTATGGTGTTTTGTGGAGTGGCCATATGGCTAGGCAGACCATAGGAATTATAGTCTAGTTGCATGGGAAAAAATTGAGTGGTTCGTGGTTGCATGGGATTTTGAGTAATCTGGACGATAATAATGTCCAATAGAAGTGCTTCCTTATATGGAGAACCTTGAGGTAGGGTATAGTATCCAACATAATTGGTGGGAGGGGATTCTCTGCACCAATCAATTGGTTTCCCCTACTAGATGAAGGATTATGCGAATTAATTTATTCATAATATTGCTGTATATCGGGTGGTTTGGGTGAGATTTGGGAGGTTGGTGAGTGTATAGTGAGACAGCTTCCATGAAAATGGAGGTAGAGGTAGGAAATGTAGAGAGAGGGGAGAGAGTTTCTCTCTCTATGAATATTCTGTTGCACCGCGCCAGTTGAAATGTTATGTCATGCATAAAGAGGACATATATAATCTTGTTTGAAAAAGAAAGGGTTGATATGTACTTATTCCATTCTCTCCTTATTACAATTTTTTATACTCTCTTCAATCATGTCGTGATCAGTGGCGGATCTAGAGGTTAAGATACGGGTTTTCGAAAATATAGTAACTTTGGCACATACATTTAAAAAATTCATTAAACATTTATTCGAAGTTTTAAATAGTCTACTGATCAAAGGCTGTAAGGCATACTGCTCTACATTCAGCCATACCGCAATGACCCCGAAGTGATCTTCTTCTAGTTGCGGGACGAAATCCTACAGCCAATTGCTGGCTCCGAATAACTAAATATTAATTGTGAACCTAGTTATTAACTTGACATCACCATAGAAATCGATAAAACTTAAATCCTAGATCCGCTCTCTGGTCATTATCATGAGTTGTTCCCCCTAAAAACTGAAATGACCTCTTTTTTTTATTTTGACATATTTTATTAGAATACACATATAAAATACTAGCTATAGCACGTATAAAAAAAAAGAGTTGTATACATATATATCTTATGCTAGGAGTGGTAGTGTACTTTGTTTTGTCCATTATGATGTAATTCTAGATGAGGTTTGCCTGTGCATAGCACGAGCCCAACATTTCAAATTCTGATATAATTTAGGGAATTTATTTAATCTTTAGTTGCATCTGCAATTTAAACACTAAATAGGATTAGAAGTTTGAACAACCATAAAGACCACCTACTACTTGGAGCATATATATTTACAATTTGTGCATTCAGGAACAATGAATTTCACCCACTCAACGAAATTAAATTCATGAAGATAAACCATACAAAATGACAGACCAAAGGCACCATCTTCTGTTAGTAACTACTATAACTGCATGAATGAGTTGCCATAGATTAGACAAGAAAAATGGGTGATTTAACTCCTTCATACATCTTTGTCCAAATTATATGCTTTATTGTTACTTAGTCTTAATAAATGTCTTTACTTGCTTGAACTGAACTAGTTGAGCAGGGTAAGAATGTTGTAACTTAAGGAAATCAATGAATTTGTAGTATGATAAAAACACCAGAAGCCTCCTGCAAAAGTAAGTAACTTTTTTATCAACCATTTAATTTAAAGTCCATTATCTTAAGGAAGACTGACAAGGAAGAAATGCACCAATCATCTGTCAGTGGAAGGATATCTTAGAGATAAAATATATCCCCTGAATAAATGAAATTTCTATGACAACAAAACATATCATTACAACATAACACATCAAGGTTGTCAATAGAATCAAACTAATTTGCTAAAATCAGGCAAAACAATTAAATAAATAGCTTGCACAAAAAATAAAATAAAGCCAACATACAATATAAAGTAACTCTTTCTACAAGCATGTTAGAACCAATTGAAGCACAACATTAAAGACAATAAAATAGATAAACTAAATACACATAATAAGCAACGCAACACTGGCTATTTCATGGAAGTATTTGAAGTGATTTAGGCCTTACCATCATTAATGATAAACATAAATATATAGGGAACAATATGCTGAGGAATTGAACAAAAAGGTACCAAGATGAATAGTTCATAGCCATTACTAATTGAAATGATGGAGGAAGAGCTTTAACTCTTCTTTGCTAGAAGAGGAAGCCTCTTCCACTGAAGTTGGTTCATGGCTCATGAAATCCCTAATAGGTTTTCGAAGTCTATAAATAATTTTATTTGCTAGGTCGATATAGAACACTAAGAATACATCTTCTAGCATGGTGCATATCCTAAAAGTTTATGAGAAATGAATACTTATCATAGTCAAAGACCCGACAATTGTAATATACACATACATGACTTGTGCAAACGTGCTTTTTTCTATTAAAGAGGTCCACTCAATAGGTTGGTACTATTTTTCACATATAGTCCGAAGATCCACCAAATATGGATGTGTATTTGAAGGTATTTCTTTTTATTTTTATGTTTACCTGCTATTGTTAACATAATCGGATTATGCTTAGTACATATGCACTGTTGATAAAACCTTGTAAAGTTCAGAACTTTACTTTTTCGTCAAGTTATTATAGACCCTCTAGCTTGTTAGCGGGAAACTGAAAGTAAGATTCTATTATTTTATAAAATTATTTATTCAAGGATTAAATATCGATAAACTTTGTCTTCAATTCCAAATAAGGAATGAAGAAAGAATTAAGAATAAAAATAGTTTACTTTATCTTGACAATAAAAAGTTACTTTATGAAGTTCTAACTTACCTTTTGATAAAAATTGCCCAATCCTGTCATGTAAACGATCAAATATTTATAATTTGGCCAAACCATCAGACCACATAAACTGTCTTAGCTTGCACTTATTCTTTTCAAACCAACCACGGTTAAATTTAAAAATATTAACCATAACAATGTTAGTAATTGAAGATCCGAAGTACGATAAATATTAAATTGGGGGGGGGGAAGGGGAAGGGGAAGGGGAAAGAAGATAGGGGAATAACTAAAAACGAAAGCTGACACTTTCCTGCTGCTTTTAAAACCAAAGATACGATCTAAAAGAAAATGAAGTTTGCAGTTATAGCAGAAATACTCATTGTTGACAAATGAGTAACTTTATTACAACAACATTTATGCCCCATTTTGAAAAATGCATACAGATTGAAGACCCATTGGAGAAGTTCGACCTGGAATCCTCAAAATTTGAAGTTCTCATGCTTTTAGTCCTTTCATTTTTTGCATATAGTCCTTTGGATGTGACCTTATTTCCTAGATTTTAGATAAAAAATTTCAAACCAGCAAGATTGTTTCCCAAAGCATATAGAGAAAAATATCTTTTCAACTATTTAGCATAGGATGGATCGATCTCAAAGTTTTACACAACCCCCAATTCTAAAAGTAACTCAAAACTTTAATTATTGGTTATACGTTGGCTTTAAGTCGGTACTTTTAGGTTTGGTGTGGGTTTTGAGAGTGTTGTTACTTTATTCTATTTTTCATTATGTTAATATACAGCAACTTCTGATTGGAGTGCTCTATTAAGATTAAGTTTTTGGTGAAGACAAACTCTTATAAGCAAAATTCAAGAGAGAGCAGAAGCATATTTGATGTAGTGCCGGACCAAAAATTAACATGCCAACTAATAGCATATTATATATAAAATAAAAATGAAATCACAATGTGAAAGAAAAAAAAATTCTGTTACATTTTTGCAACACTTCTTTAAAATCTGATCATACTTCAATAAAGAGCTCCTACTCATGAGAAAAACAAAAAATCTTTCCCACAAATTTGAACGCAAAACAAAAATAAAAAAGAATATGTATGCTAGCCTCTAGAATTACTCAAGAGGAAGAGAGAGAAAAAGAAACAAGAAATTATTGTTGAAAATACAGCAAAAACAACCTAATTAAATTAGAAAAGAAAAAAAGATAATCTTAAGGATCTTATAACGTTTTATTTCCTTTATCCTATAAGTAAGAGGCATCGTTCATAAATAAGTTGCAATAACGATTTCAGCAAAAAGAAGATGCAGTTATTTGTTAGCTCGTTATTTAAATAGACAATTACAGAATAAATTCATACCTTTGAAATTATACTAGTTTGTACAATTGATTTGATATTAATTACACGTTGTTACATCAAAAAGTAATTCTCTCACTTGATAACCAAACAGCAATTTCAAAGAACAGAATTGGTGAGCCATTGAACCACAAGAACCAAGGGAAAATTACGCGACACATTAAATATATACATTGTATTTGCTATTTGTAGCTATACTTTCAACAAACGTTACTATATTTTAATTTTATAGCAAATCCACAAAACAAGAGATCAGTTGTTTTGAACTGAAACAGGAGAGCAACAAAGCTCTCGCAGCTTAGTTGGTTAGAGCGCTTGCTTAGTAAAGGCATTTTATTTTTCTGCATTTTGCGTTGAGCTCAACAAATACAATCGATACAGGTTGTATCACATCCTTGTATCTAGGGCTGCTTATCGGGCGGATCAGGCGGTTATTTACACTTAACGATTCGACTTGGTATCGGTTTAGCTGGTATCGGTTTAGCTATTATCGGACAATGTATCGGTCAATTTGAATATGTATTACAAAGGCCTATTTTGGCAACATACTGATACTAACAATTTGAGGCATATTTAAAAGGTACTATCATTCTGCACAAATTCTACTCGGTCTAACAACTAGGTGCTGCTAATGTATGCTAACTTCTACTCATGTTCATATAGCCAAATAGTTTGTAAAAATACATATGCTTAAAGTTTATGATACGTGCCGAGATTCTCGCCATAATATCCGACCGATTACGGATATTTCGGCCCTCTGTTATTTTGGTCTTCTGTTGGTTACGCATGACAATGCTTCCTCGAGCTCATTCGGGGTCAGGGTCGATTCTGAGATCACGGATTCAAGTTCTCGAGGACAGACATTCTAATCTCGAGTTCTGGCCCGGTGGGACTTGGGGTCGATCTTTAGCCTCTCACGTTCCGAGCTCTATCTACAATGTCGTAGACGAGCCTGATTTCTACTGTATACAAATATTTCCCTCATTTTTCGGAGAGTAGACGACGAGAAACGATATGAGCTTCTGATTCTCACCTCGATACCCCGCGTCAGAAATGACAAAATGAGCGAAACGTCTCGTTAGTCACGTCTTAATGGCATTAAATGCTTGTCAGTCGCTAGTCGGCAACTCTTGGATGCGAACCGTCATTTGAAAACTATAAATACCCCCATCTCCATTCATTCAAACTTTACATCCAAATTTTCTCTACTCTTGTTCCATAAAAATCTTTGCATTCTAGCACTTGTATACTAGTTTCTTGAGATCTTTGTAAGAACTTTTGCTCATCTTATTCCAAACCGTCAAGTGTATTCCTTTAACTTTCTTTTTTTCATATTTTTCCCTCCATCTTATAAGAAATGGCAAAAACTTCAAAAACGGTTTTCCAAAAAGAAACTACTTTTACATCATGGCTAGCCGGTGAGGAACTAGTGGCGGAACCTCCTCTAAGCACGTTCATCCCTGGCGGGTGCTCGGTAACCGCCGATTTTAAAGTTGAAAAACCTTCACCCGTATCGGGCCAGTGCGAGAAGGTCTCGAGGTACATCTTCTAGATCACTGAAGAAATTCTCCCCACGGTAAAAAAAGATTGCAACTAGGTCGGCAAAGACGTAGTGGTTCCCGGGCCCGACGGAGATATCACTACCCACGTCGAGGGATACTTAAGTGTTTACACTTATCCCTTTATGCTGGGCCCATTGGACCCGTTCATCATCAACTTCTGCAAAAGGTACAATGTGTGCCTCGTCCAGATTCACCCTTCATTTTGGAGGATCGTCATCCTTCTTTGGTTCTTTGTGAGCAAGATCGACGGATGCTCGTTTGCCGTTGACCACCTTATGCGCCTATACAGTCCCTGGCTCTTTCGGGGAGGGGGGAGGGACTAATCAAACTCGCGCATCGGGCTAGTAAAGCCCTATTCTCGAGCATCGATGAAGATCAGGATCGAGGCTGGCTAGGCCGTTTTGTCTGAGTGAGGACCTCGGACCTGATCCTAGCAGAGTGCATGCCGTTCCCTGAGAAGTGGAACATAAAATGTAAGTAAGATTTCATTTTTCCAAAATTTTATTTTACTTTCCTTTCCTTCTTTCTTATCGGTGATTGGTGGTGGTGCAACTGTTGCTCAGGTTCCGAATGCAGTCCCTCGACTCAAGGAGTGGGTTGAGGGCATCGTGTCACAAAAGCCATATTCCGAGAACGCATGGCGCGGGCTCTCGAAGGACCGATAGGAGGCCCGTTCTCACGGTGAGATTCCTTTCCTGAGTGAATAACACTTGGTTTTCTTTTGTGTCGCTGAGTTTTTACTCGTTTCATTTCCCTTTGCAGGTCTTTCCAAGGATGTCACAAAGAGGCCTCCATCCGGTGACGAGGATTTCCCCGCCGAGTCCCCTACTCCGAGACAGGGTGATGAGAAGAAAACAAAGAGGGCCCCGAGTTGTGCTCAGAGAAGAAGAAACTGAAAAGAAAGCTGGTGCGCAAGACCAAAGAAAGTACCAGCACTCGAGCCCCACCTTCGGATTCACTCTATCGGCTGATGGACGAATCCGAAGAAGAAGAAGAAGAAGAAGCCTTTGAACTGGTGGCTCACGTGTGGTTGCAATTCGAGGGACGAGGGACCTCCGAATCAGAGAGAGGTGAGGACGATCTGCCTCGAGCCAGGGAGGTCAACGAGGAGGCCGTGGTCGGAGCCAATGTAGAGGTCGTGGTAGAGGCCTTTCGCGATGTGCGTAATGCCTCGAAGGATGTACTCGGTGTGATAGACATCACCGAGTCGCCTTTGTTCACCGAGTCTATGATCAACGAGGCTCAGGCAGTGAAACCTTGCCCCAACGAGGGGGACCATGGATCGGACGGCCGCTTCCACAGCTTTTTTTATGGCATGGATTCTACCGCCACGGAGGACGTCATCGGATTGGGTGACTTAGAGGTGCCGAGGAAGAGTCCTTCTTGGGAACAAGCGGGACTTCCTCAAGCCCGAAGCTAATCAACTGGTTCCCAGCTCCAAGCGTGGATCCTGACCGGAAGCGATCAGTTATCATCTCCAGTACAGAGGATATCTGGTTTCTCTCTGCCGGCATGGGTGTGGCTAGTTACCTTCGATGCTTGGTGATCGAGGAAGACCAAGACAAGATGAACGAGGTGGAAACTCCGTGCCTGTTCAATGAAGCTCAACGGGTGTTAAACCGGGTAATTTCATATACCTCTTCGATGACTTCTAATTTGTACTTAAATCAATTTATAGATGATCATAACTTCCCTCTTTGTGTTTGTAGGCCTTGGTGCTTCATCACAAGACTTTTATCCGGTATCGGGAAGAGCTAAATCAGTATGAGGCCGAGAATTGATGGCTCATTGAGAAGAGAGATGCTTACAAACTTCATAGTAAGCAACGTGAAGGGGAGGTTAAGAGCCTACGAGCTGAGCTAGAGGCAGTTCGGAAAGAGCACGCTGACCTGGTGGAAAAGGTAAAACTCTTTGAGATTAGTTACGATGAGCTATACTCGGTGATTGACGCTCCAAACCCATAGGTCCAACAAAATCTTGATCGGATCGGCCAACCTCGGGCAGAGATAGACGTGGTAAAGGCCGAGGCTAAAGAATGGAAAAGCAAACTGGGCCGTTTGCTCTCGGAAAAGGATACTGTCGGGATGCAATTGGCTTCGGATGAGGTCCAGCTTCGGGCGTCAAAGGAGAAGGCCTTAGTACAGGCCACAAAGATTGAGGAGCTCCAATCTCAGCTAAGTTCGGCCGCCTCCGATCAAGGGACTCTGTACAAGGAACTTGAGACGGCCGAGGTGGATAAAGTCGATGCCGACGAGATGGTGGCCCAATATAAGGCCGATGCCGATGCGGCCCACGATCGAGCAAAGGCTATCGTCGAGCACACAAAGGGGCAATCTCGAAGGGAGGCCCTCGAGGATATTCATGTTCGAGGTTTCGACTTGTCGGCCGAAATTGAGAGTGCCAAGGCGCTCGAAGCCAAGGCCTAGAAGTTGTCCTATCCCGATGATGATAAGGATTTTAAAGACTTGAGCGAGTCTCAGGTGGAGGAGACCCCGAAGGTCCTGGAGATGAGGCGGGCTCTGGTGAAGACCAGACCGTTTAAATGACTAGTACATTTTTTCTTTGTTTTTTATATCTTTGTACTTGTGTATTTTTCTTTATTGTTGAGGCCGTTTGGCCTTTGTAAAAATTCGTAACGAGGTTGTTTTGGCCCTTGTAAAAATCTTTAGATATGTATATAAAGCTTTTTTTCCTTCAGCAATTTCTGAGTTTTCTCCTTTGCTTTTATATTTGCAAATATTAAAATGCCTTAGCACGAAATAGTTAGGTTAAGTTCGGAGGTTCGAACAAGCCTTGCCTTTATGTCACGACCCGAGATTTTCACCGTCGGGACCGTGATGGCGCCTAACATTTCACTTGCTAGGCAAGCCAATGTTAGAAGAATTTACTTCTTTTAATAGTTTAAATGATAGTATAGTAAAGAATTGACACAATTAAAATATTCTAAGTAAAATTTGCGGAAGCTAAACCAGTCAATACCAATTACAAATCCCTGAATCTGGTATCACGAGTGCACGAGCTTCTAAAGTAATACATATAAAGGTTTGAAATAAGTACAAAGCTATCTGAATGAAGTTATACAACTAAAAATAAAAGAGGATGGGGACTCCAGGAGCTGCGGGCACTAAACTACCGTACCTCAAGTCTCCGTCGATGTCCAACCCGGGCACGCTAATAATCGCCGTTGGGATCGCCTCCAAAATCTACACAGTATGCAGAGTGTAGTATCAGTACAACCGACCCCATGTACTGATAAGTGCCTAGCCTAACCTCGATGAAGTAGTGACGAGGCTAAGGCGGGTCACCTACACTATAACCTGTATGCAGTATATAAAAATGACAGGAAATAGGAATACTGAACAGAATTTAAATAGCCAACTGAAATAATAATCACATCCTCAGGAATAAACCAGCACCGGCCAGAATCACCAATCTCTTAACAGTTCAAACAAATACCGGAAGCCAACACATCTCAAGTAATGTAAACATATAGATTATTGCGACACGCAACCCAATCCCACCAGACAACACAAAATCCTCCCTTATTTCACCGTAACAATATCAACAACAGTAACTAATATGAATATGTTGCGGCGCGCAACCCGATCTTACTATTTATCAATATCATAATCATAATTCGCCCTTATTTCACCATATCAGCCCACCCTTATTCCACCTGTTGCGGCGTGCAACCCGATCCCACCGTGCAATATGAATTCACCCTTATTCCACCATATCAATCCACCCTTATTACACCTACTGCAACGTGCAGTCCGATCCCACCATATCAGTACCAAACACACATTGTACGCAATCAAATCAACAGTTCAAACTACAAAGCCTCTACAATCAATAAATACGAAACCGAACCAAAAGAAACCTTGCACAATATAGAATCTACCCAAGTAACACTACACAACGAGATCAATCCATGAATTTACAATTAGAAGGTGCAAACAAGTCAAGTTAAGCAAATAGCAAGGATTCGTGAAACTATGAAAAGAACTAACATCATTAGCAGGAGAAGATATTGACTAACAGGTAGAAGTTAAGCATGGAAAGCATTTAGAACATATAGCAGTTAAGATAGGAAAGGAAACAATTAAGGAAAAACGGTAAATAAGGGGAAACAGATAATATGGCATCGTATAAGCACTCGTCACCTTGCATATATGCCGCTCACATGAGAATTACATAGCACATAGTCCGAGGGTTCCTAATTCCCTCAAGTCAAGGTTAGACACAACACTTACCCGCTTCAAAGACCACTCAAAGCTCAACCACAACTTTGCCTTTTAAACTAGCCTCCGAACCAACAATATCTAGCAAATTACCAACCAAAAGATTCAAAATAAGCCTTAGGAATCACCCACGTAACGAAAATTCGATTTAGGTAATTATTGAAAAAGTAAACACCTAGGCCCACTTGGTCCAAACTCGTAATTCGGACCAAAACCTGATTACCCATTCACCCCCAAGCCCGAATATATAATTGGTTTTGGAATTCGACCTCAATTTGAGGTCTAAATCTCCAGTTTATCAAATTCCTAATTTCTACCAAAAAATACCTAATTCCACCATGAAAACTTTAGATTTTAAGTTGAAATCTTGTAAAATGAAGTGAAAGGCTGAATGAAACTAGTTTAGAAGCACTTACAAATGTTTTGGGGAAGAAGAGTTCTTTGGAAAATCGCCTCTTGTGTTTTAGGTTTTGAAAATTTGAGGAATGGGAGAAAAATCCCGTCCAAAAATATTTTGATCAGTTGCAGGTGTTGCATTTGCGAGCCCCGCAAATGCAAAGAACCTATCGCAAATGTGAAGGTATCCTCATTCCTGCTTGCATAAAAAATGCGAAGGAAATCTCGCAAATGCGAGCCTGACCCTTTCCGCAAATGCGACCATGTGATCGCAAATGCGATCACTGCCTTCTCCCGTACCAGTTCGCAAATGCGAAAACTATAAGGCCTAGCCATTCTTCACAAATGCGAGAAATAGCTCGCAAATGTGGAACCTGCAGAGGTCGCAAATGCGATACCTGATCTCGTATTTGCGAGATCAGAGGCCTACACCAGCAACTGAAACACCAACAATGTTCTAAGTCATATTTTCACTCTGTAGCCTATCCAAAACTCACCCGAGCCCTGGGGCCTCCAAACCAAACATGCACACAAGTCTTAAAATATCATACGAACTTGCCCGCGCGATCAAATTGCCAAATAACACCTAGAACTATGAATTTAGCACCAAATAAAATAAAATTTTCACGAAAACTTTGAAACTTCTATTTTCACAATCGGACGTCCGAATCACATCAAACCAACTCCGTCTCTCACCAAATTTCACATACAAGTCATAAATGTGGTATTGGACCTATACCGGGTTCCGGAACTAAAATACAGACCCGATATCCAAAAATTCAAACCTTGGTCAAACATTTCCATCTCATTAAGCCTTTAACTTTCAAATTTTGACAAAGTCCGATATCTCGGGCTAGGGACTTCCGATTTCGATTCTGGGAATACGACCAAGTCCCAAATCACGATACGGACCCACCGGGACTGTCAAAACACGAATCTGGTTCTATTTTCCAAAAATATTGACCGAAGTCAACTTTAATGAAGTTTTAGGCAAAAATTCTTATTTTGATCAACTTTTAACATAAGAGCTTTCTGAAAACACGCCCGGATTGCACACGCAAATCAAGAAGGGTAAAAATGAGATTTTTAAGGCTTAAAAGCGCGGAATTGAGTTCTAAAATATAAGATGACCTTTTGGGTCATCACGTTCTCCACCTCTAAAACAAACGTTCATCCTCGAATGGGCATAGAAAAGTACCTGAGCTGGGGAAAAGGTGTGGATATCTACTATGCATGTCCGACTCGGACTCCCACATAGCTGCCTCGACGGGATGACCTCTCCACTGCACTCTAACTAAAGGATAACTCTTTGATCTCAACTGGCGAACCTGTCGGGCTAGAATAGCCACCGGCTCCTCCTCATAAGTCAAATCCTTGTTCGACTAGACAGAGCTGCAATCTAGCACGTGAGACGGATCTCCGTGGTACTTCCGGAGCATGGACACATGGAATACCAGATGAGTTGCAGATAAACAAGGTGGCAATGCGAGCATGTAAGCCACCTCACCCACTCTCTGAAGAATCTCAAAAGGTCCGATGTATCTAGGGCTCAACTTGTCCTTCTTCCCAAACCTCATTACACCCTTCATGGGTGACACATAGAGCAACACTCTCTCTCCAACCGTGAATGTAATATCACGAACCTTACAGTCAGCATAACTCTTCTTCCTGGATTGAGCTGTGCGAAGTCTATCCTGAATGATCTTAACCTTATCCAAGGCATCCTGTACCAAATCTCTACCCAATAACCGAGCCTCCCCTACTCAAACCACCCGGCCGGCGATCGACACCTTCTACCATATAATGCCTCATAGGGAGCCATCTGGATACTCGACTGGTAATTGTTGTTGTAGGCAAACTCCGAAAGTGGCAAGAACTGATCCCAAGAGCCTCCAAAGTCAATAACTCAAGCGCGAAGCATATCCTCTAATATCTAAATAGTGCGCTCGAACTGTCCGTCCGTCTGAGGATGAAATGTTGTGCTCAGCTCAACCTGCATGCCCAACTCACGTTGTACTGCCCCTCCAAAAATGCAAGGTGAACTTCGTACCTCGATTAGAAATGATAGACACGGGCATACCGTAAAGATGAACGATATCGTGGATATAAATCTCTGCCAATCGCTCTGAAGAATAGGTAACTGCCACAGGAATGAAATGCACTGACTTGGTCAGTCTATCCACAATGACCCAAACTGCATCGAACTTCCTCTGAGTTCGTGGGAGTCCCACAACGAAATCCATGGTGATACGCTCCCACTTCCACTCAGGAATCTCTATCTTCTAAAGCAAACCACTAGGTCTCTGATGCTCGTACTTTACTTGATGACAATTTAGACACCGAGCTACATATGCAACTATATCCTTCTTCATCCTCCTCCACCAATAATGCTGCCGCAAATCCTGATACATCTTGGCGGCGCTCGGATGAATAGAGTATCGGGAACTGTGGGCCTACTCTAGAATCAACTCACAAAGTCCATCCACATTAGGCACACAAACACGACCATGCATCCTCAAAACTCCATCATCTCCAACCATAACCTGCTTAGCATCACTATGCCGCACTGTGTCCCTAAGGACAAGCAAATGAGGGTCATCATACTGGCACTCCCTGATGCGCTCAAACAACGAAGACCGAGCGATCATACAAGCTAGAACACGACTGGGCTCAGAAACATCAAACCTCACGAACTGATTGGCCAAGGCCTGAACATCTAATGCAAGCGGTCTCTCACCGACTGGAATGAACTCAAAGCTGTCCGCACTTACTGACTTCCTACTCAAAGCATCAGCCACTGTTGATACCCAATTTTTCCCTGTATATTTTTTATGCAAAACACCTTTCAAAATAGCATATGTATGCATATATAAATGTGTCCAAATGCTTTAGTATTTTTCCTAAATTTTTAAAGGATTTTTAAATCAATTTATTGCCCTATATTAGCAATACAAAAACCAATAATTATTCCTCAAATTATCATTTTTGGTGAGTAATTTATTTTATTCTCATATTTATCCCAAAATATAGCTAAGGTAATTTTTGCACATTTTTACAAACTTATTTAATATTTTTAAAGCTAAATTGCATATAATTGCAATATTAGCCTATTTTAAGAATTAATTGTTTATAATTACCAATTGATTCCAGTATTTTGAATTTAACATTAATATATTATTAATTAATTTAGTACCTTTAATTTGTTTTTAGAAATCATTCTTACTATTTTTATAAAATAAAAAGGGAAAAAGTGGCTATTTAAAATCTAGCCCTATTTATTTCAATTTTAGCCAAAATCGACCACCCCAATTAACCCAATTTCAATCTCAATCGGACCGGCCCAATTCCTAAACTACCCGCCCATGACCCAATTTAATCCAACCCGCCCGACTCCCCAATAAATCCAGGCCATTGATCAAAATGATCAACGGCCACGATCCCATCTTTCCTTTTTAATTTCCCAACCCCCCAACCCTAAATCACTCTCATCTATCAGCCGCCTTTGAATCCCTTCACCCCCTCAAACTCTCTCGAACCTTCTCTGAACCCTAATCGTCTCATCATCTTCCACCGTGAAACTCACCGGAATCCATGGCTTCTCGGGCTGTGGGAGTCCTATACTCACCTCCTATTGCTCCTATGTGCTTAATAGCTGAAGATTCGAGGCTTGACTTCGAAGGTTTTCACCCAGACCTCTATCAATTCAAGGTTCTCTGGTCATCTCCGGCTTTGCTCCAGCGTACTATAGTTGTTTGAGTTTGATTCTGACCTCTCCGACTCAGATCGATGACCTCTCAAAGCCTTTCTCATTTCTAGGGTTCTTCTGAAACCCTAACCCTTCGAGGTTTTCTCCGATTTTTTTTAGATCTATTGTGTATCTATGCCTCTACTTGAGTTTTCAAACGATTTCCCTAACTTTTCTTTCAAAAATTACTTTTCGAAGTCTTTCTTTTCCGATCTAGGGTTTTCTGAAAATGCTTAAGTGTTTATCCGACTTCCTTCTCCTTTGCTTTTGTGTGTATTTGCCTCTACTGTGTTCTTATGTTTTCCTTCTACCACGTATGTTCCTCTACTGTGCTTTCTATATTCCGTTCTTGTATGTTCTTCTACTGTGTTTTCTATACTATGTCCTTGTATGCTTTTCTACTATATTCTGCTATTTTCTTCTACCATGGTCTAGTATGTTTCGCCTACTGTATTCTTCTACCGTATTCTTAAGTGTTCTTACTATTTTTTCTTTTCTTCTAATGAACCTCGTTTAAGTCTCTTTTAAAAGGATCTTCTTAAGCATGCTTTCTTCTACTGTTCTTATCAGTCTTTCCTCATCATGCTTCGAATTAGTTTCTTTACTCTGTTTGCTTTGAACTCTTCTACTATATTTACATGCTATTCATGAGTTCTGATTGCTGGAAGAAGCATGTTAGAAGTTTTAGTTCTTTTCTGAAACCTCTAAACATGTTTTGATTCAACTACTTGCCTCCTCATCTCTGTACTTGATTCAAGGTGGAAACCCTAGAATCTGGGGGTTCTGCCGAGGTTTGATTATGTGATTTGATCGAACTAGGGTCTTATTTTAGAACCCTTAACTCTGTCAGACTGACTTTGAGTCTCTGAACTGAGTTTGGACAATTGTTTTCATACAATGCTGAACTTTTTCCAAAACTCTTCTACATTGGATTTTTTCTACTGATTTACACGACAATCTTCTTTCATGCTTACATGCTCCTTATATATGATGAATTTTCCTCTAAATGGTTTTCAAATTTGCAATTGGTGTAAACTTCCTTCTGAATATAGCTTGATTGATTTCTTTCCATCTTTTACTGATTTCCTATGTGACTCGACTTAGGTAAAACCCTTCTTCATCTTTTATGACTTGGTTCATTCATACAAAATTTCAGACCTTGTGATTTACTGGCTGTTAATTGATTCCCTTGCCTTATTTGCACAAACCGTGTATTGTCAAAACCCTGTCCTTAAATAACCTTTATGTATTTGCCCTCAATTGCATGCTTTACACAAAGTGTTTGATAATTTCTTTCCTTAATTGGTTTATACCCGTTTGAATCTGAATCCCTTAATTAAAGGGAGTCTTGTGTAATTGATCGACAATCAGTTCTTCAATTATTTTCTTACCTTATTTTCTCATGACTTTCAAACTATAAATACACGACCCTTTTTTCACAAAGCAGACACGATTAACGATCCTCCACTACTACTTTACAACCACTTCTGAACTCTTACTAGCACTCTCTTCTTGTCTATTCCGTGGCTTTTACAAGACTACTGCACTTTCTCTTTGTTTGTTTCCTTAGAAACTGGTATGTTCTAATTTAAGTTTCAGCATTATCACAATGTGTTTATTTACAGCTTTTTGTATCCCTGCCTACTTTACTACTTCTGCAAAATTAAATATTTAAGCTAGCATGTTAATCTTTTTCTGTTTGTTTCTGCTATGAACCCTTGCTCCCTATTCCCCCTTATGTGCTGTGAGTTGCAGTTTAAAACATCGCAATATACAAGTTATTGTCTATAGTTTGAACTTTATCCCTTGAAGGATCCTAACTTCTAAACAATGTATTCTAACAGGCTTATGGGGTAGGCCAGCATTCCTTATTGCTGAGTATGCCCCACCAGCCTGCCTTTGCTTTTCCTTTACTATCTCCCCATTCCCTATACCCCTATGTGTATCAATGTGAACTGTTTCCTTTCTCCTTTTCCCCTTTCAGAATCCTGCACTTGCACTCTCTCTTAGTTAGTAGGTTCTGCCCCCCTCATGTGAGCCTTGCCTTGGGACCCTGAGTTCCCTCTGAACTTGGACACTTGAGGGCTGGGTCTTCCACACTGCACTATGTCCTAGTCTGGTAATGTATTTGGGGTGTAAGCATTGCCCAGAGTCCATGTGAGGCTCTTAGGGAACTCTGACACACCCCAAATGAGAGAAAGGCTTTGAAATCTGATATTTGGAGTTGGTTCATCTCATATTTCAGACGTGTAGTCTGAATCAGGCTCTCCTTGGTTGTACTTTTAATTTCTGATGTATTTTTCTTTGTTTTCTTCTGGGCTGTAATAACTCTGTAATAAACTTTCGGGGATTGGTTAGTGAAAAGGGAGGGGTAACCATGCATGTAAAAAGGGTAGATAACTTGCCTATAGGAATCTCTAATTTCAGCATTTTTCATATAGCTACTATGCCTATAAGATTTCAGCATTTTTCATATAGCCACCATACCTATAAGATTTCTGCATTTTTCATGTAGTTACCATGCCTATAAGATTTTTGCATTTTTCATATAGCTACCATGCCTATAAGCATTTCTGCATTCTCATTTAGTTACCATGTCTATAAGGACTTCTGCATTATCATTTAGATGCCATGACTATAGGGATCCTGCACTTTCATGTAGATATTATGTCTATAGCTTTCTGCACACGCATGTAGAAAATATGCCTATAGGTCCTTTCTGATTCTTGCATACCCGCTTTTCACTAGGCAAACTTGTCTATAGGTCCTAATAGCCAAAAAATGTAATCAGATGTCTCGTTCGTAAAAAAATGTAACACCTAGATATCATGTTGTAGGTTTTCTGTATTTTTTTTTATCTATAAAAGTGTTTAAAATCAATAACGCGTAGAAAGCATGCCTATAGGAATTATCAACCAAGTCTGAAATGTTTTCCACTCGCTTATGAGTCTAAAACCACTAATAATATTTGCAGAACCTGTAACTTTTGCTAAAGTTTGCTTTTCTTTAATAATCCGGTAACCCCTCTTAATCAGTATGTACTCAATCTACTTCCTTCTTTTCTGAAATCAGTAGATATCATGCCCATATGAGCTTTTGTCCCACACTTAGGCAAGCCTTAGGTTAAAAGCTATAAACTGCATCAGTCTTTATCAATTGCGACCAGCAGGCAGGTCTAATTCGGACTTCTTATCTAAAAATATGTGATAAATCAGCCTGCCCCAACCTTTTAAGTTTTAATCAGACCCTAAAATAGTACGTGCAAGTCATGCTAACTACTTGTTTTTCTTTGCCTAAAGGAGGTCTGTTTTGAGCCTTTCGTTTGTTTACATGTTTCCTCATACTTGTTATATGTGTTTTTGCTTGCCGCCTTAGTATTTTTACCTTTGAAATAACAAATAAGCCAACCTCCCCTCCCTCTTTTAGGATTAGTAGTCCCAAGCACCTCCGGGGCTGATAGGATCGGGGCGGGTAACAGCATGCAATAAGAAAACGAGACTATTCCACGCTTTAATACCTTAACGGGGTGGGAAAGGGTAGATATGGATATGATGACCACGCGATAACACCACGTGTATAAGTGATTACCGGGTGTTGTGTGGGGTGATCCATATTACTAATAAACCTAGGACCCCCCCCCCCCTTTTTCCTTTGTTCTTTGTTTCTTTTAAATCTTTTAAAACAACTCTCTCCAATGCTTTCCGACTTTGTTTATTTCTAGCCTTTATGTGATAAGTCCCCTCTTATTTGAAATCTTACTTGCCTATGTGTTACTTGTACCTTAAGTCACAACAGTAGCTTGGCCGGGAACCACAATAGTGGATTCTGAGGGGTGCATAACACCTTCCCCTCGGAATAATTTCAAGCCCTTACCCAATCTCTGGTTATCCAAACAAAACCCTTCTTAGTGTCCTAATGCACTTAAATCATTAGGTGGCGACTCTTCAATTCTCTTAAACCCAATTCCTAAAGGGGAACGAGTTGTCTTTCCAAATGTCATAAACCCGATTTCGCGAGAAAAAGGGGGCGCGACAGCCACCACATTGGCCTTCCCTGATGATACAAGATGGTGATATCACAGTCTTTCAATAGTTCCAACCACCTTCTCTGCCTCAAATTGAGCTCCTTTTGCTTGAACAAATACTGCAAACTCCGATGATCCGTGAACACTTCACACGACACGCCATAAAGATAGTGCCTCCAAATCTTCAGTGCATGAACAATGGCTGCCAACTTTAAGTCATGAACAGGGTAATTCTTCTCGTGAACCTTTAGTTGCCGCGACATATATCTAATCACCTTGTCGCCCTACATCAATAACACACCAAGTCCAATACGAGATGCATCGCAATATACCGTATAAGATCCTAAACCTGTGGGCAAAACCAACACTGGCACCGTAGTCAAAAGTAGTATTAAGCTTCTGAAAGCTCGCCTCACACTCGTCTGACCATCTGAATGGGGCACCCTTATGGGTCAACCTGGTAAACGGGGCTGCTATTGATGAAAACCCCTCCACAATCCGACGGTAATAACCTGCCAATCCCAAGAAACTCCGGATCTCCATAGCTAATGTGGGTCTAGGCCAGTTCTGAACTGCCTCAATCTTCTTAGGATCCACCTGAATGCCCTATGCTAATACAACGTACCCCAAGAAGGCAATTGAGCTCAACCAAAACTTGCATTTTGAAAACTTAGCATATAAATGGCTGTCTCTCAGAGTCTGAAGAACGATCCGAAGGTGCTGCTCATGCTCCTCTCGACTGCGGGAGTAGATCAAAATATCATCAATAAACACAATCACAAAGGAATTCAGATAGGGCTTGAACACCCGGTTCATCAGATTAATAAATGCTGCTAGGGCGTTTGTTAGCCCAAATGACATCACTAGAAATTCATGATGCCCATACCGAGTCCGAAAAGCTATCTTAGAGACATCGTACGCCCTAATCCTCAACTGATGATAGCCAGACCTCAAATCAATCTTTGAAAACACTTTGGCACCCTGAAGCTGATCAAATAAGTCTTCAATCATTGGCAATAGATACTTGTTCTTGATAATGACTTTGTTTAACTGCCGATAATCTATGCACATCCTCATCGATCCATCCTTCTTATTCACAAACAATACGGGTGTACCCCAGGGCAAGACACTAGGTCTAATAAAGCCCTTATCAAGCAAATCTTGCAACTGCTCTTCCAATTCTTTCAACTCTGGCGGGGCCCTATGGTATGGAGGAATAGAAATTGGCTGAGTGCCCGGAGCCAAATCAATACAGAAGTCAATATCTCTGTCGGGTGGCATCCGCGGCAGGTCTGCAGGAAACACCTCTGGAAACTCACGAACAACTGGCACAGAATCCATAGAAGGAACCTCTGTACTAGAATCACAGACACAAGCCAAATAAGATAGACACCCCTTCTCGACTATATGCCGCGCCTTCACATAAGAGATAACCGTGCTGGTAGAATGGCCAGGAGTCTCTCTCCACTCTAATCGAGGCAACCTTGGGAAGGCTAAGGTCTCCGTCTTGGCGTGACAATCCAATATAGCATGATAAGGTGCCAGCCAATCCATACCTTAAATGACATCAAATCAACCATATCGAGAAGTAGGAGATCTACACAAGTCTCAAGACTCCCAATGGTAACCACACACGAACGATAAACACGATCTACAATGAGCATCTCCCACAGGGGTGGACACATACACAGGGGCACTCAAAGAATCACGAGGCACAACCAGATATGAAGCAAAATAGGACGACACATAGTAATAAGTAGAACCCGGGATCAAATAGAACTGAGGCATCTCTACTGCAAACTGAAACCGTACCTGTAATAACCGCGTCAGATGACTCAGCCTCAGGCCTTGTTAGAAAAGCATAGCATCAGGGCTGGGCCCTACCACTCTGAACTATATCTCTAGAACGGCCTCCTGTTGGCTGGTCTCCACCTCTAGCGGCCTGGTCTTCACCTCTAACAGCCTGACCTCCACCTCTAGCGGCCTGACCTATCTCTGACTCCCTGACCCCTACCTCTAGCTGTCTGAGCGGGCGGTGATGCAACCAGTTCCAGAATCATGGCATGAGAACTCTACTAAGGTGTACCGCCCAATAATCTTGGACATGTCCTCCTGATATGCCCAAAACCACAACACTCAAAATATCCATCCTGGTGTTGTGGCTGCTAAAACTAAGACTGAGCCGGACGTGCCAGATGACCACGGTAATAACTCTGAATAGGAGGTGCACTGATAGGAGCTGGCGGTGAACTGTAGGCTGGCTGCTCAAAATGAGGCACATAAAGACCATGTCTCCCTGAAGCACTATGGGATGCCTGAAGTGCTGACTGATATGGCCTGGGAGGATGGCCTCTACCAAAGTACCCCTACCTCCAGATGAGGCACCACTTAATCCACCAGAATGGCGAGGTCTCTTGTCAGATCCCTGACCACTCCCTTGAGCTAGAACCATCTCGACTCGCCTGGAAATATTGGCAGCCATCTGGAAAAAAATCTCACTCCAGTCTCCTTAGCCATCTGCAATCTGATAGGCTGAGCAAGTCCCTCAATAAACCTCCTCACCTTCTCTCTCTCGGTAGAAAGCAAAAGAATAGCATGATGGGCCAGATCCACAAATCAGTCTCGTACTGAGTGACAGACATGGAGCCCTGCTGAAGACGCTAGAACTGCCTCCGATAGTCCTCTCTCTAAGTGATAGGAAGGAACTTTTCAAGGAATAACTGAGAGAACTGGTCCCAAGTAAGAGCAGGCAACCCAGCTGGTCTGGTCAACATATAATCCCTCCACCATTTCTTGGCGGAACCCGACAAATGGAATTGAGCAAGGTCAACCCCATTAGTCTCCACGATCCCCATGTTCCGTAGCACCTCATGGCAGCTGTCCAGATAGTCTTGGGGGATCCTCTGAAGATGCTCCGTTGAAGTGAACTAGGAAAAGTTTGGTAAACCTATCCAACCTCCATAAAGCCTCACCAGACATAGCTGATCCATCACAGGCATGTGTCGCAACACCCGGCTGAACTACCCCAACTGGCTAGGCTGCTGGAGTTTGAAACTGGGGAACCATCTACTCCGGAGTGTGATTAGCGGAGTCTTTGCTCCTCCACCAGCATGAGAGACGACTGGTGCCACAGGAAATGTGCTGGCCTGTGCCACACTCTCCATAAGGCCCACTAAACGAACCAAGGCATCCTGAAGCACTAAGGTGTCAATGAACCCCTCCGGGACCTAAGCTGGTCCGGCAGGAACGGTCTAGGCTGGAACCTCCTCGTCAAACTCTACCTGAGGCGCCGCTATTGGTGCTGCTGCTCGAGCTCTGGGCTGAGCCCTGCCTTGGCCTTTGGCACGACCTCCGCCTCTACCTCTGCCCTCATAAGAGCTGCCACTAGGGGCTCTGGCTGCTGCTCAGCTCACGATGCAGTGCACGTTCTCACCATCTACGAGAGAACAGAATGGAAGGGTTCAATCAGCAATGATAGAATAAAATCGCACGACAGAGAAGAATAGAAGTGAAACTGTTCCTAACTCCATAGCCTTCCGAATATAAGTACAGACGTCTCCTTACCGATCTTTCAGACTCCACTATGTTTGCTCGTGACTCGTGAGACCTATTAACCTAGTGCTCTGATACCAACTTGTCACGACTCGGAATTCCACCATCGGGACCGTGATGGCGCCTAACATTTCATTTGCTAGGCAAGCCAAAGTTAGAACAATTTACTTCTTTTAACAGTTTAAATGATATTATAATAAAGAATTGACACAATTGAAATATTCTAAGTAAAATTTGTGGAATCTAAACCAGTCAATACCAATTACAAATCCCTAATTCTGGTGTCACGAGTGCACGAGCTTCTAAAGTAATACATATAAAGGTTAGAAATAAGTACAAAGTTGTCTGAATGAAGTTATACAGCTAAAAGAAAAGAGGATGGGGACTCCAAGAGCTATGGACGGTGAACAGCCGTACCTCAAGTCTCCGCCAATGTCCAATTCGGGCACACTAATAACCGCCGCTGGGATCGACTCTAGAATTTACACAGTGTGCAGAGTGTAGTATTAGTACAGCCGACCCCATGTACTGGTAAGAGTCGAGCCTAACCTCGAGAAGTAGTGACGAGGCTAAGGCGGGTCACCTATACTATAACTGTACGCAGTATATAAAAATGACAGAAATAGGAATACTGAACAGAATTTAAATAGTCAACTGACATAATAATCACAGCCTAAGGATTAAACCAGCACCGGCCCGAATCACCAATCTCTTAACAGTTCAAACAAATACTGGAAGCCAACATATCTCAAGTAATGTAAACAAATAGATTGTTGCGGCGCGGAACCCTATCCCATCAGACAATACAAAATCCTCCCTTATTTCACCGTAACAATATCAACAATAGTAAATAATATGAATATGTTGCGGCGCACAACCCAATCCCACCATATGTCAATATACGAATCATAATTTACCTTTATTTCACCATATTAATCCACCCTTATTCCTCCTGTTGCGGCGTGTAACCCGATCCTACCATGCAATATGAATTCACCCTTATTCCACCATATCAATCCACCCTTATTACAGCTCCTGCGGCGTGCAGCCTGATCCCACCATATCAGTACCAAACACTCACTATACATAATCAAATCAACAGTTCAAACTACAAAGCCTCTACAATCAATAAATACCAGACCGAACCAAAGGAAACCTTGCACAATATAGAATCTACACAAGTAACACTACATAGCGAGACTAATCCATCAATTTACAATTAGAAGGTACAAACAAGTCAAGTTAAGCAAATAGCAAGGATTCGTGAAACTATTAAAAGAACTAACATCATTAGCATGATAAGATATTGATTAACATGTAGTAGTTAAGTGTGGAAAGCATTTAGAACATATATAACAGTTAAGATAGAAAAGGAAACAATTAAGGAAAAAGGTAAATCAAGGAGAAACAGATAATTCGACAGCGTATAAGCACTCGTCACCTTGCATATACGCCGCTCACATGAGAATCACATAGCACATAGTTCGAGGGTTCCTAATTCCCTCAAGTCAAGGTTAGACACAACACTTACCTCGCTCCAAAATCCACTTAGAGCTCAACCACGACTTTGCCTTTCAAACTAGCGCCCGAACCAGCGGTATCTAGCAAATTACCAACCAAACGATTCAAAATAAGCCTTAGGAATCACCCACGATAACAAAAATTCAATTTAGGTCATTATTGAAAAAGTCAACACCCGGGCTCGCTTGGTCCAAACCCAAAATTCGAACCAAAACCCGATTACCCATTCACCTCCATGCCCGAATATATAATTGGTTTTGGAATCCGACATCAATTTGAGGTTTAAATCCCCAATTTATCAAATCCCTAATTTCTATCCAAAAATCCCCAATTACACCATGAAAAATTTAAATTTTAAGTTGATATCTTGTAAAATGAAGTAAAAGATTGAAAGAAACTAGTTTAGAATCACTTACCAATGTTTTGGGAAAGAAGAGTTCTTCGGAAAATCGCCTCTTGTGTTTTAGGTTTTAAAAATTTGAAGAATGGGAGAAAAATGCCGTCCAAAATCATTTTGATCAGTTGCAGGTGTCGCATTTTGCGACAAGAGGTTCGCAAATGCGAGCCCGGCAAATGCGAAGAACCTATCGAACGTGAAAGTCTCCTCGTTCCTGCTTGCATCGCAAATACGAAGGAAATCTCGCAAATGCGAGCCTGACTCTTGTGAGCACGTGATTTTTGCCCTAAATGAATTACTCCCATAGTTTCAAAACAAAATAATATCTTTCTATTATTTGCAATTTTATGGATTTTCGTGGCATCTTTTGTTAATTGTTCGCATTTTTGTGTGTGCATTTTAATTAGTGGAAAAATACAAAAAAAAAATATATACGTTGCATGTGCATTTAGAAGTTAAGTTTGCATTTTAAGAATTACTTAGTAATCAATTGTTTTATAAAATGAAAAATCACAAAAATAGTTTAATTTGCACTTTTAATTTTAGCTTTGATTTTGAGTAGTTTTCTTTTAATTTGTTTTTACCTAATTGCGATGTTTATCATTTAGGTTTACTTAGTGTTTTTAGGGTTAATTAAGTGCTAGGAATTAATTTAATCTTTACTTCAATTTTGAAAAAAGGATTAAAAAGAAACTAAAAAAAAAGAAAGAAAAAAAGAAAATTGAAAAGATTGTGAAAAAGAAATGAGAGTTGGGCCGTTTTTATTTTCATTTCGATCAGCCCAATGTAATGTCTGTCTAAACCCAGCCCAATTCCACCCCAATTACCCGGTCCATCTCCCTGGACAGCCAAATGACACTGTTTAGCCTAGAATTAATCCAGGCCGTCGAGGTTTGTAAGATCTGACGGTTGGGAAGCTAGAACCCCTAGGTATATTAGTGTCTGAAGGTTCCCCTGTCGACGCCCCCTTTTTCCCAGGAAATCGGGTTTACGATATTTTTGGAAAAGACAACTTTATTCCCGTTTTGGAATTGGGTTTTGGAATTGAAGAGTCGCCACCTAATGATTATAGTGCATTAGGATACTTTAAGGAAGAGTTTGAGATGAAGAACCAGAGTTCGGGTAAGGGCTAGAAATTATCTCGAGGGGAAGGTGTTAGGCACCCCTCAAGATCCACTAGTTTGGTTCCCGGTCATGTTACAATTGTGACTTTAAGTGCAGACAACAAGTAAACAAGCAAGAATTACAAATACGAGGGGGTTTTCATATAATAGTTGCAAATAACTTGAATTTAAACGAAGTTAAAGAGGCTGAAATTTGAGAAGAAAGTAGTTTTCGAAATAAAAATAAACAGATAAAGGGAGAGGGGTCCTGTGTTTATAAATAATATGGATCACCCCACACAACACCCGGTAACCGTTTATACACGTGGTGTTATCGCGTGGTCATCATATCCATATCTACCCTTTCCACCCCATTAAGGTATTAAAGCGCGGAATGTCTCGTTACTTATTGCATGCTAGTACCCGTCCCAATCCTATCAGTCCCGGAGGCATTTGGACTAACTAGTCCTAATGGGAGAGGGGTTTGGGGCCTTTTGGAGAGTTTTCAAAGGACAAAATACTAAGGCGTCAATCAAAACACATAATGCAAGTAAAGAGGAAAGCAAATAAGCAAGTAGGGCTCACATAAGCCTCCTAAAATCAGATAAAGCCATAGAGTTTAGCATGTCTTGCACGTACTGGTTTAGTCTTAAATTAAATTAAATCGATGAGCGGACTGATTCAACACATATTTCTAGACAGGAAGTCTACATTAGGCTTACTCGAATGCAGTTATCTAAGACTGATCCAGTTGATCAGTTAAACCCTTTGTCTATGTGTTCGATAGAACTACTGATTTTAAAACACAAGCTAATTTTAAAAGAAAATTTCAGAGTAACAAAAAGTTTCAGAAAAGGGTACGTGATTTAACAACTAAACGAGTTCCAGAATGCAGATCAGTTGAGAAATGTTTACCAGAGTTCATGCGAGTAAAATCAACATTGTTTTGAATAAGTGGGACAATTTTTGGTTTCGAAATCCCTATAGGCATGCTTTCGATACGTGATACCCTTTTAAATACTAATGGAAGCCTTGTAAACCAAGATATCTACATATGCCATTTTTATTATTAAACCTATATGTTTGCCTAATGATGCTATTATATGCAGAGATGCAAACCCCTATAGGCATGGTATCTACGTGCAGAATTCTTATGAGCAGGATATCTGTATGATATACAGAATTCTTATAGGCATGGTTTCTACATATGACAGTGCAGAATTCCTATGAGCATGATTTCTATATATGAAAGTGCAGAAATCTTATAGGCATAATTTCTATATGCATATGCATAAACTTGTGAACATGATTTCTATATATGAAAGTGCAGAAATTCAGAAGCAAACCCTATATGCTTAGTTGCAGAAATCGAATGTTAAATCCTATAGACATGTTTTCTACGTGTGAAGTTGCACAAATCAGAAATAAATCCTTATAGGCATATTTTCTACCCTTAGTGCATAAAAAAATAAAACCCCTCCCCCTTTTCTTTATTGAATCCCCATGAGTTTATACAAATCATTACAGACCAGTAGAACAAGACTGAAATTAAAAGTACATCAGAAGCTATCAGCTACATCCGAGGGACCTAATTCAAACTTAGTGTCTAATAATATGAGATTGAACCACTTCCGAGATCAAGATTTCCAAGGCCTTCTCTTATCTAGGGTATTTCAGAGATCCAAGGGGTTTCAGGAACCCCGGGCAGTGCTTACACCCAAGATATTAATCAGAATGAGTTATAGTGCAGTGTGGAAGAGCCAACCCTCAAGTGTCCAAGTTCAGAGGGAGCTCAAGGATCCCAAGGCAAGGCTCACAAGAGAGGGGCAGAACTTAAGTTCTAAGAATGAGTGCCAGTGTAATAGGGGGGTAGGGAGTGCCAAAGCAGGCTGGTGGTCATACCCAACCATGAGGTAGGCCGGCACACCCCTGACAAAACCTGTTGGCCAAACATTGGAGAATAAGGACCTATTGAAGGTCAAGCCATGGCCTGGGCAGTAATTAGAATACTGTCAGGCCAAAGCTTTAACTCAACACACATAATAAGGGAATGGGGATGGGAATAATTTCAGCTATATTGCCATGTTTTTGAACCATAGTTCAAAACACATAAGGGGATATAGGAATGGGATTCATTACAAGAAATGGGCAGAACACATTACACAAAGATTAAATACTTCAGACATTAAAGTGAACATGGACATAAGAACTAGTAAGTAAACACATTGGGGTTGGGGCTAGAATTAAAACTAGGACATACCAGTTTCAGAAAGCAAAGAGAGCAGAAATCTTGTAACAGGCCACAATACAAATAGCAAGAGTATACTTATGAGTGTGAGTCTGAGTTCATAAAAAAAAAGACTCGAGTGTTGGTCGTGTCTTTGTTAAGAAAGGAGCAGGTATTTATAGTTTGAAATCAGGCAGGGAACAAAGGTAAGAAAATAATCATGTATCAATTAGAATCAATCAATAGCAGAAAATCCTTTGATTGAGGAGTTCAAATTTGAACGGTAAAGGGCAGAAATTATTTAAGGAAGGAGATCAAGTAAACATATTGTGCGTAGCATACAAATAAGGGGTAAATACATAGGGGTTTTAATTAAGGAAAGAAAATTTGAAACACACAGTTAAGTAAATAAGGCAAAAACAAAGTAAATCAATTAGTACATAGTAAATCAGGGAATCAGGGATTCAAAATCACTAATGAACCAAGTCAGAAATAAGGGAATCGAAAGGTTAAAGAGAGTTTTCAAATAAAACAAGGAAAGAATCAATCATTCTTACACAAGGAAGTCTGAAATCAGTCCCAAAATTCAAGAGGGACAACCAGTGTATATAAAGAATGCACAACATCGGGCGTGTGAGGTTAAATCATGACAAAGAGAAACAATAATGCTAGCGAAACATGATAGTCGTATAGGCTAATCAGAAGCATGATAAAGAGTCAAGTAAACAGGGTCTCATAGATTTTAGCAAAAAGTCAGAACCACATGGAGAAACAAAGTTGAAACAAAGATGAAACAACTTCAGGAACTCAGAGATTAGGGTTTTGAAACCAAGCAAGTTTAGAGATGAGAAGCACACAAAGCACGTAACAAGTGGCCTCAAACTCGAAAGAAACCCCCAAATTCAGGGTTTTTACCATTAATCGAGTCTAGAGACGAAAACAAGCAAGTCAGGCAAAAGAATACTAACGAAATAAGTTCAGAAAACTCAAAGGGACCGAGACCTTAAACATGTATTTCCCAGAAAACTTCATGAAAACATAATAAAAGAAAAATCGTGCAAAATACAGTAGGGGAAGTCATAAGAGAAAGATAGAAGAAAACACAGCAGAAGAAAACACATAAGAATCATAGTAGAGCATGTAAAATCAGAGAAACCCTAAATCGGAGAAGATGAAAGGTTTGAAAGCAAACTTTTGAAAGAAACTTTGAGAAATCATTTGAAAACCTTAAAATAAACATAGATCTAGAACAGATCTGGAGGAATCAGGAGAAACTCGAAAGGCTAGGGTTTCAGAAGAACCCTAGAAGCGAGAAAGCATGGAAAAGTCACGATCTAAGCTAGAGAATATCACAATCAGGCTCAAAAGACCAAGAGCCACCAGAGCAAAGCCGGAGATGGCCGGGATCTTCGAATCGATGAAGGTCTGAGCGAGGACCTTCGAGGTCTGGCCTCGAACCTTCAGGTATCAAGCACGTGAGAGCAGTAGGGGGTGAGAATAGGTCGTCCGATGGTTACAAAAGCCATAGATTCCGGTGGATTTGGGGTTGGAGGTGGCAGAGAGCGATTAGGGTTTCGAGAGAGCTCGAGAGCATTTGAGAGAAGAGAGGAGTTAGAGGCGGCGCTTCTGAAAGAATGGGGTAGGGTTTAGGGGTCGTTTGGAATTAAAAAGGAAAGAAGAGATCTGGGCCGTTGATCAAAATGATCAATGGCTCAGATTTTAAAAAGAAAACGGGCGGGTTTGGGCGATTGAATCAAGTAATCGGGTTTAAATTGATTTGGGGTTAGGATTGGGTTGAATTGGGTGCAAATTGGGCTGTAATTGAAATGAAATTGAGGCCAGATTTTAAATAGCCACTTTTCCCCCGTTTTATTTTATAAAAATAGCAATGATGGTTTTTAAAAATAAATTTAAAAAATACTGAGTAAACAAATATTACATAAATATTAACCTAAAAATGCTGGAACTAATTTTGTAATTATAAAATACTATTAATCGTAAAATAGGTTATGATTGCAATTATATGCAATTTAGCTTTTAAAATACCAGATAAATTTGTAAAAATATGCAAAAATTACCTTAATTATATTTTTGTGCAAATGTGAGAATAAAAATGAATAATTCGCCAAAATGATAATTTTGGGAATAATTATTGGATTTTGTTGTATTAAAATAGGCAATGAATTGGTTCAAAAATTATTAAAAATGCCAGAACTCTTGGGTGTGCTTATATATGCACATATATGCTATTTTAGAAGTATTTTGAGTATAAAATTACTAGGAAAAAATTGGGTATCAACAGCTGCCCCTCTTTACCCGGGAAGGATGAAAGAGTTGTCGGGTAAAGATATGATGGCCAATTTTGACCGGAAGTGGCGATTTGAAAAGAATTTGACCGAGCTCTGGTTTTTGAGCTGCCAACATATCCCTGGTTTACAAGAATCAGGCCGTATGTAGTTCAGGAACCATTGACGGAACATGCCGATGGAGATTCGAAAGAGACAGACACGATGTTTAGGTGGCAAGAGGTATTTGGAGTTTGAACGGCTGCGGGAACCGGAGCGGGATCACTCCTGCTAAGGCGGCCGTTGCTGGCCGGTGTACCTGCAAGTGAGCAATACGGGCGTATATTGTGCATAAACTTAAACATGATGCAAGTTCCTATTGGACCATGAATGCTGTCTTTGGATGGTTAGGATGACGTCCTCAGACCATGATGTCCTGGGCCATGAAGCGCAAAATTAAAGGATTCGCAGGCTATAAAATGATGTTCTCGGGCTATGATAATGATGCCTCCGAACCATGATGCCTTTGAATAATGATGTGCAGGATATAAAGCGGGTCCTCGGGCCATGGCATGGTGTTCTCGGGCTATGAAGATGATGCCTCCGGACAATGACGCCCTCAGACAGTTTGGCGGTGTTTCAGCCCATGGAATGCAAGATTTGGCGGTATTTCAGCCCATGAAATGCAAGATTTGGCGGTATTTCAGCCGGTGCAGAAAAATGTAAATGGCGATATTTCAGCCGACAGAAATTTAAATAAAACAGCGATGTTTTAGCTGATGGAAAAAATGTAAATGGCGATATTTCAGCCGACAGAAGTCAAAAATAAGCAGGCGATGTTTCCGCCGATGTAGCAAAAAATGTAAATGGCGATATCTCAACCGATAAAAAATTTAAATAAAGCAGTGACATTTTAGTTGATGTAGAAACGTAAATGGCGTTATTTCAGCCGATACCGAGAATTAAATAAAGTTGGCGATACTTCAACCGATAAAGAAGGGTGATTATAAATGGCGGCGATATTTCAGCCATGATGGAGATCGCTTAGTCTCGAAAGGCAGAAAGGTAGCCTTATGCAATGAAAGAAAATGCAGGATGGAGACAGTGCTTAGTCTCAAAAGGCAGAAAGGTAGCCTTATGCAGTGAAGATAATGCAGATGGAGACACTGCTTAGTCTCGAAAGTCAGAAAGGTAGCCTTATGCAATGCAAGAAAATGGAGAATGGAGACAGCGCTTAGTCTCGAAAGGCAGAAAGGTAGCCTTATGCAATGCGGATAATGCAGATGGAGACAGTGCTTAGTCTCGAAAGGCAGAAAGGTAGCCTTATGCAATGCGAGAATGTAAAAGGACGAGTAGTAGTGAGATTTCTTAGCTGATAGCTGATATCGTGACTGTTGGGGAGGTTGTGTTTGGATAGCAATTATGAACGAGTGATGATTCTGAGAGGTTGCATTCTTAAGAAAGTATGCGTGCATAAATATACCTGACAATATTGTTAGTCTGGTGCCTGCATCCAAAGAAAAATTGTGAGTTTTGTAAGGGGGAAAGGCTAGTTCGTTTTCCCCTGGCTTCCGGCGTTGCGTATCATTGGGGTAGCGTTGCTAAACAGCAGCAATTCGATCAATAGTTATGCATGATTTAGTAAATATAACGTAAGTAGAAAATAGTTTTCTTTAGATGAACCAACGACTGCGACGTGGTTCAAGACATTGCAACCTTTCTTTCTCCGGAATTTTGAGGGTCCTCCTCAAAATTCTGCCCCAGTTTACAGGGCTGGCGCTTCTGACGGCTGCGCTGAACGGCTAAAAAAAATCAACTTCGGAATTTTGAGGGTCCTCCTCAAAATTCTGCCCCAGTTTACTGAGGTGACATTCCTGGCAATGAATGGCTGAAAACTAACTTCGGAATTTTGAGGGTCCTCCTCAAAATTCTACCCCAGTTCCAATAGCAGGGAGGAAAATGGAATTTTTATTAAATTGTGACCGAACCCATAGGGCTGCCTACGTATCCCCTCTTAAACGGGAATCAGGTCAGGCGTAGTTCAAACTACATCATCATAAGAAATCATAAGTGGTTACACATAGTATCATTTCACTACATCTGAATTGATTGGCTTTGGCCAAACTTCTCCGTCCATTTCTACAAGAATAAGGGCTCCTCCAGTTAGAACCCGGTGAACCATGTACGGACCTTGTCAGTTGGGAGAGAATTTCCCCTTGGCTTCATCTTGATATGGGAATATTTTCTTCAACACCAGCTGCCCCGGTGTAAACTTCCTTGGCTTAACTCTTTTGTTGAAGGCTCTGGACATTCTGTTCTGATACAACTGACCGCTTCATCATTTTCCCATCTATAAGGGCTAACTGCTCGTAGCGACCTTGTACCCATTCTGTGTCGTCCAACTCTGCTTCTTGTATGATCCTCAAAGAGGGAATCTCTACCTCGGCGGGGATGACCGCCTCTGTACCATAAACCAGCATGTAGGGAGTTGCTCCGGTCGATGTGCAGACTGTGGTGCGGTATCCCAGTAGGGCGAATGATAATTTCTCATGCCATTGTTTGTGACTTTCGACCATCTTCCTTAATATCTTCTTGATATTCTTGTTGGCTGCCTCTACAGCTCCATTCATCTGAGGCCTGTAGGCTGTAGAATTCTTGTGTTTGATCTTGAATGACTCGCACATGGCTTTCATCAAGTCGCTGTTGAGATTGGAACCATTATCAGTGATGATTGATTCTGGAATCCCGAATCGGCAAACAATACGATCACGGACGAAATCTGCCACAACTTTCTTAGTCACTGCCCTGTATGACGCTGCTTAACCCATTTGGTAAAATAATCAATTGCCACCAGGATAAACCTGTGCTCGTTTGATGTGCCAGGCTCAATAGGTCCAATAACATCCATTCCCCAGGCGGCGAATGGCCACGGTGAGCTTGTTGCAGTAAGCTCGTTTGGAGGCACCTTTATCATGTCTGCATGTATCTGACAGCGATGGCATTTGCGAACATACTGGATACAGTCTGTTTCCATAGTTATCCAAAAATATCCTGCTCGGAGTATCTTCTTTGCTAGGACAAAGTCATTCATGTGCGGACCGCAGGTCCCAGCGTGAATTTCTTCTAATAACCTGGATGCTTCCTTTGCTTCGACACACCTTAGTAATCCCAAATCGGGAGTCCTCCTATACAGGATTCCTCTACTGTGAAAGAAGTTGTTAGATAACCTCCGAAGTGTGCGTTTCTGAGTGGCGTTGGCAAGTTCTGGATATTCTCCTGTTCTCAAGTACTCCTTGATGTCGTGGAACCATGGTTTTCCGTCCGCTTCTTCCTCAACGTGAGCACAATAAGCTGGCTGATCATAGATCTTTACTGGGATGGGATCAATGAAATTTGTGTCTGGATGCTGGATCATGGATGATAAAGTAGCTAGTGCGTCAGTGAACTCGTTTTGGACCCTGGGGACATGTTGAAATTCCGTTTTTGTGAATCTTTTCCTTAACTCCTGTATGTGATGCAAGTAGGGGAGTATCTTGGAGTTCTTGGTTGCCTATTCTTCTCGAACCTGATGTATGAGAAAGTCTGAATCCCCGATCACTAGCAGCTCCTGAATGTTCATGTCAATGGCCATCTTGAGCCCCAGGATGCAGGCTTCGTATTCGGCCATGTTAT
>NC_031995.1:109054402-109101769 GCF_001879085.1 Nicotiana attenuata | reverse complement strand
ATACACAGCGGAATTGAAATACAAGACAAGTAAACAATATGGGAGGGGAAGCATGCTGTGGGGAGATAACAGTTTCAAGTAAAAGTTGCCTAGTAACGAAGGAAAAGCACAATTCATGCAATAATATGGAACAGAGATCAACAAGTGCACGGCATCACCCTTCGTGCTTTTACTCTCATCCTCACCAAGCAATAGTATAACGAAAGGTGCACGGCATCACCCTTCGTGCTTTTACTCTCATTCCTCACATATAATTAATAGAATCGGCACGGAATGGCACATCGTGCGGCACGGCATCACCCTTCGTGCTTTACTCTCTTTTCCTCACAATAGCAAACAGTCACGGCATCACCCTTCGTGCTTTACACTCTTTCCTCACAAGAAACAAACAATGAACGGCATCACCCTTCGTGCTTTAACACTCTTCCTCATCCAATCAACAATCACAAACAAGGGCAAGGGAATAATAAAACAATAATGGAAACCCCGACAAGGGAATACAAACAAATAATTAAGAACCCGGCAAGGGCACAACATCAATAATCTCAACGTCCCGGCAAGGGAAAATATTCAATAATCAACAACGTCCCGGCAAGAGAATAGATCATTAACTCTTTCTCCTTCTTTCACTTTCATCTCATAGTTCACATTATCGCTCGAGCCAATGCTCCAAAGTTTTACTTATCTCATATACCTTCACAATTTGTATTTCAACTTGAGCCAACGCTCCACGAGTTTAAAGATCACAATTTCTTTCACAAACTCCTTACAACATATAGAAGTCATCAATTAAGCATGGAAGGTATAACAAAATCCAAACTATTCACAAAATAAGGACTCACGGTCATGCTAGACACTAATGTATAGATACTCGTCACCATGCCTATACATTGTACTCGACAATTAGCAAGTAACAAATAAGACTCAACTCCTATTCCCTCAAGCTAAGGTTAGACCAAACACTTACCTCGATGCCTTGAACACAACTCAAGTCTCAATTATAGCTTTACCCCTTGATTTCTCCACCAATCCGCTCGAATCTAGTCACAATTTACTTAGTTACATTAATAAGTGCTAAATGAATCATCCCCAATGAATGAAAATAAGTTTTCCCAAGGTTTACCCAAAAAGGTCAAAAATGCCCCCGGACCAAATCCGAGGTTCGAACCAAAACCCGGTTACCCATTTCCTCACAAACCCAAATATGTAATTTGTTTTGAAATCGGACCTCAAATTGAGGTCCAAATCCCCAATTTTTAAAAAACCTAGGTTCTACCCAACATACCCAAACTTCCCCATTAAAATCTTTGATTTAAAGTTGTAATTATGTTAAAAAATGCTAAGGAGTGAAGAAAATGAGTTAGAAGTCACTTACCAATCGTTTTGAAGAAGAAAAATCGTTGGGAAAATCGCGTCTTATGTTTTTGGGTTTTTCAAAAGTGAAAAATGACTGAAATTCCCGTTTATTTATACCCTTCGGAAGTCCCCTGCACGGACCGCGCAAAAAGCGATCGCGGCAGCGCTGACCTACTTGAAGACCTGCTGATCTCTGAAGTTCCCTGCGCGGACCGCACAAAGACGACCGCGGACGCAGCACCCACCGCGGATCGCGCAAAGGCGATCGCGGCCGCACAGCACCAACCGCGGACCGCGCAAAGGCGACCGCGGCCGCGCTGGCCCCTCCGCGGCCGCACGCGATTTCTCGCGGACCGCGCTGGAGGGTTCAGAGTCTGCAATATTTTCCTGAACCTGCAACATCTGGTATTTTAAGCCTAAGGCATCCCGGAACCTACTCGAAACTCACCCGAGCCCTCGAGGCTCCAAACCAAACATACACACAACCTCAAAAATATCCTACGAACTTATCCGTGCGATCAAATCGCCAAAATAATATCATATACCTCAAATCAAGCCTCAAAGCTCATGATTTCTTCCAAATTTTTCATAAAACATCTAATTTCCATTTTAAGTCCGAAACACGTCAAACGACGTCCGTTTTCAACCAAACTTTACAGAAAGTGCTTAAATCATATATAAGACTTGTACCGGGCGCCGGAACCAAAATACGGGCTCGATACCATAGTCTCCTAATCAAATTTCATTTCCAATTTCCTTAATCATTTCCAGAAAACAATTTCACACAAGAATTTATTTCTCGGGCTTAGGACCTCGGAATTCAATTCCGGGCATACGCCCAAGTCCCATATTTTCCTACGGACCCTCCGGGACCGTCAAATTACGGGTCCGGATCCATTTATCCAAAACGTTGACCGAAGTCAAATTTATTCATTTTAATATCAAAATTTAGCATTTTTCTCATAGAATTCATATTTAAGCTTTCCAGCTACGCGCCCGGACTACGCACGCAAATCGAGGCAACCCTAATGAGGTTTTCAAGGCCTCGGAAGTACAAAATGGGTAAGAAAACAAGTGATGACCCTTTGGGTTGTCACAGAGAAAATTAAGTATTATCGAATAAGAGGATCTCTGTGTGTGGAAGAAAAAGAAATAAAATATTATGGAAGCAGTATAGCAGATCTAACTGGTGCAACAATTTAATGTAGAACTAAAAGTCACGTAAAGAGTTAAAGAGAGAAATGGGGGAGAATTGAGAAATAGGAGGCGGTAGTACTCAAACTTAAAAAGGGGATTTGAGAACACAAAAAAGAAAATGAGGGAAACTTGCCGCTACTTTTTTTCATACAACTTTGAAATTGAATAAAACAAGATACCCAAAGTACCACTTGCCGCTCTTTAATTGTTGTCAATTTATTTTCACTTTAAATTTTTTATGTTACTCAAAAGCATAAGATCAATTTTTAGTTGACAAGCAAAAACTACTAATTAAAAGTTTATTATGTTTACCAATAATTAAATCAAATTATTTCCATTTATAATGACCTGTACTATGGTTGTTGATTAAAAAACTATCGCCAATTCTATAATTTTTATAGTGAAAATATAATTATTTTAATTGATTTAATTAAAAAAATTAAAGGATTTTAATTATTTAACAAAAGATTGTACTTTATTGCAAATACACCAATTTTTTATTAGAATTATGCTAATTTTATTTTGATTTCATATTTATAATATCATCTTTGGCGCTTAAAAGGTTTTTCAACAGTTGACGCTTGTAATTTAATTATATGAAATGGTGGAGCTAAACGTATTGAAGAGCAGTTCAAGTGAATCTTATTCGTTAGCTGTACTTGCAGCAAATTGGAGCACTACCTAAAGTTGAGTGGAAAGCAATCATGTTTAGTAATCTAGCAAGGCCTAAAACATTGTTCTCCATGTGGCTGATCATCCAAGAGAGAATGATGACAACTGATAGGTTGAACAAATGGAACATTAACGTTGATCCAATATGTGTTCTGTGTGGAAATCATCCAGAGACTCATGCTCATCTATTCTGGGAATGTACTACCACCACTGAACTATGGGCAGGAATTTTCAACTGGCTGCACATCCAGGTGCAAATAAAAATATGGGATCAGTTAATAGCATGGTTTGTGGAGAAAGCAAAGAAGAAAACTGTTGAAGGATAGCTCTTGCGAATGGTTCTAGCTCAAACTTTATATAGTATATGGACTGAAAGAAACCATAGAGTTTTTGAAAAAGCACATAAAGATACTAAGAGCATTATTAGAGAGATAGCATATACATGTAATGTTGTGACGACCCGACCCGTCGTCACGTGAGTTACCGCCCTGTTTTTCCCATATTATGTTTCTCTATGCTTCATTATCGATATTTGAGGTAATCGAGTTGGATCGGTTTGGTCTTGGTAGGAGATGAGACATTTAGTCTCTCTAAGGAAAGCTTGTTTTGGAAAAGTCAACCGGAAGTTGACTAGTTGGTTAGAGGGCTCGGATGTGATTTCCGGAGATTCGGTTAGCTTCGGGGGATGATTTGTGACTTAGGAGCGTGATCGGAATTGGTTTTGGAGGTCCGGTGTAGAATTAGGCTTGAATTGGCGAAGTTAGTATTTTGGGCAAATTCCGGTTGGTAGGTGAGATTTTGATCCGAGGGTCGGAATGGATTCCGAGAGTTTCAGTAGCTCCTTTAGGTGATTTTGGATGTGTGTGCAAAATTTCAGGTCGTTCGGAGATGTTTTGGGTCGAGTTTTGATCGAATGCGTATTGCGGAAGTTTTGAAGAAACTTAGGCTTGAATTCGATGTGATTTAATGGTTTTAGCATTGTTAGGCGTGTTTTGAGGATTGGAACAAGTTTGAATAATGTTTTAAGATGTGTTGGTAACTTTGGTTGAGGTCCCGGGGGCCTCGGGGGTGATTTCGGGTGGCTAACGGAAGGAATTTGAAGTTGGAAAATTGCAGGTTTTTGGTTGCAGCAGGTGTTTCCGCATCTGCGGAAAGGAGATCGCAGATGCGGTCTCGCAGAAGCGAGCTAGGCCTCGCAGGAGCGGAAATAGGAGCCCAGGTCAGGTTCCGCAGAAGCGGGACATTGGGTCGCTTAAGCGGTCCCGCAGATGCGAAGTTGGACCGCAGAAGCGGAAAGTCGTCTTAAGTGAAAGGTCCGCAGGAGCGGACGTTGACCGCATAAGCGGAAGACGCAAAAGCGGGAATTAATCCGCAGAAGCGGAAATAACTGGCAGGTTAAGTGAAAACATCTTCCTCGCGAATTTTTGAAAGAGTAACATTTTGGACTCCGAACCTTGAGAGCTTTGAGGCGATTTTGAAGAGGGATTCGAGGGCTATTATCAGGTATGAACTCTTGGACTTAGAGCTTGATTTTATGGTGTATAAACATGAATTTGGACTGAATAATCAAGGAATCAAAGGTCAAAAATGGTGGTTTAGGGCTTGAATTTAAGAGAGTTTAAAATAGGGATTTGAGGGGTCAAATGGACCCCGATTTTGATGATTTTGATATGTATGGACTCGTGGCGAGACGAGGAATCCGGAGATGTGAATTTCGTAATTTTTCGAGAAGTGGGCCCGGGGCTCGGGTTTTGCCAACTTCGTGATTTTTGATATTTTTCGAGTCTTTTCGATTGGGTTATGACCCATTAGCCTATTGTGATGTATTTCTTGTGGTCTTGATCAGATTCGACGCGCGAGGAGGTCGATTCGAGGGGAAAAGGCATAGCGAGCTAGACTTTGACCAGCTAGAGGTGAGTAATGATTTTAAATGATGTTTCTGAGGGTTTGAAAACCCCGGACTTGCACAACTTGGTGCTATGTTGAGATGAGACACGCGTTCCATGACGAGCGCGGGGTCATTTACTATTGGGGACTGTGACTTGGTCCAGTCCGAATGATATTTTACCGCGTATTAGCAATGACTTGTTGTTTTCACTGTGACTTGGGCTTATTGCCATATTTAGGGCTTAGTGCCGACTGTTTGAACTCTTTATGAACTATCATCACTGTTTTCCTCACTGTTTGAAATATTATTTGAACTCAGTCCATGTGATTTACACTGTTTTCTTGAACTCAGCCATATTTACTCAAACCTGGAGTTTTAAACTGATATTTGAACTATTGTTTGAGCTGAGTATCATTGCTTTACTGTTTCCCGAGGGGCTGTTGACTATTTCTGGACTGATTGAGGCCGAGGGCCTTATGTGAGGGCATGATGAGTGAGGTGAGGAGGCTTTCAGGCCTCGTGTTGATACTGTTCAGGCTTTCAGGCCTTGTTGATAGCGCTTGGGCTGTAGGAGCCCCTCCGGAGTCTGCACACCCACAGTGAGCGTGGCTACCCATCTAGAGTGATTAAATATTGAACAGTGGTAACAATGACACTGTTATACGCGTTTGGTCAGGTAACAATGATTGACCAGTCAGGTAACAATGACTGACCAGTGGTAACAATGGCACTGTAGTACGCGTTTGGTCAGGTAACAATGGCTGACCATACTTGAGCATACTTGTTTTATTAATTGTTTTCAAAGAGATTTTCTTCCTATATTTCACTGGTTTCTACTGTTTATCTGATGTTGCTGCTTGAGATAGCATTATTTGTGCCCTTGTGGGATTTTATGTTCTCAGTCGTTATTTAATTTTATTACTCACTGGGTCGGAGTACTCACATTACTTCCTGCACCATGTGTGCAGAGACAGGCACAGCTGAGTTCGTACCTGAGCGCTGATTTCCTTCCAGACCAGGCGGACTAGGAGAGACGAGGTAGCTGTCGACGTCCACAACCCCGTTTTCTTCCTTATCTTCTGCATATTTTATTCATCTTCAGACTATATTTCCAGACTTGTAGTATTTTCACCAACTCTATAGTAGCTCGTGACTTGTGACACCCCGATCATCGGCTGAGGTTGGGATGGTTTTTCCCCGTTATGTTACGTTTATTTCCGCACTTACGATTAATCAGTATCTATGGTTTAAACCTGTTTATGCTAAGAAATTGTCAAGAGTAGTGTTGATTGTTCTGTTGGCTGGCCTTGTCTTCACGAGAGGCGCCATCACGACCGGGTGGGAATTGGGTCGCGACAAATGTACGGGCTGAAGGCAAACTTAAAGAAGTCCTACAGCAAAGGCTTTTATAGGATATAGAGTTATATGTGTAGACTGGATGAATGAGGTTGTTAAGGATAGGAGTATAGGGTAGAATTGTGTATAGGCTGAGATGGCCACTATACGATGTAATTTGATTCTTTGGTGATTAATAATATTGTGAATTACCAAAAAAAAAAAAGAATCTCATTCGTTGAAAAATTACATTGTACAAGTATGTTAAATAATTTTTTTTATACATACATATATATGGAGTCCATTACACAAATGATCACTCAACTATCCCAATTATCTCTTCAAGTCACTTTTCTTCCGTTTGTAACAACAAAGTCACTGAACTATTCCTATTGCAATCAGAAGGTCACTCAACTAGATTTTTCAAATTTTGGATTGCCAAATACCTATTTTACCCTCTAAATTATAAACATTTATCTTCTTTTTATTTTTTTTAAACTTTTTAATATTATGATTTTTTCCCTTTTAATTTACATTATGGACTTACCTATAGAATAAATAGATATTATTTATAAATTAAAAAAAAAGTATTTAAGCATATANGAAAGCAGGGGGACTATCTGTATAGGATAAAATATGCTATGTTAAGTCGTGCACGGGATATGTATAACATAATTGAGCATAATTTTCAAGAATATATAATGTATATTATAAAATACCTTTATTTAATAATTATTTTTATATTACATGCATAGAATATATATGTTACAACCTTTATTTTCTTTCATTCTGAATTGTGTAAATAAAGTTTTGAATTTTTGTTGTTAATAATAAAATTATTATTACTAACAAATTATTCTAATTAATTTTTTTACTATACTCATTATTTTATTATTCTAGCATTAAATGCTTAAATATTTTTTATTTTTTTAATTTGTAAATAATATTTATTTATTCTATAGGTAAGTCCGTAATATAAGTTAAAAAGGAAAAATCATAATATTAAAAAGTTTTAAAAAAATAAAAAGAAGATAAATGTTTATAATTTAGAGGGTAAAATAGGTATTTGGCAATTCAAAATTTGGAAAATCTAGTTGAGTGACCTTCTGAGTGCAATAGGCATAGTTCAGTGACTTTGTTGTTACAAAAAAAAAAAAATTGACTTTAGAAGATAATTTGGGATAGTTGAATGACCATTGAGTAATTAGACTCCATATATGTGTGTATGAATTGTCAAATACCTTTGATAGCTTAGTGTATCAATCACTATGCTAGTTTACATTTTTCTAAATTCATTTGTTAAATTTTCTGATTTCGCCACTACTTATAATTGCGTTATATTAGTTACAATTTTTATTGTTTTTAATTTAATTCGAGAATTATAATAAAGAACTTGAAAACTTTTAAGAACATCTAATTCTTTTCAAGTACTATCAACAATAATAACAATAACGTACCCTTGTTCCCACAAGTAAGGTTTAGAGAATGTGGGGTGTATGTAGACCTTATGTGAGTTAAAGAGACTATTTCCAATACCACCATGCAAGGAATTTATAAAGTTTATAAATTTACTAAAAAATCAAATAATAAATACAAGAAAAATAATGAGGCTTTTAAAAAATTGATTGTGAATACGACTTTATCCAGCATAGAATGTATTTTGAAAGATTAAAAAATTATTTTAAAATTTTATATTAGAATTTGAGCTTTTATAATAATATTAGTTTTTATGTGCATACATTATGCATGTATTATTTAAATTCGAATTAAATAAAGTTGACACTTTTCGATAAGGAATTAAATTATGTTCGAAGGTTTTAAAACATCCTCAAAATTTTAAATATAAATAAATAAAAGAATCATTTGTAAAATTAACTTAAGTAAAAAAGTAATTCTTCAAGAAGGAATTAGATTGTTCCAATTCCTAAAATGTGACAATAACAGAAAAGGAAAATACATTTCCGAGAAGGAGTCAGATTATTTTCAAAAATTACAGTGAAAGAATCTTTCAAGAAGCAATCAATTGCCCTCTAGTCGCAAAAAGACACCTAAACTTAAAGAAAAAATGAAAATAATATTGCCTTGAAAGAATCTATATTTATTTATATTTATATTTATTATATGTATATATTATTATAAAAGCACGAATGTGAGTTGAGTAGCAGCAGCAGTAGTAGTTATTCGTTGTCGAAGTTGAGATTTTTGTTGAAATTGGTTTTAAGCTTAAAAAAGATGGTATATGTGGTCACAAGGAGAGAAAAAAATGTCTACTTTAGCTTACCTTCATATGGTTTATGGTTTGCATTTGCTTACTATTTTATATTAAATTTGTTTGGAATTTACATGTACAACTTTCACTTGTGTCACCTTCAATCTCGATATTTTACTTGGATCTTTCCACTTTATAATAGTAGTAGACATATAGATAGAAAATCAACTTATTTTATTATTAACAATAGTTTTTGGTAATTTTTGATTTAAAATACGAACATAGAGACTAGTTATATTAAAAGTACGAAGGCCCTTAGCGAATTGCTATTCGCATTTTTTACCCTTTAAAAATAGAGTTCGCACAAAATAAAATAGTCATTTAATTATTTTTTTAATTTTTAGATATATAGAATCTACTAAGTTTTATTTACCAAACCCTTCCTTATTTGCACTATGTACAAATTCCTAATATCTAAAACTTAAAAGTCAATTAGGTATAATAAACACATAAAATTAAATATTAACCTAAATATCTCAACTTTTATGCAAATTACCTTACACATAAAGCAGAAGACGGAATAATCATTCAAAGATAATGAATACTTATGTAGGCCTACTTATTTAATTAAATAAGGAATCATATATAAATATTATAGCTATATATGTCATATAGGAGTGCTGAAATAAAAATAGCTCACGTACAAATTGAAAATAGGGAAATAGTGCACATGTATAAGAAAATATCAGACTTCTATAGGGCAGAGTGTCTTACTTTATTAAGTAATTAAATTATTAAGATCAGTAACTATTATTTTTTTAAAAACTTATATATTTTTCGTTCATTTTTCTTTTATAATAATTCAAACATAATTTTTAATATAAAAATATAATTTGATGCAATATTGCGGACATATATTTTAAATTGATATGTCATGTAAAATTTTCTAAAATAAAAATTGTGTTCCCTTCTAATCAAGCAAACAACAATCATCTTGTAATATTAAAGTTTAAGTAAGACAAAATAAAAAAAGAAAGGTACATTAATTTGAAACTTAAGGCAAATTCACGGAATAAATTGTTTACTAGGAACCAAGTTGAATGATTCATGTCCTACTTGAAATTAAATAAACTCGATACATCCCAACAAGGAATTGAATTGTGCTAGAACGAAAAATACTCCTAAAATTTCTAACATAGGTAAAAATGGAGTTCTGGTTTCTCGAACTTGATAGTTTTCAAAGATGATTATTTTAATTTCAAATTCAATTAGTCTTAAAGTAATTATATGTATGTTGCACGAACAAAACTTTAGAATCATAGTTATTTACGAAGTATGATCTTTTAGTTTTTACTAAAAAAAATCGTAGCCAATAATCTCTCAATTCAACTACAAAAGTCGTAGCAAATTAAAAATGGTATATTTTGTGACAAAAAAATTTGTGACTAAATTGTATGTTCAATAACGACAATTAATAATTGTCACTAATTATTTGCACTATCTGCGATAAAAATTAGGGTCACAAAAAAATATAAAATTTTGTGGCTAAAGTTTACCTTGCTTAGCTACAAATTCTAACTCGTCAACTATTGTAGTAACACATCTTTTGTGACGAAACTTTTTCTACTTTTAAGACAAATAATGTTTCGTCACTAATTGAGTGCATCATTAGTGACAAAATAATGTGTCGTTGATAACTTCAAATTCGTGGCTAATATTACTTAATAATTGGCGCCAACTCAATTTTTGGTGGGAAACCTTAGTGGACAAAACTTTGCTACAAAATTTTGTGTTTCGTCACTAAAAGTATGTGGCTCATGTATTTATAGACAAAATGTAATTTTTGTTACGAAAATTAAATAATTAGTGACGAATTTTATGTCGTAGCTAATAATTTCGTAGCTAAGAGCCTGTTTGGAAAGCCACCTTGGAAATGGATTTGGGTGTAATCGGGTGTAATTACACAATTTGGCATGTTTGTTTGGCCAAGTAATTACTTGGTCAGCATGGAATTGGGTGTAATTGGAGGGGTGTAATTACACTCTCCAATTCTCAAGAGGGAGGTGAGAATTGGTGGTAATTACACTGTGTAATTACAAGGTTGCTTTTTAGTTTCTTTCTTTTTCATTTTTATTTTAATTTATTTTCTTTATAACCTTTTATTTCTATCATTTTAATTTTTTAATTTTTATTTTATTTTTTAATTTCTTTTGAAATTTTAAATATATTTTTCTTTGTACATTATTTATCTTTTATTTCTCCATCTTAATTTCTTGTGATTCCATGTAATTGCTTATATTTTAGCTTTTATTTATATTATTATTCTATATTTTGCAACTACACCTCCTAATATTAAAAATAATGAGTCATTAATAACTTGGCATATAATGAATGATGCAATTAAAGTGGAATTCCGTTGTTGAATTTGGTTATAAACTTATCATGTTTCCTAATCTTAAATTGAAGTGGGACTTACTATTATTATGTTGGAATTTGACATATGTTAAACTATTTTTTATTTATTTATAAAATTGTGTTACATTCATGGTTCCAATTTACTTGTTTTAGTAGTATTGGTTCACATTGTATGTTCTTCATTTTTTAGTTAGAATTGATAGATTAGTTTTGTCAAACATTTGAATAATGTTATGACACTATATTTATAAATATTAATTTATTTTATCAATCATGAATTCCATGATGTTCTTACAAAACGTATATTTAGTTTTTGTAAGTATCTAAACTAAATATTATTAATTTAAAAATATGTATATAAATTATTTTTTAAATGTATATTCATGAAAAAAATATACATCTTAAATATCAAATATAATATCATTTATACTTGTAAAAATTTATATGCTTTATTATATTTATTTATAAGTTTTGATAATTACTCAATTTAAACTTTAATCTAACTGTATAATTACACTTGTGCAACCAAACAGTAAACTTGTAATTACACTGTAATTATACTATGACAAACAAACAGGTCATCGTAATTACATAACTGTTTAATTACTAGGCTGTGTAATTACTACCCTAGTAATTACACCAATTCCGATTACAGGGTGGCTTTTCCAAACAGACTCTAAATATCACTTTTGTTGTAGTTAGAACACTTGATGCGGATAAATTATAAGACACTATTATGGTTTCTTGTGTATCCCTATTTTAATGGCTTGTTTGGTACGAGAAATAAGGAATAATTAAATTTGAGATGAGTTTATCCCATGTTTGATTGGGATAAAATCGTGGCGTAAAGAAGGAGCTTCGTTCACCTTCTGAGAGTGACCAGTGTCAACATCAGACGTTTTGATGTATCAAAGATAAACCACCTGATTTCTAGTATTTAAATTCATATTCCTACCCAAAAGTACTCCACAAAATTGACAATAATAATACACATAAGAAAACAAAATTGATGTTTGTTGTGGTTTTGTGGACAAATTAATAGCTGTCTCATTTATAATTATATGCCCGTATTTTGGCAGATATGAAAGGCAATAAAAACGGATTTGACTGGAAACGAGATTAATTTACATCAAGGATAGCTGGATAGGAAAGAGATCTTTGTTTTTCTTTTCTAGTTTTAATTTCTAGCTATTTTTTGTTGTGTAATCCTCTTTTCATTTCTACTAGTTACTGGATACGTGCGATGCACGTATATCTTTAAATTAGTATTAATCAGTGAAAGAAAGCATAACTATATCCAACTATTCAAGGACACAGTTTTATGTTTTAGTTTCTCGTGATTTGATCACTTTATTATTCCCTATTATTTTTAATTAATTTCATGAGATAATCTATGTTTGCCACAAAAAGATATTGCAGAATTAAGTATAGGCGGCAGACATAAAAAAACCTTTGTCATCTAAGTTACTCAATTATGCATCTAACATTATTTGACCATATTTAATGACGTATTTTCAACTTGGTTTCAATTATTCTTTTTTTAATTGTCAACAAGATTATTGAAAATACATATGCTGAATTATTTCTGTTTCTTCTACCCAGCATGTAACTTCCTATATAGAGTGTTGTATCACTTGATAGTTGATATCATATATATGTATTTGTCTGCATATATTACATATGAGTATTACTTAGTTTACGAGAGATTCCAACATAAATCATTTAAAGTAAGTATTCAATAAATAAAACACAAATTATATCAATAGAGATATCTTAATAAAGTTTATATAATATAATATAGAAGGCAAATTGCATGAAAACATACATGCGAAAGAAGTAGAATTACAGAATTGGTTGCATGCCAACAGTTTAAAAGGCCTACACTGACCCAAATTACGTAATAACACTTTCACAACTGAAATGCTTTGTCCCTATTTTTTTTAAAGGTTAGAAATAAATGAGGTTAAGACAGATAAAATCTGGCCTCACCTTATCACGACCCTAAATTCGGACCCGATCGTGATGGCGCCTCAAGGCCAGCCGACACACTCCCAAATCATCTCAAAGCGATTAAAATAATAAATACTAAGTCTTTAACAGAATAAAATCCCAAAAATAAAGTAACAAAACAGTTTGCGGAATAAAACACAGCCCGACATCGAGGTGTCACCGGTCATGAACATCTAAAATAATGTTGAGAAAGAAAGCAAGCGTAAGTTATTCAAAGATATCGGGATGAAAATAAACCTCTCCTTATTGTCCTCTGTTTTGCATACTGCGTAGTTATCCAAATAACTTTTTGAACATCGAATCAATTTTAGAAAGCAAAAGTACTTGCAAAAGAATATCGTAATCTATATATATATATATATATATATATATATATATATATATATATATATATATATATATATATATGTATTGCGAGTGATACTTTAGAGATTAGATTCATATCATTTTCATTGGTTGCTAATGAAACATTCAATATTCCTTTTTCTATATTTTAGTAGACTGTCAATACTTAAAACATATTGCCATGGAAATTGACCAAGCAGTGGTGGAAGAAAGACAGAGAAGCTCTCTAACTCCATTGCTAGCCATAATTCCTAAGTTGTAGAGTTAAGTCATTGAGTAAATTCATAATTCAGTGAGGGGTTGACAAAGGAAAAAAAAACAAAGTGTTAAAGGACATGAATATTCTCGCTAATTAACCTATCGTTTCCACTAAAAGGGTTAATTGTAGATAGTTGAATAATTAATTATGGATACAGGGAAGATGATAACTTGATTTGGAAATAAAGAGAAAAGCTTGAGATTAAAGGAGGTGGCAGTAACACAACTTTATTGGGAAAAATAGAGTTTACATATTAAAAAAAGTGTGAAGATGACGTGTCATGACACGTAGGCTGGTCAAATAGTCAAAGAGTTACAGTTAGCCAAGAGGCACGAGTAGTAATAGATGCGAGCAAAAGCAAAGGAAGAGGCACGAGCGGTTATTTAAAGGATTCAGCGCTCGTACCTATTCAAGAAATTTAAGTTCAATAATCAAGAAGATTCAAGGGAATGAATCTGACAGCACACGAGGGTCCAAATACAGTATTAAATGCTGAAAACGTTTGAGAATCTGTCTTAAATGTAATGATTATGTAACGTAGCATTCAATGTCATTTATTGCCCATAATAACCTTATTATGGCCAAAGCAAGGCACTTACATCCGAAATAGCTATAAAAGGAGAGGACTGAACAGTTGTAGGGACACGAAAGATCATTTGAATATACTTTGGTTTACTTGCTTTATTCAATTATATTCTGGCTATCCAAATTACTTTCTTTTATACATTCTTGCGATTATCAGTAACCCGTATTCTTCTAAATTATAGCTTTAGTCAAAATTCTATTTTTTGGTTAAACAACAACTTTCTTCCACATAAAATGATAAAAGCTAATCAGATGCACTTCGAGATAAAAATAAAAAATATATATATGTAAGGAAGTACAATAAAGAAGCGCTGTCTTGACAGCCCATCTTTGTCTCAGTAGAGTCTTTCAGTGGCACGTTTCGGTCCTTTTCCCCATTACTTAGAAAAAGTGAGCCACCGGTTCAGGTACAAGATACTATCATTACCGCCTGGACAATTAGACATCCAACTCGTAATCGCAACGACCCAATTGCAAGAGCGGAGCTCTACCAACTGAGCTATATCCCCCGAGCCAAGTGGAGCATGCATAAAGTAGTCAAATGCTTCTTCTATTCTTTTCCCTGGTGCTGCTGGGCCATCCTGGACTTGGGTTTAACATTACCATATTCCATTGACCTCAAAGAGTTTAGAGCATATCCATATATGGTGTAGCGAAAAAAAAAAGACTATTCAGATACAAACCAAATTCTGCATGCCATCCTTACTTGATAACAAATTACTGGATTGATTTCTATTGCCTTGTCAAGATTAGGTTCTTAAATGGTTGTGAAAAATGACTACTCAGATACCATTTTTAATACTCCGTTCGGTCCACAATAAGTGATCAATTTGCCTTTTTATTTTGGTCCAAAATAAGTGTCCATTAATATAATCAAGAAAAAATTCAATTTGTTTTTCCAAAATAAGTTTTTTACTCCTCACATTAACTATGCTGCAACATTTAATTAAGGGTAGTTGATGATAGGCTATAATTGCATATTTTAGTCGCTTATTACACTCGAATTTACCGCACTTTAATTGAGTTTGCGCTTTAATCGCTAGTGTTTTGCACTAATTGTGTGTTTTATGCCTTGTAGGTGTGATTCCGAGCTATATAGATGTTATGGAATGAATTTAAGTGATTTGAAGCTTTGAAGTCTGAGTAAAAGCTCAAGGAATTAAGCCGGGATCGTGTTCGGGGGTCAAATTTGATAATTAAGTACGAACGAAGACTTGAGGAGGCATATTGCGCACTGTCTAGTAAAATAGACATAACTTTTTGCTCAGAACTCCATTTGGGCTCCACAATGTATGGTTGGAAAGCTAACTCAAAGGGCTACAACTTTCATGTTTTACGTTTTTTCAAATTCCAAACGGAACAGGGTGAAAAATCGCGGTTTTGCCGCGATCGCGGCAGAACCGTGGCAGAACCGCGGTAGAAGATGGTCGCGGACAACTGAAGAATCAGAGGGCATGTTTGGCCGCGGTTCCACCGCGACCGCGGCAAAACCGCGGCAGGAAGCGAAAATTTCAGGGACTAAAGTGCAAAACATGGGATTTTAAGTCCTAAACCCTATATTAAACAAAGGAGGCCGGCCAAGAACAACGGGGGGGGGGAGGACATATTTTGGACACAAATTAGACCTAAGGAGGCGGAGAGACACTACTTTAGGGTTAGACAACACCCTTGGAGGCAAGAACACATTGGGAGCAAGGCGGAGAATTCTTCTACGAGTTTTTTCCTTCCTCTTCCTATTTTTCGTTGTTGGTTATGATTTTTAGTATTGTAGTTTTACATGCTATTATGAATAGCTAATTTGTTATCTAGAGTTTTGATAGAACCTTTTGTACGATAAATTCTTGTTATGTTTTTATATAATTGAGCCATAACTTTTCTCTATTTGTTCAACTACGTTTATATTCTGGTTGATTGAAGAGCTCTCAATTAGCTGTGCCTATTTAGTATGCATAACTCGGGAGAGAGTGCATATTTAGGTAGTTGTTAAACAACACCACTCCCAAAGTATATGAGGGATCAATAACTGAGGGTTTAAAGGCGGGATTAGGGATAACGAAGCCTTGGGTGCGATCTGAAGTGAGTTGTATTAAAAGCCAGCTAGCGTAGCTCGGGAGAGCGCATCTAGTAAATTGTCGTAATTACTCGGGAGAGATTTACGGTAATAAGAGTGCTCATGATCGGTAGAGAATACTTAGGCAAAATTATAGAAGACATAGCGAGAAGGATTCCGACAATAGGGGAAATCATAACTCTAGACCTCCTTAATCTTTTCTCTAACCCTCAGTATCGTTAGTTGTTAATTTACTATTTTAATTTGTTAGTTAATTAGTTAAACACAAGAATCTTAATATCTATAAGTTAGGAATTGTTCAAGCTTGTCTTCTTGGTGATAGTGAACAGCTGTAACTAAACCTTAGCTCTCTGTGGGATTCGACTCCGGACTTGTAAACCGGATTATATTTGCAACGACCGCATTGTCCTTTTTATAAGGCATAGTTGGGCGTGATCAAATTTTGGCGCCGTTGCTGGGGAACTAACGGTGTAGTTGTAGGTGTACATATTGCTAGGTTTCAAGTTTGAACTTTTATTTTATTATTTGATTTTTTTTATTTTTTTTAGTTTTATTTGTTTATTTGAGAAACATGACATCATGGAATTATGAGAATTTTGTTGTTGGTAATTCTACTTTTGGTCCTCCTTATGCATATTGTGAAGGAAACCACCCAGGGCAAAATTATCAAAATATTCTTGAGAGCGAGTTTTGTGCACCAACTCAATCTTATGTGTGGAATGTGTGTGATATGTGTGGTGGTCAAGATGGTCACTGTCACGGTTGTGCTTATATTTCTTACCTTCCCCCAACCCCTTACTTTGATGGTTCTTCTTTTTCTGGTGAAGTTAATAGGACAAAGAACCTAGGGAAGCTGACCTAAAGAAGCTCGAAGATATGTTAAAGTGCATTTTGGAACAACAGAGTAAATTACTACTGCGGATAGAAAGGCAGGAGGAAAGTATTCACAACTTGAAAGTTCACATGAGTCAACTGGTTGAAGTTTTTAATGCTCAACAAGCCAATATTGTGAATAGTATCCAAGAAGAGCGTGAATTAGATACAAAAATTGATGAGCTAGAGGAGGAGGCTAGAGTAGAACACCAACAATCAATCGCAATAGATTTTGAGGATGTCGATGTTGTAGAAGAGATACTAGAGTCAACCAAGGATATTGAGGATACATATTTTGTTGACTCTATTGTCATTAGTGTTGAGAATGTAGACTGTCCCAATGTTCATGTAGTTGAGGGCATTGGTCCTCACTCCAAGCATTTTTCCACATTGTGTTTAGATGATGATATGGAAATAGAGTCGTCCGAGCCATTTGAGGAGTCAAGGAATGAGGAACAAAGTGCTTACATTCTGGAATTCTTCTTGCCAGAAAGTCGGGATTACACACCTCATATAAAGGCCAAGAAGTGTAGAATACTATATTATTTTATTGGGCCAGTCGGATTCGTTCCACCACCCCAAGAGCATGATCATAGAGCAGAATCAAAACTTGGGGTCCGATTCATAAGTTCAAAGTGGAGGCAGAAAGTGACTCACGTCATGCCGCGACGTTAAATCAAGCGCTTGTTGGGAGGCAACCCAGCTTTATTGCTTTCTTTTATTTATTTTTTTTATTTTTTTAATTGTATTATTTTTGTAGTGTCAATTTTTTTTTTTTAGGAGCATGGAAAGCAAAGGTATTGGAAGGATGCATCAGCAAACCAAATGGTTGGAACTAAGTGTGAGGTACCCACACGAAGGACCAAGCTTGGGAGAAGTCTGAGTACCCTATGAACTGCTAGTGCTTCGGCCTTTGGCCTACCAGGGAGTTTCTTTTACCCTTTTGTATGTATGGGTGTGCATTGGGGACAATGCACAATTTTAAGTGTGGGGTGAGGAGATTGTCTGGGTGATTTTTCATGCTACTTTAGCTGTGTTTTTTTTTTTAAAAAGATTGGACTTTTCCTGATGACGGATCTTCTAGACAGTTTTCTTGAGGGAAGTAAGTCTAAAGAAAATACCAAAAAGATTTTTTGTTTTGTTAGGTAGTGTAGCAATTACCCCTTGGTTTTTCTTTAAACCACGGTTCTTTTCCAAGGGTTTTATTTGAACCGGGTGTAGTTAGTTTTTTTTTTTTGGGAATAGGAGCCATTGTGTTTTGTTTTGAAATGAAGCAATATCTCTTGACTTTGTTATGCCTTGAGAATAGTGAGTACTTTGGCTGTGACGCTTAGGCTCAGTTTTTGACTCTTGTATAAGTACCTTAAATTGTATGATTTTAAATTTGCTTAACTGCTCTGACTAGGGTGTCTTGATGAATCCAATCCTGAGTGAGTTATGTGTCATGTGTGTGTAACGTTTTGTGATATTCTGTGCATTGCATTTGATGCCTAGAACTTGCCCCGTGTGTTTTAATACTCCATCCGGTCCACAATAAGTGATCAATTTGCCTTTTTATTTTGGTCCAAAATAAGTGTCCATTAATATAATCAAGAAAAAATTCAATTTGTTTTTCCAAAATAAGTTTTTTACTCCTCACATTAACTATGCTGCAACATTTAATTAAGTGTAGTTTAGTCACACTAGTATTTCCTTAATGGGTGTGCCCAAGACAATTTGATCATTTATTGTAGACCGGAGGGAGTATTGATGAATCTGATCTCTATTGAAATAGTCTTATCTTTTCGAATTCTTCAGTTTTTGAGAAGTAATTAAAGGAGAATATAAATCCCCTCAAATGTAATTGGATTCATTGAATTGAGCGTATAAAGCATTAAGTATTATTCATTCACTTCTGATTCACCCACGACTAATGTAATAAAAGAATTATTTAATTGAAGGTTTGTCATTTTTGTTCAGAGACAAAATGATAATTCAGATTTTAAAGGATATTACCTGTAAATTAACTTAAAATGATTGGAATATTTCTCTCTAAGGATCTGGCATGAGATCAGACTACAAAACACAGACTTCATGTGAATTTTGTGAAAATATTAGCTATAGATTATCTGGCATTTGTAAATCATGTACATGTTTGAAATTAGACACACTTGCTAGATTTTGGTTGCTTTAATTCACATATTTATTATTATAAACAATATAATCTATGCTAGTGTACGAAATATATATCCAATTCATATGGTAAAATGGTGAGTTCATGTTAACTAATACAGACCAATATAGTAGTAGATGTGTGCTAACTACCAACTTAAAATTGTCATCATTGTTCTATTAGGGGCCGTTTGGTATGAGGTATAAGAAGGTATAAGGGTGGTATAAAAATTTAATACTACCTTAATACTCTGTTTGATTAGTAAACCAAGGTATAAGTTATCCCAGTGTTAAATAACTTATACCTTATAGAAGGTGGGGTAATTAGCACAAGTATAACTTATACCTTCTTCTTATAAATTATGCAATTGTCATTCTTAATACCACATACCAAACAATGAATAAACACCAATCCTAGCATAACTTATACCGGTATAAATCATATTTCAACCAAACGACCCCTTACTTCACTAACAACATCTAAGCTCGACTATACCATCTGCTTTAACGCCTTGATGTATGTCTTTACCTCTATCTGCACTACTTCATCGAGTGTCTAATGATTTTCTTCATCGCTTGTGATAATTTATTAACAATTTAATTGTATATTTGTTGGTTTTCTTCAACGGATGAGCTAATTCATTAACATCATGAATAACGGGTTTTGAATTATAATTGCTATAAGGTTGTAATTAATGAGAAGAAATAAAATTCTCAAGTTTACATACACCGTTCCGGAAGAAACCCAAAGGTTTCTGTATTTTTATCTTTATTAAAATATTGTGCATTTACCTCTTTGTACATCAATGCTAGTATTTGATTGCAAGGGCAAGGTAAGTTTGTAAATTAACTTTTGACTTAAAGTTAATTAACCTAATTAATTAATTGCTCCACATAAAGTTAGATCAAATAAATCATTAAGTAAAGGGTAACTTGGTCATTCAGCTTTTGAAGGATATTTTAGTCTTTTAACTTTGACTTAGGGTCTTGATACGTGCGTTGCACGTGTAATTTCGTACGAGCAGTTAAAAAATTAAAATATTATTAAAACATGTAAAATATTGCACAAAAATTTCAAACAAAAAGAGAAACTAATACTTATTTGTACATGATATATTTTTTTACAAGATGGAATAATTAAATGTTTGTAAAAATTTAGGAACAATTAAGTAAGAAGCGACTGTAAATAATAAAAACATAACAAAAAGAATTTTTTTCATAGTTATGCAAAATTATACAAGAATTTTAAAATATTAATTGCAATAAACTTGGACGACTACACCCCCACCACCCCACCCCAAAAAAAAAAAAAAAAAAAGAGAGAACCAAAATATGAGTAAAATCAATAAACTTTTATGAAGGAATAATGTATCAATATTACTTATTGTGTACATAGAGAATTAAATACCAAAAAGTAAATGGATTGATAGGATTTCAGTGCTACTAATTGGCTCCTCTTCTTCTTCTTAACTTGGGCATTGGCGTTCTTCTCAATAGTTGGCTTCTCATCGATAAGGTTCTTTACCTTTTGTAGCCATGAATACTCTAGACGGAAAATTAGAAAACAAAATTAGTAAACAACATGCTAATCTAGGAACAATAAGTTTATACTTAGATTGTAATTAGAAGCATATGATATGAGATTAATATTTAAATCAATGGAGAAATTCTTGCTTCCGCATACAAATTTGTTTTCCTTCTCACCTTTTTTCGCTTTTCCTATTTTGGATTTATCAAAAGGTATTATTTACACTGTAAACATAGGATCAAGAATTAAATACATGACTATAATTAAGATAAAAAGAAGTTATTGTGTTTACCTAAATGAATGGATAATTACCTTCTTCAAATCATTTGGCGAGGATTGCACTGAATTCTCGAATGAACGTACAATTTGATTTTAATCGCAAGAATATGTGCTTGCATATAAACTATATGTAGTTAGTTTAATTTCTCATTTAGTGAGGGAACCAAAAGGTTACAACTTTATGGTGAGCTATGTATCTGTGGTTAAATGATAATTGTATCAATATAAATGATAATTGTAGCAATAGGCTCTTTATCTACTCTAACGTTCACATAATTAGCAATATTATTCATGATTATTATTAATTATTACTCTTTTCTACATTTTAATTGAAGATAATAATTACTCTTTTCTTGGTTAAAATTTCTTGAACTATACTTTTCCTAAAGTAATTGAATTAGTCTACACTTCATTATCCAGTACACAACCTCACATTTTCCGATATTTTAAAACAATGAAACTACTAATGTAAGTTTGGTTATTGTACTTATTTATGAAGGTTTAATTTTTTTGAAGGGTATCATAGTCACTTAAGTTTATAGGGTTATTTTGGTCTTTCATATTTAACTTTTGATCTTCATGCTTATCATATAGTATGATATGTGTATTGGGTGATACCCTTTTTTGCTTGAGCCCGACCGGGTTGGGTCCGGTCCGGGGCAAGTCGGGGCCATCGAACCCGACCTGGATGCAAGGTAGAACGACGGCCACGTCTACAACCGAGGTCGAGTCATTTCGAGACCGTTACAGAGCTCGATATGAGTCACCACCGGATGGAGAAACACACAAGGTCGGAAGCCGGACTCGTAACGGATAACCAAGCGTCGCCGGATATCTCGCCCAAACGTGATTTTCTCAACCACTTCAAGCCATTAAGGCGTAATTACAGGGATCCACGATGTAATCAATTTACCTACCTTATTTTTACCCTTAATCAGAATGTATAAAAGGGGAGAAGACCCCATAAAGAGGGGACGGCAGAAAACCATTACACTACAGTACCATCTCTCTAAATTCTTGTACGCTATCAAGCACAAAGGCTCTAAGCAATATTATATTCTGCGATTATTTACTTTAACAGCAATTGTTGAGTCTTTATCTTTATTTTCCTCAACCTAAACCTTTTGTATCTTTTAGTTCACGGATCCTTAAAACCCCATATAAATTCAATTGTTATCCGGATTCCAGGGTAAACAATATGATATATGATTAACTTTGACTTAGGGTCTTCACACTTATAATATAGTATGATATGATGATTCTTTTGTATAATTATATATTGACTAATTAACAAGCTGGTTCTATAGGTTGAAAATTTTGAGCCTACAGTTATTCTACTAATTAGTATTCGTACCCATATGTTGCGCAAAATATATTAAATATAGTTTTTCATACAAAAATATTATTTTAAAAATGCGATAGACAAAAAGGAACATGCAGATACTATTATTGTATGAACATGTAAATGCACTATCAGTACATTGTATACATATGGAATAGTGAATTTCATCACAAAGGCTTATAACAACCCTAGGGAGTCTCTACAATTTACTGTTTTCACATAGGTCTCTTAAATGGTGTTTGAGTATACAATAATAGTCTTCTTTATTCAATTGCTCAATTGCTCTCTGAATCATATGTAAAAGAAAGCGAGAGTATTAATGATAGTTGTTAAACTTTGTATGAAATTTTTCAGCACCGTTGCAGGGAAGAAAGTTTGTGTTATAGTTCCATTGTATAAGTACAATTTATGAGGAAAAATATGATTATCCTACATTCATATTCACATGTTCATAAGTAGTCCTAATAAAATTTGAATTTTTAGAAAAGCTATGCATTATTCTTTTAAACTGCAAAAGTTTCCTAAAATCAATTTATCTTCTCTTTACTAACTGATGCAATCAAGTATCAATATCTCTACCAAAATCCGAAATACCATAAATTGAAACAAAAGTAGAATCAAGAAAATGCTCCTCTAAGGGTTGCCCCGCGATCATAAGCAAAAATTTGGAAAATAGTTGAAAAATTATAATGTTCATATGTTAACATTGTTTAGACAAATACATCACACATACACCACTTGCAAAGGTTTTCTTGAACAATTTTTAAAATATATAATCATGTTATTTTCTATGAAAACTTTAGCTAACAGATGATGCTATTTTCTGCAGAAAGTTAGCATAAATTATGCAATATTGTAGTAATTTAGCAAATGTTGTAGCACCAAATTATAGAATTTAAAACTTTTCACGGCAGGTAGACATTTTATCCTAATTACCAGGCTGTTTTTTTCTTTCTTTTTTCTTAGTTGGATGTTTAGCAGTAAATTAGTAGAAGTTACTCATCAAGAGTGTCACACCCCTTTTTAAAACCTCACTAACCCTCTTATAAATAATAAAAGGATTTGTAAAGCTCGAAAGGGTTTTCAATTAGAAAGTGACAAAGAATTGTATTCAAAAGGACTTTTCAGAGTCGCCTTCTGACATTGGTTTCGGTGTGCCATGTCACCGTTTTTTTAAAAAATAATTTTTTCCTTTTAAAATACTTTGGACTCCAAAACTAAGTCTGCACCAGAGATTCAGGATAAGGAGGTTCATTTGACTCGGGGAGAAGATGTTAGGCCTTCCCCGAGACCCGTAACTAGTACGGTTGCGTACATGATCAAGTTGGCTTTTAGAATATTCAAATTGAGGTAAAAACACACAAAAAGAAAAATAAACACACAAGAGGCTCGAGGTCGTCCCCACCTAACCGAAAGAAAACAAAATAAGAAAATTAAAGTAAAATCCTAAATACTAATATATACTATACTTTTCCACGAAGTTCGTCGTGGCCCCCAAATACAAATACTTCGGGGTATACCGCGGATAAAAATATATACAAACTTCGCGGGATATTCCCCGAATAATAAACTAAAGAAACGACCTCTCATCTCAATTAAAATGAAATAAAGACAACCTAAGATTTGCCTACCCGAATGTGGTCGGCCTAAACATGCTACTAGCGGATCTATACAGGTAAAATGTGAATAAAAGTAAAATGAAGCTGTGACACATTTCAATTAATCAAACCAATCACACGTCGGCTTCTTTCCCTTTTACATCTTTCCATTGTATTTTACCAACAATAACAGAAGACGAGAAATTAATTCAAACCAAAGGAAATCAGATTCGAAGAATCAAACAAATGAAGATCAACTCACAAATGCACCATAACAACTGAAAACCAAAGGTTTATAAGTATTACTTAATCAATTTTCTATCACAAATACAATGAAACTAAATCCAACACCATAAAACTTCATACGCTCGGCACAAATCCAACATAGTAAAACTAAATCCAAAATCAGAACTGAGTCATTTAACGAACACATTTGAAACCAGCACACAACGAAGAGAATAGGCCAACAACATATTTCAATCACAACCACGAACGTAACATAGCAAATAACAGAGAAGAGGGGGACAGATGGACCTGAAATTACAGGTTTCGGTTAAATTTGATGTCGACAAATCCGAACAAAGACGAATGAAACAAAGACAAACGAATTGGTGCCGGAAATGGAAATGAACTCGAACCAACAACTGAAGCAAATCGACCTCGGCTACACCTCAGATGCAATCCATAGTTGAAAACCAGATTAAGAAACTAATAATTTTTTTTTGTGTTTTCTGTTTAGAAATCGGAAGTACAAACTAAAGGAACCATAATTCTTTTTGGGATTCTTTTATGTGAATGAACACCTAATTAGAAGAAAGGCTCAAAATCAGAAAATCTTCGCTCCTTTTTAATTTCTCTGCCTCTGTTTTTCGCTATTGTATGTGTGTGTGTGGTCGCCGGTTTTCGGCCATTTCTGGTGGTGAGGGAGCAGCAGCCGGTCTGCTGTGAGGTGAAGAAGAAGGAGCGGCGACGAGGGGGTGTGCTGGTGGTTGTTCACGGCGTGTAGGTCTGGAGAGGAGGTCCGGCGACTGGTGGGAGGCTGGCAGGCGGCGCTTTGGAGAGGAGGGGCTGGGGCTCTAAGGTGTGTTCAAGGGTTTTTTGGGTGAGGATCGCGACTGGGAGGGGTGGTCGTTTTTTGTGGTGGAGAAGCAGAGGGGTCGCTGGTGTTGGAGAGGTGATGGAGGGGTCTCCGGCGGCTCTCTCTTGTGTTAGGTTTTTTTGGTTCTCTAGGGTTAGTTCAATGTGTCTAGGTTTTGAGATGAAGGAGGAGTCTTTTAGATTAGGGTAAAAGGTGGGCTTAGGAATTATGGGCTAGGTCCGAATTGGGCTTCTTAAAAATCTGAAATTCATTAACTAAACTAAAAAAGAAAGTCTAAGTCTTCCTCTTTTATAAAATTATAAAGTACCTATAAAAATGTCATATCACCCCTAATTAATTAGAATAAACTATACACATAAAACTAACTATTAAAACTAAAATTATTTTTGGTATTTTTTAAAAATTATGCTAAAAAATAAAAAATAAAAATGGTATTATATTAAAATCATCGCAAAATTTAAATAATATTACTACCAAAAATACTGATATTCTTGAAAACAAAGTGAAAATATTTTTTGTAATTTTTATTTTTATGATAAAATAAAGTAAAAGAGTCAAAACTAGTTAAAATAGCAATATTAGACCTAAACTAAATATTTAAACGCTAACATGTGTAAAATCTCGAGGAGGGTCAAAAAATACATGTCTACAAAGAGATGAACATCAAACATCAAATTACAGTTCTAACTCACCCCATATTCTTTATGCAATATTTTTGTATCCTCTAACAATTAATAAGGACAAAAAAAAATTCTTCTGCATAATTAAATTAAACAATTACCTGAGTGTGGCGAATGACACGGTTTAGTTCCTCATTCCTTAATCTTCGCAATTCCAAAAATCAAGTTGTTTACAACTAATTGAACTTATCCAATACTATGAAGCTTAAGCAGGAGAAGTAAATTGTAGTTTAAGTGGATGGTCGAGTTTTCAATTGAGAGAACAACTTTGTTTCAATACCATATTTCAAGTACTTGCGAAATGAGAAGTAATAATATAAAGGTGTGACAAATAGCAAAGCTTCTTCGGGAACAATTCAACTGCCTAAGAAATAAGAAGTAATATCAATATAATTCGCACTTGCACAAAGTGACATACACCTATAACTATTGAGGAATATGAGGAGAATGTGCCACAAAAATAGAAGCAAGCTTTGCTTCACTTAGTTAAAATCTTAGTACAAACTAACAATACAAAATAGTTAATTTGAAGTTAATAAAAATTAGTCAATAGTTTAAGGATTGTTCTTCATTGCATTTCTTATAAAAAAATTTGTTCCCAATTTTTTCAACCTTTTTAGTGCACTTGTTGCATGCCAAGTATGACCATCCTCGTTGTAATTCCAAATTCACCACTTTTGTAGCAATCCAATAGGTACATTCCTATTTAAGAACAAAAATATTGTTCGAAATTAAACTGGGAAAACATAAAGTAAATATAACTTGAATACTAAATTTAACTCAAAGCTGTACACTGAACTAAATCCGTAATAGTTTTAAACGATACAATTCCTTAAGCTAACTCATCTCTGACAAGATAACTTTGTTGAGAGCTTGTTTGAGTAATCCCTCACAGTTAGATTGACATGTTGCAACTAATCTGCATAAGTCGCAACGTGGTAAAAGTGATAAATCTTAGTAACATTATGTAAGTACACAGAAAAAAAAATTACACCCTTTATAAACCTAGATTTAAACTCAACATATTGCGGCAGAGTAGAATTGATCCAAAGTTTTGTAGAGTACCAACAACTATGCACCGAGTAGTTACCTGTAGATAAGATAAATCATAAAGTAGAAATTATAAAAAAAATTGAAACTAAATTTTAAATTTAGGATTAAAGTTGGTAAACCTCGAAATTTTTGAGGTTTCAAAAATTGTAAAACGACAATCAAAGGTTCGTCTATAGCTCCATTCAAGTGAGGCTGAATATGATCCACAAGTTCACTCCATAAGGTTGCCGTAATCCCGTTCGTCCTATAAGTTTCAAGGTAATCGTTCATCAACAAAATAATATAAATAATTAAACTGTAAAAGTATAGTTTGTATCGGTGAATAACTTACTGATCATCTTCGAATGTAACATTGAGAAAGACACTTTTGTTATCTCCTTGCTTGTGGGCCTTAACATCTTCATACGTCACAAACTGACCAATGACATCTTTAAATATAAAAGTTAGATAGACAATTTTGTAAAACGTGGTAATAATGGAAGAGAAGAATTACTGTTTAATTCTGCCTCATCGACGTCATTCTGATTTGTTAGCTGATCAAAAGGACGAAAGTTAAAGATATTCATATGAAATAAAGAATCAATTATTTCCTCAACCGTTTTCCTTTGTGTAAATGTCAGTCTCAAAGTGTGTGTCGTATTCTTTAAATTTAGGTTGTTTGGTCCGACAACAAAGTAGTTCATGCGATATAAGCCGAGTTCCTGTATCTTGGTCCGGAAAAATATAATTACATACTTCCCAATCGAGGCTTGGATACAATCACCCTAAAAAAAATTAGATTCATTATTAGGATGTATCATATTGCTAATAAATTGCATATATGAAATGTCAAACATTTTCTACATTCTAGCCAAAAATATGTTTCGTTAAATGAGATGAGGAGAGTAGTATGGTATCCATCTTATTAGATACATCTATTGCATCACAAATTTATTGAGTTTGCTTCGTGGAAGATATGTCTTAGATGCATACTGGTGATTCCTTTGTTTTCCGCAAACATTTTCCATTTTGTTCGTTAGATTTTGATCGGACTATGAGTACTGTAACATAAATATTTATGCTACACATAATCGTTTCATATATGAGTCAAGTTTCGTTATGTTCGTCCTAACCATCTTAATAACAAACTTGCGGATAATAGTTTAACCGAGGCTATAGATGAATTATAATAATTTCTACAGTGAGTTCCATATCAATTAAAGAACATTTTATAGAGAACTTGAATTACTGTCGTTTTTGTTAAACACTTGATAAACACAATTGTGAATACAACGTTAACAGAATCAGAGTATTAGTACTACATATAATTTTTCACAATGTGTACTTTGTATTGTGAAAAATTTATACATAAAACCATAAAAGAAGAAAAATGTTAGAACTATGTAAAGTTGAATATGTTACCTTGCATTTTGTAAAATCAACTCAATCGAATATGGTTTTTCAGGATTGAAACGATCCGACATTTTCCACATTCGAAAGACTCTAACTTTGATGTTCCATTGCATCGAGTTGCTTGAAATTTGACTGATTTCATGAAGTGTTGTAGCCATATTTGCAAACTTCTGTATTTTAAGCAGAGAAAAAAAGGGAATAGAAATAGAATAGAAAATAAAACAAAAAAGGAGCAGGTGTTTGAGACATTATTAGCGTAGGAGATAGTTTCTAAGTTATGGAGTTAAGTTTGATGCCCACGTTTGGGAAGAGGACCGTGGAGTATTTTTCCCCCTAATTTCTTCCTATTTGTATGTAAAATTATCTGTAACGAATTTTTTTACTTGAATATTAAGGTTTATAATAAATTTAATAAATAACTAATGAAGAAACGTGGGGTCCAAAAATCTGATTAGATGATCGTGGATGAAGAAACATTGGACTCCAAAAAACGTGGGACTCATGGATATGCACAAACGTGAGACTCTTAAGGGAAATATAACTTAAACATATTATTGCTTTAAAAGCTTCAAAATAACTTTTCTATTTTATAATTTATAATTTTTTTGAATCTCTTAGCTTATTGGAGTTTTGTCTTAAATCTTGACACGTGTCGATCTTTCGGTTTGGCACTTGGCACAATATTATGAATTTGCCTCTCCTTTTCTATATTAATAGATTAATAGATTCGTGGTTGTTTCTCAAGTCGGAAAACAGATCTACGTATACTTATTTTCAAAGTTGTGATTCATGCAAGTCTTCATATTTTTTTAGTTCAACTCTCATGGTTCCTTTTCATGCTTATACCTCCCAAAAAATGGTTAAGAACCCCATCAATAGAGGCATGAAAAAAATTTAAAGTTTATGGGTTCGAGATTCTAGTCTCGTTTAAATTATTCAGTTTTAAATTAATAATTTGTATATATTCAATAGATTTCTTAAGGAAAATATAGGGTTTGGATTGAAATTATTAGGTTCGGCCGAACCCGCGATATATCTCTAGCCCCCCCCTGCCCACCAATGGTGTATATATATCTCAATAATCGGATGATTGATAGCATGAATATTAGTAAAAATTCTGTGGAGTAGCCACTTTTTAAGGTGGTATTTACTTTTTATCCAGCATTTTTAATTCTTAGCAATAGTAGCCACCAGTCTGTTAAAATTAATATGAAAAGACTGTGTTACCCTTTCTTCTATCTCTTTCATGTTAGGGAGAAGAACTGTCCCGCCGTCTGTGAGACGGCGACTGCCGTGGACTCCGCCGACGTCTATGATCTTGATTGTAGACTAACACATATCAGTAACTTACAGTAACTTTTGAGCCATTTTTTCAGCCATTCGAAGAAAAAAGTTTCTTATGTTACAATTTTCTGCAACAGAAAAGTTTCCAAGGGTACAACTCAGACTTGTTTTCAAGGCTTTAACAATTTGTGTGTTGGAGTTTTATGGTATGCTCTGCATTTTATAATTTCTTTTTTTTTCGTCGTGGAGATTGAGGTTGTCGTCGCCGGAGAATGGATGTGGCGTTCGTTGTTAGCAACTGTTCAAAGGACCCTTTTTTCCAAGGAAAATGTTCACATAGTTGAATCACTAAGTAACTGTACATGTGGGGAATTTAAGAAATGTTCAGACATAGAGTTCCTTGTTGGATCGTCTAGCTAAAACCTTTGCCGGAATCCTTTCTCTATTAGACTCCTCCTCTTTATCAGTAACGTTTGGTTTTCTGCTATGTTATGGATCCTGAACTTACAATTACAAGGTCAAAAGTTAAGGACACTTGGTTCTGAACTTCGAGTTCCAAGTTCAAAAGTTAAGGACTCTTGGTCCTGAACTTAGAATTACAAGTTCAAAAGTTAAGGACACTTGGTCCTTAACTTAGACTAACAAGCTCAAAAGTTAACGACAAAAGGTCCTGAACTTACAGTTACAAATTCAAAAGTTAAGGACAATAGGTCCTGAAGTCCTAAACTTAGACTAACAAGCTCAAAAGTTAAGGACAATAGGTCCTGAACTTAGGCTAAGAAGCCTAAAAGTTAAGGACAATAGGTCCTGAACTTAGACTAACAAACTCAAAAGTTAAGGACAATAGGTCCTGAACATAGACTAACAAGCTCAAAAGTTAAGGACACTTGGTCCTGAACTTACAGTTACAAGTTCAAAAGTTAAGGACACTTGGTCTTAAACTTAGACTAACAAGCTCAAAAGTTAAGGACAATAGGTCCTGAACTTAGACTTACAAGTTCAAAAGTTAAGGACAAGTAGTCCTTAACTTAGAGTTACAAGCACAGAACTTAAGGACAGGTGGTCCTGAACTTCGAGTTCCAAGTTCAAAAGTTAAGGACATGTAGTCCTGAAGTCCTGAACTTAGAGTTGCAAGTTCAAAAGTTAAGGACATGTAGTCCTGAAGTACCGAACTTAGAGTTGCAAGTTCAAAAGTTAAGGACACTTAGTCCTGAACTTTTATGAGCAGAAGGGTGTTTTCGTCCGGGCAGGTAAAGTTTATTAAAGCAATGGCTAAAGACTAAAGACATTTTAAACAGTGGCTTAAAAGTAAATACATGTGTTATTAGTGGCTAACCGTGCACTTCCTATGAATATTAACCGAAAGTCTGGAGACCAAGTCCTATGTCCAATTAGCCGGGACATTTGCAGAAATGGCCTTTTTTGCGACCACTATTTAAATTATGTCTTCTATTAATCCAATGGACTAAACTTGTCTGCAAAAAAGTAACTAAGCCAGCAGGAACATAATTTAAAAAGTGACCTCTAGAAAGATCATTTGGTGAAAATACTCCCAATTTTAGAATGTTCTTGAAAGTTGTGAAAACAATATCAAAACTGAAATGGTGCCAAAAGTTTTCGAATGTTTTTTAAAATAAAAGGAGTGTCATGTAATTTAAACCAAATTGAGCAAAAAAAATGGAGAAAGGGAAAGGTTTTCAACTTAAGTAGGCATCTAGACAATATCCAAGTTGAAATTAAACAATAATATATTTAAAGTTGAAAAATAGTTTGTAGAAAATGAAGTTGTTTTTTAATGTTGAACATCTTTAGCTTTTTGTTGTGATTTTTTTTTAAAAAAAAATAACGAGCGAAGAAATTAGTATTTCATAGCTAACTGAGTATTTGTAAATATATTAAAGTTCAAAGTTATATGATATAGGCTGAAAGGAAGAAAAGAAAAATTAACCTAAATAGCTGATCATGCAATTGTATTAATCAAAATAGATAACAAATGTATAATATATATATATATATATATATATATATATATATATATATATAACCGGTATATAATTAGTGTATAATTCATGTATACCGAATAGAAAAAGTGAACAGTTACTCTAATGAATAGCACGGGCTAGCCAGTTTTCGGACTGGTCATTCAAAAATAGCCAGAGTTTACAAAGTCATTGAATAATAGCTACTATTTTGCTGCAACACGGAAAGTTCCAGTATAATATACTGGAGATCAATGCACCTGTGTATGAACTTCCAACATATCATGCTGGAATTCCAACATGCGGAAGTTCCAGTATAATATACTGGAGATTGGAAAACCGGTGCTTCAATCTCCAGTATATTATGCTGGACCGGTATATTACTGGAACTCCAGTATATACTTATGCTGGTACTCCAGTATATTATATTGGAGCATTTTTCTGAATTTTGAACAGTATTTTCATTCAGATTTATTTTACATGAAAAGTGGCTGAATTTCGATTACTTTTGAAACTGTAGCTATTTTTGAATGACTATTCTGGCTATTTTTTAATTTCTCCCGATTCCATGGGCCTGGTTATCCAACTGATACTTACCCGATCCATCTGAACCAGCCGCGCTCTATACAACATCAATTTTACTCTTACATCTGTAGCTCTTCGAGTCGGATTTTGTGACGAAGACGAAATGGACAGAGAATGGGGTTCCAAGCCGGGAAGCGGCGGCGCCGCCTCCGCCCAGAACGAAGCCATCGACCGCCGCGAACGGCTGCGGAGGCTGGCCTTAGAAACCATAGACCTAGCAAAAGATCCTTACTTCATGCGAAACCATCTGGGAAGCTATGAATGTAAACTTTGCTTAACGTTGCACAACAACGAAGGGAATTACTTAGCGCACACGCAAGGGAAACGACATCAGACTAATTTAGCTAAAAGAGCTGCTCGTGAAGCTAAGGATGCTCCCGCTCAACCTCAGCCTCATAAGCGCAAAGTCGCTCTCAAAAGAAACGGTAATGACTCAATTAAAATCGGCTTTTTTTCATGTTCTACAGTAATTTTTATCAGTAGATGAGTTGTGTTATTTGAATTTGGGACTTAATTTTGGTGATATGTAAGAGATTTTAGTGTTATTGTTATTTGTTGAATTAGGAATAGGATTTAGGGTTTAACATTATATTTGTTTATTTACCCTTAGCCACCATTATGTACTGCACCCAGGAATAGAAGCTCGAACCAATAAGCTTCAAATCCTGGCTCTATCTCTGACCACACCTAAGGGTGTGGCATAACAGTTAATGAAGTGGGAAGGAAAGCATGGGAGACTAGAGTTGATTCCAGTTGAGGCAAAAAGTTTAATTCCATTTGCTTAAGCCTTGATGGGAGGAGTTCTACTGGTGGTACCACCGTGAGTTGAGTGTAATTTCGCCTGACGCCATCATTGTAAAAAGCAAGTCACAATTACGTGCCATAAGATCTTGGTTAGATTGAAAGAGTTTTTAAAAAATTTACTTCCTACGGTTAATTTATCTTCTAGCACCCGGGATGGATAAAGTTATAAAAAGATTGCCATGGGAATCCATGCTTCAAATCAGTGTTGTCAAAGGCGAAAAGCGTAAGAAAGCGCTCCAGGTCTACAAGGGCTTTAAGCGCAAAGCGTAATTAAAGTATGGGCTTTAGTTAAAAAAAGCGCAATGAAGAAAAAAATAAAATATATATGTAATGCAAGAAAAAAAATTAACAAGTTCATTTAAAATGATTTCCTTAAAAATTAATAATATCTTTTAGCCAATTATATTTATTACTAGTATCTACGAACGTGCGTTGCACGTTAATAATGACACGTGATGGTTTAACCATTTAAATGATCATCTGAAAGCTGAAAAATATTATTACATTAGCATGATATGTGAATTCAAAATAAAAGGACATTATCAGAACTTACAAAATGATCAATTTAGTCATGTTAGTTAGATAATTACGTATTATAATTTAAAAGTATTTAATTTGATGGTATCTTACCGAACACTTCTTTGTAGATGATTTTTTTGTGTGTATGTTTCCTTCTAATGCTTTGGTTGCTCTGTCATAACCAGAACTCTTGTTGTCGATATTGATATTCATTCCTCTTGAAAGTGCAACGTATAGTTGTTCGTGCAAGAAAATATATTGTGATAAATATAGTCTAATATTTAGGAAGTTTATCCTTGTGCTTTATTTATTATAATTGCAAAATATAAACATACCGAAAATTATCCTTGTCAGTTAAATCTTTTTTATTTGAGGTCATAAGTATAATTTTGGAAAGCTAATTTTTACAGTCTCTCATTTCGTTGATTTTGTAATTATTGATAGTACATGACAGAAATCATCTTCCAAGCCATTAGTTTTTCACCAAATGGTTCACTGGTATTCAATATATCTCCAGGGGCAATTGTTTCGATCATTTAACATTAGCCATAAGCGCTTCATCACATATTATCAATTTTGCTTTCCTTATAAATTTAGCATTGTTGCTCTGCTATTAGTTCATCTCAGATTCTTATTATTAGTTCATCTCATATTTAAAGATTTAATCTTAATTATAATTTTATCCACCATAAATTTTCTTTTCAAAGAGTAAAAAGATCGATCTGGCATTTCACGTTTAGATCTTTATGTTTGCAGAATCATTAGTGGTATTGACTCTTACCAACAATTTTTCTTTCTATTTCTCACACATTTATATTTTTAAATATTTTCTTAGTTGTTGTTTAATAATTTGGTATATTTTTCAATAATTGATTAAAAATATATTATTTGATTAGGAAAACAGTTTAAATATAATATAAAAATATATTATGGGGATATTTTTCTCAATTTTAACGGCTTGTGCAGTCCATTTAATATTACCTTTATTTTCCCTTAGTATTAGATATTATGGAGTGGTAATGTAGTGTCAATATGGAGAATTCTCATGAAATTAATTTTATTAAACCTTCCTACATATTTTTAATAAGAAGTTAATAGATAAATTTAATTTTAAAATATTAAATATTAAAAAATTTAATAGAAGGTCATGTAGTCCAAAAACTATGTTATTTTAATTTAGTTATGTTCTTTACCTATGAGTTTTTATATTTAATATTTTAGTATTATTTTGGTCTATCAATATTGTATTCATGTTTTATAATAATATAGGCTCTCCTTTTTCTAAATGAATTTGAACAATATAATACACTCTCAAATTAAAGTGTAATAGCACATCATAATAGGTTTTCAAATTAAATTAGTAATAGAAATTTTTAAGAAGTATATCCTAAAAGTAATAGGATTACATGACTTAAAATATGTCTGTATCCCAAAAGTAATTATACTAATAGAAAATCTAACGTGTTCCCAAATGTATTAGGTTTACATTCTAACATGTAGTATTATATGTCTATGCTCTAAACTAATTATACTAATAGGAATCCTAAATGTAATCATGTAGGATTCCTAACTTATAGTATTATGTTCTAAAACTAATAGGATTACAAATGTCTAGAATTTCAGTTATGTCCTTTTATTGTGAGTTATTATGCTTAATATTATAAGGTTATTTTTGTAAACCGACAATATATTCAGGCTTTTATAATAATATAGATATAGATAGATAGATGAATAGATAATATAGACATAGATTATTAGCAAAGTCTAGAGTTTATTGTTGGAATTCCCAAAATACAGGTTTAGCGGCCTAAAGGTACAAATATAATATTACTTTTAGTTGAATTCAAAGTTTTAAATATTTGATTCTTAAATATTACAATATTATCTAATATTAATTACCATTTTTATCTAATATTATCTAATATTGAACTATTTCTTAAAATATTTTATCTTTCAAATCATAAAATAAGATCAATAGCACATAATAAATTCAATTCGAATAGAAGTATGCACAAGAGTGTTATTTTCTTTGTGGTTAATTATCAATAGAATTCATAAAGATATTTATAAAACTTGAATAGGTTTGTATATCATTAGGTTTTGGAATGTAAGTTGGAATCCTATGAATCTTCCTACACAAGGGCTACATTAATATATTTTTGTTGGAAAAAAAAAGCCTAAACTATATTAAAAACCAAATCGGATACAAAAGGAAATATTACAATTATGTCCAATACTCTAGCTATATTTTAGGGCTATTTTGGTAAATGTATTCATGCTTTTATAATAATATAGATATAGATATAGATATAGATAGATATAGATAGATATAGGTTATTCTTTTTCTAAATGGATTTGAACAATAAAATACGTTTTCAAATTAAATTAGTAATAGGACATTATAATAGGTTTTCAAATTAAATTAGTAATGAAATTTTTTAAAAAGTATATCGTAAAAGTAATAGAATTACACGACTAAAAATATGTCTCTATCCGGAAAGTAATTATTCCAAAAGAAAACCTAACGTGTTCCTAAAGGTATTAGTTTACATGTTAACATGTAGTATTATATGTCTATGCCGAAAGTAATTATACTAATAGGACTCCTTAAGGATATCATGTAGAATTCCTAATGTGTGATGTATGTCCTAAAACTAATAGGATTATAAGGCTAATGTCTAGAATTCCGGTTATGTCCTGTTATTCTGCTTAATATTATAAGGTTATTTTTATAAATCGATATTGTATTCATGCTTTTATAATAAATATAGATAGATAGATAGATAAATATAGATATAGATAGATTAATTTATTAACTTTAATTTTCATAAAGACAAAAATTAATTATCGTTGATTTCCTTTTCACCTTTTAATAAATTAAAAGGTACTGATCAAAAGCATCACGACCTTTTTGGATGAGCCAAAACCTAATTTGTAAGACGACAAAACATTTTAATAGGAAATTTTACGTTACAATCTTTTGCTAAGACCCAATAGTACTCCAATTTAGTCAACCAAAATACTATAAAAAAAAATCTAACGTATAAGGTTTACATGCATGCTAACATGTAGTATTAGATGTCTATGCCCGAAAGTAAGTATACTAATAGGACTCCTATAGGTGTGGTATATGTCCTAAAACTAATAGGATTATAAGGCCAATGTCTAAAATTCCGATTATGTCCTTTTATTGTGAGTTATTATGCTTAATATTATAAGGTTATTTTGGTAAACCGACATTGTATTCATGCTTTTATAATAATATAGATTTTGTACCACTCTATTCAAGATAGAACTTACTGGCAATGAAGTATGGGCTTTAGTGCCTTGCTTGCTAAAGCGCAGCCTAAGTGAGGCGAAGCGCATACCCGGAGCTTTTTTGAGCTTCAGGGCTTAAGCGCGCCTCAAATGAGCTTTTGACAACACTGCTTCAAATCCAAAAAAAATTAGGTGATATCTTCTCATCCGCATAAGATTTGGTGGACAAAGAGTTATAGACGGTAGAATAGGCAAAGTGCAAGCAAGCTAATCCGATTATCCTAAAAAAATAAGAAAGTAATCCACCTTCTCGCAAAATATACTTGACCTAGGTTCCTTAAATATTGTAGCAAAATAGTGTATTGAAATAATCAAGAATTGTAATTTCCAGTAAGAGATAGATTTTTTTTTTTTGATGAAGTAATGAGTTTTATAGAAAAAGGCATCAAGAAGATGCAAGAAGTACAAGAGGGGGAAAGAGTCAGCTTTGATACAAAAAAGAAAAGAAATACTAGGCTAAAGCAAAAGAGCTGACAAAATCCAAAAAGTTAATATGGCAGTCTACAAGGGCTAAATACTGCCAACTAAATAACCAAAGGAGACATCTAGCTTTAAGTGTGTGTTGGAGTTGATATCCCATCAAAACATCTGCCATTCCTTTTTGTCCAGACACACCAAAAGATACAAGCAGGGATCATGTGCCAGACTTTCCTGATGACTCTATCAACTTTCCAACCAGACCAGCATTCATAGACTTCTCTGATGCTTTGTGGCATGACCCAACTGAGACCAAAGATAGAAAGAAACATGCACCATATGTCTGAGGCAACTGAGCAATGTAGCAAAAGGTGTTCGTGGACTCTGGATGTTGCCGGCACATAAAGCATCTGTTAACAATTGGCATACCTCTTCTGTTAAGGTTGTCTTGTGTTAAACAAGATTCACTAAGGGCTATCCAGCTGAAGCAAATGATCTTTGGGGGAAGACTTGTCTTTCAGATGTACTTCCAAGGCCATCTATCAATGATTTCATTAGTTGAGCCTAAACGAGAGTACCCTGCTTTCACCGAGTAGAGGCCATCCATCCACTTAATATTGTCAGCAATGTTGTGGTTGACTGAGTATCCCTCTAATTTAGCCAGGAGACTCAACAACTGTGGAATTTCCCGGTCTTGGAAGTCCCTTCTGAATTGGATTTGCCAGCAATTGTCTTGCCAATTCTGAGAGATAGAGGAATCTTGATCATTAGCTATCTGGTAGAGGTCTGAGAATTCATTCATTAGGACAGTCCCTTGTAACCATCTATCCTTCCAAAACCTGATGTTGATGCCATTTCCTAACTTGAAAGAGGTATTCATAGAGAATTTATTCCAAAGTTTCCTGATAAATTTCCAAGGCCCAACTCCATATGGTCTTCTTGACAGATTGGTGCACCAGTGGCTTTGAGATCCATGAATTGCAGTTACCACCTGTTTCCATAGCGTATTCCCTTCTTGACAATATCTCCATAGCCACTTCATAAGCATGCACTTGTTATGTATGTTGAGGTCCCTGATACCACCTAGTCCACCAAGTTGCTTTGGCATGGTAACTTTTGACCATTTGACTAAGTGAAGTTTGTGACCCTTGCCGCCTCCTTCCCAGAGGAAGGTTCTTCTGATTTTATCCAACTGCTTGACTACCTTGTTCGGAATTGGAATCAGAGACATGAGATAAGTAGGAATACTATCCAATACACTATTAATGAGTGTCAATCTTCTCCCCATAGAAAGGTATTGTCTCTGCCAAGAGGCTAACTTTGTTTCAAACTTCTCAATCACACCACTCCAAACTTCAGTTGATTTAAATTTAGCACCAAGTGGGAGTCCCAAATATGTAGTTGGTAGTGCAGCTATATCACAAGATAGAATTCCGGCTAATTCATCAAGGTTGGGGACATTGTTGACTGGATATACCTTGCTTTTCAACATATTGATATGCAAGCCTGAGATAGCCTCAAAAAGTTGTAATGTGAGATTGAGATATAATACTTGAGATCTCTCTGCCCCACAGAAAAATGAGTGTATCATCTGCGTATAAAAGATGGGAGACAGAGAGAGAAATCTCAGGATTTAGGCTTACATGAAAACCATTGAGCCACTGTAGTTGTTTGGCTTTGTCAAGCATCTTGCTCAGACCCTCCATTGCCAAAATAAAGAGGAAAGGTGAGAGAGGATCACCCTATCTCAAACCCCTCTGTGGAGAGAAAAAACCCACCGGTCCCTGTTAACAAGAACTGAATATTTTACTATAGTGATGCAAAACTTAATCCACTTTAGCCACCTATTCCCAAAGCCCTTCTTCTTGAGAACTGCTAAGAGATAACAGTGATTAAAAAAGCGCTCGCTTCATCGCTTTAAGCGAGAAGCGAAGCGAGGCGGGCAGGTCAGGTCTTTGAAGCGACTCTGATACGATAAAGCGACCGCTTCTCCGTAAAAAGCGAGAAGCGGGAAGAAGCGACCGCTTCTTTGTCTAAAATTAACCCAAGCCCTATTTTATTAACCCAAGCCCTATTGTAAACCGTAAACACTGTCTGGAGTCCAGAAACAGCAGCGAGACTAGGTTTTTCTTCAACAAGAGCAGCGACTTCTTCTTCTCTTCTTCATAAACTTCAGATTTATGAAATTATCTCAAGTTCCAAGGGTTGTTCTTCTTTTTCAACAGTACAGGTATGATCTGCTTCTTCTACTTTTGATTTTCAGTCTTCTTCTTCTTTTTCTTATTCTTTCTAAACGTCCAAAAAGCGTCGAAATGATGGGGAATTTTTTTTTTTTACCTTCAGTTCTTTCTCAGAAAATTTCTGCCCAATTTTTCCAGTTTCTGCCCTCAATTTCTGCCCAATTTTTTATATCATTTATTGATATAATAATGATAGTGGAATACAAGAATTTGACAATCTTGTAGAAGAATAGGATGCTCATTTTGTGCTTTAATTGATGCTACTCTTTAGTTTTTTAATTGAAGTATTGAACATTTGCTTACAATTACATGTGTTGTTTACGCAGTATTTATTTTAATTTTTCTTTTAAATTTCGCTTCACTTAAAAAAAGCGAGCGCTTCGCTTCTCGCTTCTCGTGAAATGAGAGTTGTCGCTTTTCCTCGCTTCACGCTCTTCACAACACTGAGAGATAAGACCAGTTTAGCTTATCAAAGGCCTTCTCCACATCCAGTTTGCATAGAATACCCGACTTACCACTCTTAAGTTGGCAATCCAGAACCTCATTGCAATGAGGGCTGCATCAGTGATCTGTCTGCCCTTCATAAACGCATTTTGATGCCCGGAGACCAAATCACCTATCACCTTCTTGAACCTTTCTGCTAGGATCTTAGCAACTATTTTATATAGACTACCAGTCAGGCGGATTGGTCTATAATCTTTAAGCTCAATAGCTCCCTTCTTTTTGGGGATCAAGGCAACGAAGGAAGCATTGCAAGACCGCCCCATGTGGCAATTATGATGGAAAAATTGTAAAGCAGCCATTAGCTCGTTTTTAATGATCCCCCAAGCCTTTTGAAAAAATGCCATTGTAAAACCAGACCCTGCCTTCCTCTGACTGAGTGGCTAGATCATCAAATCTAGCTGTAGGTCTCCATTGTTCAGCTTCAGTGTATAGATTCCGATAAAAATCAAGAATTTCCCCCTTGATGTGCTCTTTGTCCTCAAGAGATAGATCTTATAGTAGTGGTACAGTCATTCTTGGGTTTTGTTTTATGGATCATCTATAACTATTTGGTCTTTTACCTGGGAGCAAATATATTACAACAACAACAATACCCAGTATTATCCCACAACGTGAGGTCTGGGGAGGGTAGTGTGTACGCAGGATAGATAGAGAGGTTGTTTCCAATAGACCCTCGGCTCAGGAAAGCATAAGAACCGCATTAATGTGGGTGCAAATAAATTAATGCCATGAATATTTATCATAGTTTGACTATCTTTCATGTTGAGAAATTGATATATTTTGTAGATGGCTGATTATCCATTTTCCTTAATTCTTGAGTGTCGTCATATGCTAATTTTTTTTAACGGGGTTGGATCTGCAGTTAAAATTGGTAGGCCTGGCTACCGAGTAACCAAGCAATTTGATCCAGAGACGAAACAACGATCTCTTCTATTCCAGGTTAGATTTTCCATTTCTGTCTCTTTTACTTTCAACAATGCATCTGCTGCCAATTTAAGGTCGGTGTTGTCAAAGGCGCGCTTAAGCCCTGAAGTGAGGCACAAACCTCCCTTAGCGGGCACTTCAGTGTCGTCATCAAGGCTCTAAACAATTTATATTTCACTTTATGGTTAAAAAAAAAAAAATTCAACTCCGTTATCCATGTATTTTTTATTCTTGCCTATAATTATTATTCTTGTACTACACATACATATTTGTATATTTTCTCCATTTGCGCTCTCTTCCCACGTTTTATTTTAGCTTTGTGCTTAAAGCCCCAATGACTTTAGAGTTTTTTTGCGCTTTTGGCCTTTGACAACATTGTTCAAGGCTATTGTTCATTTTTTTTTTTCTGTCGATGGTTCATGTTCCTTCAGAAATTCCTACTTGTTCGAATAGCATAACATTATTTCTTACATGTGGTGGAAGTCAAATCTTTTTCACTGTGGAATTGAAGAACTTCAGAACTATCATTTGGAAGTGTAAAATGAGACAAGGGGGAGATAGCCTAGGGGAAGTAGCTCTCCTCCTTCAACCATGAGTTTGGGGGTTCGATTCGTTGAGGGAGCAAAGTGGGAAGGCCACCATTTGGCTCGTGGGAAGTGGGATTTTGAGGAGAGGGCGGTGGGGTTTAGTAATTAGTATATCCAAAAAAAAGTTGCAAAATGACTTTGGTTTTGAAATAATTTTAGTTTATTGTATATTAAAGATTTACTATTTCAGTTTATTAGGTTGTTGTATGATATGTTTAAAAAGGACGAGTTAGGAAAATCTACATTGACTCTACTTTTTGGTATACTTCTTGTATACGGGAGTTTTCTCTTTTGATTAATACAATTTACCTTATAAAAAAAGAGGAAAATCTACATTGATTTGCTGTTTTGATAGATTATGTGTTCTAGTGAACTCCACAAAATGTACTTTGCTTTTGAAGCATATGATTGTTCGGCTAAAGTAATTTAGGCTCCCTATTTCCCTGTCGCGTGCTATGAAATGGACAGACCGGTTGGATCAATAAGCCTTTTCTTGTTTTCGTTTTTCTCAATGTAAATTTGATCTGCTTGTCATGCTCGTATTTTGGAACACACCTTTTTATGGTTAGATGGATATGAGATGGTTCCTACAGTAGCTGTAGCAATTTGACCTAATCAATACTGCCTATCTCAATTTTTGTGAATTATTTTTCTTTTTAGTCAATTTCATAAAGAATGTCACATATCTATAATTTTAAGTTTTTAATTCGAGCATTCCTACTTTATTCTAAACGGCACTCCCTTTTAGAAATGACATGGCATGTAAGACCACAATATGTAACGAATTTTTTTTGAATGTTATACACACCTTTAAATTTAATTTAAGACCACAAGATTGAAGTCTTCCTTACAATCTTAAACTTCGTGCTCAGTAAGACACATAAATTGAAGCGGAGAGAGTATTTTGGAATAGTTTTACTTTGTTAGAATGTGGATTTGACTAGCCGTGTATAGTCTCATTCAGAGCAACTTGGCTCTTGAGTTTAGATGATTTCCACTTGTAAGCTACCATATTGATTGCTGAGGTATGAGAAACGAGAGAAATTTATCAGATGGAAGATGTCTGTTTTTTCAAAAGAATCTGTGTTAAAGACCGATGCGCAGGCTGCAGTTGTGGGAGTATTTGAGAAAGGAGGTATCTACTGATATCTACAAAAAGCGTCTGGGTTACACAGCTGGGCTGCATATTTTTGGCTTGTTGCTTTGCCCAAAAAATAGAAAGTAGAAAATAACATCAACTCTCATTGTCTTTCAAAGCTTTGGAGGATAGTGTAACAAGTAGCAACATAGTGACCAAGTCCTATACTCTGGTTGCAATGCATGGCTTCTCGATTGTTGTATGAAGGTGAACCAGTAAAATAAGGCAGCAGAAGGACTTATCCAGATTTTGAGCTAAAAATGTCATAATGCTAGAATATGGTTAAATAGTTGGACTAGCAGTAGGTTTCTAATCAAAATAAATTTGATTTTATTTGTCTTGGTTTGACAGTCACGGAGTTTAAGAATGTAAACAAGCTTTTGACTAATATACTAAAAATACCCTTGTGAATTTTGTGGTCTTAAACATGTCATGTCATTCCTATGAGGGAGTGTCACTAAAGGTAAAATGGGAACATTGAATTTTAAATTACTAAATATAGAAAGAGGTATTTTTGTAATAATTGTGGTGTCCGGGCCAGCTTGCGGCCTTGCGCGCACCTCGACTAATTCCATGGGATACCTGCCAGTCTACTACCTCCCACTAGCAACAAGTACCAGCAACTTTGTCCACCAAGACTTGGACAGATGGGAAGAAATCGCCTAGTGTTTTTGCATCCGCTGAGATTTGAATTGAAACCCCATGGTGCTCACCCACTTCATTTACCATACCCCTGGGTGCCGAAAGGTGCATTCTTTTTTAAAGAGACTAAAAAGGAAAATAAGACACAAAATGAAAAGGAGGGAGTAGTAATACTTGGACTAACTGTGGGTTGCTTGCATTATTTTCTTTTGGCTATTATAGTGCACCAACCTGTGGTCACATACTCAAAGTATATATTGTAATAGAGAAGTGCGGATTGCAAGAAATGCACGTTTACAGTATTACATGTGCATTTCGTCAAGTACCAAAGGAGTCTTTGCTGGTCAAATTTACCCTCCATTTTTCTGTGGTTTTCCCCTTTTTCTTACTTTATAGAAGTTTGTACTTGCTAATAGTTTCATGACTTTAAACTAAACTTTATCAAAATAAAACTAATAGTTTCATGTCTTTGGCTATGGTGCAGATTGAATATCCTGAGATTGAAGACAATACAAAGCCAAGGCACCGATTCATGTCCTCCTTCGAGCAGGTTTGTATCTCAAAATATCCTTTTCTTGAGTGGTTCTACTGTTTCTAACAGAGTACTATTCAATTTCCTATTCTCTGGAATTACATGTGGAAGAATAAGTAGTTTTTTATCTTTTGAAGATTAACTAGGTATTAATCTTCTGTATCTCTTTCCTTTTGGACAGAAAATCCAACCATTTGACAAAAGATATCAGTTTCTTCTGTTCGCTGCTGAACCATATGAGATCATTTCATTTAAGGTAACTTTTTCCCATAGCCGAACATAGTCTTTCCAACCTTGTTTCCACTGTTGGTTATTTGATCATGGAACTGATTCCTTTGCATTATTCAGGTTCCAAGCACTGAGATTGACAAATCAACTCCCAAGTTCTTTTCACATTGGGATCCAGACTCGAAAATGTTCACTGTAAGTCTTCTCACTTTTTGAATTACAAACTTGTAAGGCACCTACTCAACAGGTTTTCCAAAATTTACTAATTTCTTCATGGTAAAACCTCCAACTCTTTTCTGGGTGAATCTATTTCAGTTGCAATTATACTTCAAGACTAAGCCGCCAGAGACCAACAAACCACCACCTGCTCCTGCAGCAAATGGGACAGCAGCACCTGGTGCCCCATCCAGGCCTCTACCTCCACCACCCCAAGCTCCACCGCCGCCCCCACCACCACCACATGGTCTCCCCCCTGGAGCTCCGAATCCACCCAGAGGGCCACCATCTGCCCCTGGGTCTATGCCTCCACCCCCTCCCCCTATGGGCAACGGACCAAGACCTATGCCACCAGGAGGTAACTTACCTGCTCCACCACCTCCTCCAGTTGGTGGTGGCGCAATGGCTAATTTCACTCCAGGTGGACACATGGGGAGACCTCCAATGATGCCTCCACATGGTTTTCCAGGCCAACAGATGCAAGGACAAGGAATGCGCCCACCACCTCCACCACCCAACATGGGTTGATGAGCTGAGGCCATATTACGTAGCAATTTAGTTCATTTTTTTGGTAATTTCGACGTCTGCAGCTCAGTTGTTGTATTAAGGGTCAGATGCAGGTTAGGCCCTAACAGAAATCATGCTATGTTGACCGAAACTGTTCTATCTTTTAGCTGTTTCGTCTCAAAGTCTTTGGAGGTAGATGTAATAGAATACCGGCTTTATTACAAAGTAGTTTGTATGCTGCATCAAAAGAAAGCAATCTGTTACAGATTTTAAATCTTGGCATCAGGTCATTATATATGAAGGGGGAATTGGGTGGATTTAGTAAATGCACATGCTAGTAATAGCACGGCACATAAAGTAACAATAAGAAATCGACCTCAACCCCTTGAAACTAGATTTCAGCTCAGAGCTTTATCCTATTCCCCGAGCACTCTATTTGACCCTGGAAATAATTTATTGGAAGAATCTATTTGACAGTGGTCACTGCTATTTCTTCTTGGATTCCTCTTACGAGAACAGTAAAAATAGCACGGGCTAGCTAGTTTTTGGACTGATAATTGAAAAATAGCCAACGTTTGCAAAGTCATTGAAAAATACACTATTTTGCTGCAAGACGGAAAGTTCAGCATAATATATTGGAGATCAGTGCACCAACTCCAACATTCGAAAAGTTCCAATATAATATCCTATATATTATGCTGGACCAGTATATTATACTGAAATTCCAGTATATTTGTACTGGAGTACTAGTATACTTATGCTGGAACTCCAGTATATTATACTGGAGTATTTGCGTACTTTGAACAGTGTTTTCGTTCAGATTTATCTTTACATAAAAAGTGGCTAAATTTCGTTACTTTTGAAACTATGGCTATTTTTTAATGACCACTTGTAAATCTGGCTATTTTTGAATTTCTTCCACGAGAATACCTATCCGCCAGCCCAATTCAAAGAATTAAAAAGATCAACCGTTTTAGGTATTCCTAACTCCTAAGCACGAGTTTTCAACAAATAGATGATCAAATCTTGTGTCTTATTTTCTTTTTCCTCCTTGATCTGACTTCTAGGCTTCACCCATGATGATAGGCTATAATTGCATATTTTAGTCGCTTATTACACTCGAATTTACTGCACTTTAATTGAGTTTGCGCTTTAATCGCTAGTGTTTTGCACTAATTGTGTGTTTTATGCCTTGTAGGTGTGATTCCGAGCTATATAGATGTTATGGAATGAATTTAAGTGATTTGAAGCTTTGAAGTCTGAGTAAAAGCTCAAGGAATTAAGCCGGGATCGTGTTCGGGGGTCAAATTTGATAATTAAGTACGAACGAAGACTTGAGGAGGCATATTGCGCACTGTCTAGTAAAATAGACATAACCTTTTGCTCAGAACTCCATTTGGTCTCCACAATATATGGTTGGAAAGCTAACTCAAAGGGCTACAACTTTCATGTTTTACGTTTTTCCAAATTCCAAACGGAACAGTGTGAAAAATCGCGGTTTTGCCGCGATCGCGGCAGAACCGCGGTGGAAGGCAGTTTCTGAAGAATGAAGAATCCGCGAGGGCGTTTGGCCGCGGTTCCACCGCGATCGCGGTGAAACCGCGGTGGGAAGCGTAAATTTCAGGGGCTAAAGTGTAAAACATGGGATTTTAAGTCCTAAACCCTATATAAAACAAAGGAGGCCGGCCAAGAACAAGAAGGGGACATATTTTGGACACAAATTAGACCTAAGGAGGCGAGGAGACATTACTTTAGGGTTAGACAACACCCTTGGAGGCAAGAACACATTGGGAGCAAGGCGGAGAATTCTTCTACGAGTTTTTCCTTCCTCTTCCTATTTTTCATTGTTGGTTATGACTTTTAGTATTGTAGTTTTACATACTATTATGAATAGCTAATTTGTTATCTAGAGTTTTGATAGAACCTTTTGTAGGATAAATTCTTGTTATGTTTTTATATAATTGAGCCATAGCTTTTCTCTATTTGTTCAACTACGTTTATATTGTGGTTGATTGAAGAGCTCTCAATTAGCCGTGCCTATTTAGTATGCATAACTCGGGAGAGAGTGCATATTTAGGTAGTTGTTGAACAACACCACTCCCAGAGTATATGAGGGATCAATAACCGAGGGTTTAAAGGCGGGATTAGGGATAACGAAGCCTTGGGTGCGATCTGAAGTGAGCTGTATTAAAAGCCAGCTAGCGTAGCTCGGGAGAGTGCGTCTAGTAAATTGTCGTAATTACTCGGGAGAGATTTACGGCAATAAGAGTGCTCATGATCGGTAGAGAATACTTAGGCGAAATTATAGAAGACATAGCGGGAAGGATTCCGACAATTGGGGAAATCATAACTCTAGACCTCCTTAATCTTTTCTCTAACCCTCAGTATCGTTAGTTGTTAATTTACTATTTTAATTTGTTAGTTAAGTAGTTAAACACAAGAATCTTAATATCTATAGGTTAGGAATTGTTCAAGCTTGTCTTCTTGGTGATAGTGAACAGCTGTAGCTAAACCTTAGTTCTCTGTGGGATTCGACTCCGGACTTGTAAACCGGATTATATTTGCAACGACCGCATTGTCCTTTTTATAAGGCATAGTTGGGCGTG
>NC_031995.1:109051884-109054356 GCF_001879085.1 Nicotiana attenuata | reverse complement strand
TAGTTTTCTTTATTTAGTTTTAGTTTTTAGTTTATTTAGTTTGAGAACATGACATCATGGAATTATGAGAATTTTGTGTCGGTAATTCACTTTTGATCCTCCTATGCATATGTGAAGGAAACCACCCAGGGCAAAATTATCAAAATATTCCTGAGAGCGAGTTTTGTGCACCAACTCAATCTTATGTGTGGAATGTGTGTGATATATCTGGTGGTCAAGATGGTCACTTTCACGGTTGTGCTTATATTTCTTATCTTCCCCAACCCCTTACTTTGATGGTTCTCTTTTTCTGGTGAAGTTAATAGGAACAAAGAACCTAGGGAAGCTGACCTAAAGAAGCTTGAAGATATGTTAAAGTGCATTTTGGAACAACAGAGTAAATTACTACTGCGGATAGAAAGGCAGGAGGAAAGCATTCACAACTTGAAAGTTCACATGAGTCAACTGGTTGAAGTTTTTAATGCTCAACAAGCCAATATTGTGAATAGTATCCAAGAACAACGTGAATTAGATACAGAAATTGATGAGTTAGAGGAGGAGGCTAGAGTAGAACACCAACAATCAATCACACTAGATTTTGAGGATGTCGATGTTGTAGAAGAGATACTAGAGTCAACCAAGGATATTGAGGATACATATTTAGTTGACTCTATTGTCATTAGTGTTGAGAATGTAGATAGTCCCAATGTTCATGTAGTTGAGCGCATTGGTCCTCACTCCAAGCATTTTTCCACATTGTGTTTAGATGATGATATGGAAATAGAGTCATCCGAGCCATTTGAGGAGTCGAGGAATGAGGAACAAAGTGCTTACATTCTGGAATTCTTCTTGCCAGAAAATCGGGATTACACACCTCATCTAAAGGCCAAGAAGTGCAGAATACTACATTATTTTATTGGGCCAGCCAGATTCGTTCCACCACCCCAGGAGCATGATCATAGAGCAAAATCAAAACTTGGGGTCCGATTCATAAGTTCAAAGTGGAGGCAGAAAGTGATTCACGTCGTGCCGCGACGTTAAATCAAGCGCTTGTTGGGAGGCAACCCAGCTTTATTGCTTTCTTTTATTTTATTTTTTTATTTTTTTTAATTGTATTATTTTTGTAGTGTCAATTTTTTTATTTTCTAGGAGCATGGAAAGCAAAGGTATTGGAAGGATGCATCAGCAAATCAAATGGTTGGAACTAAGTGTGTGGTACCCACACGAAGGACCAAGCTCGGGAGAAGTTTGAGTACCCCATGAACTGCTAGTGTTTCGGCCTTTGGCCTACCAGGGAGTTTCTTTTACCCTCTTGTATGTATGGGTGTGCATTGGGGACAATGCACAATTTTAAGTGTGGGGTGAGGAGATTGTCTGGGTGGTTTTTCATGCTACTTTAGCTGTGTTTGTTTTTTTAAAAGATTGGACTTTTCCTGATGACGGATCTTCTAGACAATTTTCTTGAGGGAAGTAAGTTTAAAGAAAATACCAAAAGATTTTTTGTTTTGTTAGGTAGTGTAGCAATTACCCCTTGGTTTTTCTTTAAACCACGGTTCTTTTCCAAGGGTTTTATTTGAACCGGGTGTAGTTAGTTTTTTTTTGGGAATAGGAGCCATTGTGTTTTGTTTTGAAATGAAGCAATATCTCTTGACTTTGTTATGCCTTGAGAATAGTGAGTACTTTGGCTGTGACGCTTAGGCTCAGTTTTTGACTCTTGTATAAGTACCTTAAATTGTATGATTTTAAATTTGCTTAACTGCTCTGACTAGGGTGTCTTGATGAATCCAATCCTGAGTGAGTTATGTGCCATGTGTGTGTAAGGTTTTGTGATATTATGTACATTGCATTTGATGCCTAGAACTTGCCCCGTGTGTTTGCAAAGCGAAATAGTAGTTTTATTCAGTCTAGGAAGTGATATAGGCATTTCTTTGTTGAGCCAGATATGTATATTTTACCCGCCTAATTATTATGTATCGTAGTTAACCCCTTCGAGCCTGTAATCCTGTTTCTTTGGCAACCACATTACAAGCCTTACCCATTTGTTCGAATTAACCATCTATTTGAACCATTGAAACCTCTCATGAGCACTTGAATTATTTATGAACTTTGTAAAAGTTAAAGTGTGGGGTGGTTGGTTTGGCTTTTGAGTGGAACTAATGAAATAAGGAGAAAGGTGCACTGTTTTGAAAAAGGAAGAGCCACTTGAATTGAAAACAAAATAGTTGGATTGTTGTGGAAAAAAAAATCTTGATAAGTGGTGGCTCTTGATGTAAGTGTGCTTAAAGAAGTATGGGGTAATATAAATTGATGTGAAGGTGGAGTTTTGGTTTGACATAAGTATGGGGTTTGAATGTTAAAGTATATGTATTAAAGTGCTTAGGGAGGTGTAGTCACTCTTATATCTAAATGAATCCTACCCGTCCCGTAGCCTACATTACAACCAAATAAAGTCCTAATTGATCCAAGATTGAATGAGCTCGATTAGTGGAGTAG
>NC_031995.1:109037348-109051679 GCF_001879085.1 Nicotiana attenuata | reverse complement strand
AATTCGTGAGGTGAAGATGTTACGCTTTTTGTGCTTAGTCTATTTTTAAATACTCTTGGTGTGATGAGTTTAGGAGAATTGTTTTAAAAGGTCGTCGTCTATAAAAAAAACGTGTAGTTTGATTGCTCGAGGACGAGCAATGGTTTAAGTGTGGGGTGTTGATGATAGGCTATAATTGCATATTTTAGTCGCTTATTACACTCGAATTTACTGCACTTTAATTGAGTTTGCGCTTTAATCGCTAGTGTTTTGCACTAATTGTGTGTTTTATGCCTTGTAGGTGTGATTCCGAGCTATATAGATGTTATGGAATGAATTTAAGTGATTTGAAGCTTTGAAGTCTGAGTAAAAGCTCAAGGAATTAAGCCGGGATCGTGTTCGGGGGTCAAATTTGATAATTAAGTACGAACGAAGACTTGAGGAGGCATATTGCGCACTGTCTAGTAAAATAGACATAACCTTTTGCTCAGAACTCCATTTGGTCTCCACAATATATGGTTGGAAAGCTAACTCAAAGAGCTACAACATTCATGTTTTACGTTTTCCCAAATTCTAAAGGGAACAGGGTGAAAAATCGCGGTTTTGCCGCGATCGCGGCAGAACCGCGGTGGAAGGCAGTTTCTGAAGAATGAAGAATCCGCGAGGGCGTTTGGCCGCGGTTCCACCGCGATCGCGGTGAAACCGCGGTGGGAAGCGTAAATTTCAGGGGCTAAAGTGTAAAACATGGGATTTTAAGTCCTAAACCCTATATAAAACAAAGGAGGCCGGCCAAGAACAAGAAGGGGACATATTTTGGACACAAATTAGACCTAAGGAGGCGAGGAGACATTACTTTAGGGTTAGACAACACCCTTGGAGGCAAGAACACATTGGGAGCAAGGCGGAGAATTCTTCTACGAGTTTTTCCTTCCTCTTCCTATTTTTCATTGTTGGTTATGACTTTTGAGTATTGTAGTTTTACATACTATTATGAATAGCTAATTTGTTATCTAGAGTTTTGATAGAACCTTTTGTAGGATAAATTCTTGTTATGTTTTTATATAATTGAGTCATAGCTTTTCTCTATTTGTTCAACTACGTTTATATTGTGGTTGATTGAAGAGCTCTCAATTAGCTGTGCCTATTTAGTATGCATAACTCGGGAGAGAGTGCATATTTAGGTAGTTGTTGAACAACACCACTCCCAGAGTATATGAGGGATCAATAACCGAGGGTTTAAAGGTGGGATTAGGGATAACGAAGCCTTGGGTGCGATCTGAAGTGAGCTGTATTAAAAGCCAGCTAGCGTAGCTCGGGAGAGTGCGTCTAGTAAATTGTCGTAATTACTCGGGAGAGATTTACGGCAATAAGAGTGCTCATGATCGGTAGAGAATACTTAGGCGAAATTATAGAAGATATAGCGGGAAGGATTCCGACAATTGGGGAAATCATAACTCTAGACCTCCTTAATCTTTTCTCTAACCCTCAGTATCGTTAGTTGTTAATTTACTATTTTAATTTGTTAGTTAAGTAGTTAAACACAAGAATCTTAATATCTATAGGTTAGGAATTGTTCAAGCTTGTCTTCTTGGTGATAGTGAACAGCTGTAGCTAAACCTTAGTTCTCTGTGGGATTCGACTCCGGACTTGTAAACCGGATTATATTTGCAACGACCGCATTGTCCTTTTTATAAGGCATAGTTGGGCGTGATCAACCCACAAATACAATCATGTACCATTTCTACCAAGTTTAATTTGCACTTAATACTTGGAACATATCGTGAACATGGAAATATAAAGCGCTGCGAGCTGATCACACGATGCTAGAAAGCTGTTAAAATAATTGAACATTAAAAAAAAATGAAGACGTGTACAGAAAAATCTGATATTCATTGCTATGAACAAGAAGAGCTGTGATCTGCATTGTTTACACTCAATAAATACAAAACAACAGCTGTGTCCTCTGCCACCCTTTGGGAAAGGCTACAAACAATTCGTAGATTCGGACGAATTTCCATGCTAAGAGCTAAGGATGGCGGTAAAAAATACCGTTCAAACTCTTCTATGTTGCCAATGCAAGTGTAGGAAAGACCTTCCGAATGAACTCTAAGAACCGCTCAGAGTAAAATGTTGGATCCACAGCAGAAATGGACACAGAATCAAACTGAATCGATTTGTATGCATGTTCTAACTTCTTACTTATATTGTAGTCTTGCAATATGTCAATTATCCCAAGGTATAACACAACATCATATACTTCGTGAAAAACCTGCGTCTGACCTTCCTTTGGTATATATTCCGCCCTTGCTGGCATATTCACACCAAGCTGAATCTGGAGTCTGTTTGAGAGGCAAAGAAAAAAGAATTTAGGGATGTACAATTGTCACTGTCAAAATCCAAACAAGAAAAAGATCAACTCCGCGTCAACTTGGATTAGGAAAATACTAATGTCAAGCATGGTGAAAAGTTACCTTGCTGTTCCCGGGAGGAGGAGGTCCACTTCCGCATCGCCAGTAGCTGATGACGCTCGTAATCGGCTGCCCCTGACATGAGGACCCACAACCACGCTATCATCACTTCCGCGGGGGACCAAAACAAGGCCTTGGGGCGATATTTCATCCTCCAGAGACTCTGTAGTAGTAGAACAAAACAATAGCTTATAGAAACAGCTATAAAGCCCAAAAAACAAAAATATCGATAAATCTTCAGGAATCCATTCCTTCCACACATATCGGGCATGATAAGGTGTCACAAGTACAAGTTTGAAGCAACAATGGCTAGTTATTCCCCATTTTAGGGATTTAACTGTCCAAAGTCGTCATTATTAAATCAGGAGAGTGAACCCTATGCATATCAGTGCCTTAGAGTGAACTTAACCTCAGGCCGAGCATAATGGAATAATATATCCTTCTGTGTGTTGATATTATTGTTGTACATGTTTCCAGCTAGTGTATAAACAAAATACTCTACATATAAATATATGACGAGATTTGTATAAACTACGGACCAGATAAACAGAATAGCCACACGCTATCAGGTCATAGTTTTTTTTGTCCCAGTGGTAAGCCTTAAATAAGTAGTTCATGTAAATTCAGGTGCATATTATTATTAATTTTCATATTCAGAGACAAACCTTCCTCTGCAACAATTTCTAAGCCATCCACTGTGGTGCGTCCACTGCAGGATATGAGAGATTGTAGGTGTTGAGGTGCTCTATAATGAACACCTAACAAGAGGCTGTAATCCATAATGTGCTGTTCCTCCAAAAATTTACTGTCAATTTCGATCTGCCTGTACAAACACACACATGTATGTCAAGACGAAATTGAAAAAGGAAAAAAAAAGAATTTAAGATTTGCCATGAAATAGAGAAAACTTTATTCAAGACCAGATTTACAGTCTAAAGGGCAGCCCGGTGCACTAAGTTTCCGCAATGGGCGGGGTCCGGGGAAGGGCCGGACCACAAGGGTCTATGATAGCCAACTTTACCCTGCATTTTTGCAAGAGGTTATTTCCGCGGCTCGTACCCGTGACCTCCTGGCCACATGGTAACAAATTTACCAGTTACCCCAAGGTTCCCCTTCACCAGATTTATAGTCTACAAATCGGAAAAGATACTGAAGCAGGTGGCCTGCTTGAAAAGTATCTACTCTTTCATGGTGTCAAATTGTAAGTCGGAAAATGCTTCTATTGCAAGCTCTTTATACTAAAAGGTAATCAGAAATTTACTTAACGGTTCCCTTTTCTTTTGCTCTCTTTGGATGTAATTACAGCACTTTCTTAGTGCTGATTTAACATCAATAGTACTTGCCATTTTCAAAAAAGATAATGCGAAGGACAAAATGCTAATTGGCTCATCATTAGTTTGGTCGGTTTAGCATGTTCGGCCAAAGTTGAATCATAGGAAAACTAATTACACAAGATATTTTAGAGTAAAATGATTAAAGCTAAAAGTGCACACCAAACTTAAGGGTCACATTTTGTCAGAACCATCCAAAAGATTTAAAAAATAAAAACAAATAACAAGTCCTACCATAAGAAAATACACTACTCACTACTGTGAACAGAAGCTTTGTAGGCTATCTGCGTTACATGGTGGCTGGTAACCCCTGGATATTACTACATTATTAAGTTAGAACAGCAACTGAAAAGTAAAAAAATGTTTGTACATTAAGAAACTGAGGAATATTTAGTTAGAAGTCACTCACCTTAATAAAGCGTCGCGCCAAGAAGGCTCTAGATAAAAGCAGTAGTTCAAATCTAGATCCTTAAGTATTGTGTTCTCATCAATTTCAACCTTGTCTGCAGATCGTCCTAATGAAGAACCTTTAAGATCAAATCTTCGGTGGATTCTCAATTCCGTACAAAACATATTTCCCATTACTACAAAGCGGAACTGCAAAAACCAATGTTACAAAAGTATAAGTCCTATGTATATAGAAGAGTCTTTATCTTCTCTGAAAGTTCCTTCAAACAACATCATGAATGCGAAGAGAAATGTGTAGCAAGATTCTGATTTATCACTCCCAATCCACAAATTAATTCCTCTCCACGCGGACCACGACCCTTATTAGTTTATCTTGAAATGTTTTCTATTATCATTATGTGATCCTTCCTCCACCTAATAAACCTGCCCTTCTTTCCTTAACGGTTAATTCCAGAAAGCTTGACCTCTTCCTTTTTTCTTCTAGTAACAGCTAATGCTCGCGGTTTGCGCATACCGTGACTAATTCATACTTTGGTTATCGCTACACCCTGTCTAGACAAACGATTTGACTCAAGCCACTCCACCACGGGTAGAATAGCACCTTGCCTTAACAATCGCCTACGCACCCGAGCTTGAGAAGTTCAAGCAAAACCGTAGAGAGAGAGCGGATACCTACTACCTTATACCAATACAGATACCGAGTAACTATGTTCAGCAGGCTTAAACTGATGGGAAAAGATCACCTAATATTTTTTGCCTCTACTGCATTTCATTGACCGTTAGGTCAAAACCCTTTAGTGCAACTTGACCTCTTAAATGAAAGTTTCCCCCTCAAACAATTTAAACTAAAACAAATGAATACTATTTTATGTTATCACATACTTGATTTGACATCTTATTATTACTTTTGCGTATTCCAAACCATTACTTTTTAAACACTTCAAAATCCAAACTCACCATAAAAATTTATTGAAATAATTTCGTTTCAATAACCGCTCAGGTCAAATTAGAAGCAGATGCCGAACCTCATTATTTAGCGACTCTCCGGAGTCGGAGAGATGGGTGGGGGCCTTTCTGATAGGTGGGACAAAGCGCTTTCAATGGTGATGAAAGAAGAAGAAATGCCTACTTTATTAGGTGGGACAAAGCGCTTTCAATGGTGATGAAAGAAGAAGAAATGCCTACTTTATTGGGACAGAAGGAGCTACATTAACATCCTTTGGAACTACTTATCTCTAAATACTAATGAATTATAGAGCAAGACAAGTAGGTTTTTCCAGTCACAATGGAGCAAAGTGGCAAAGGTCCACTGTTGACTCCTAGGCACGGAAAATTTGGCAAGGGTTTTACCACATCAATTTCCTCTTTTTTAAAGAATTGTTGAGAAATTAGAATCCGAACAGCTTTTGTGAGTCGCAATAAAATAGAAATTTTCTTTATAAAATTTATTGTTTTACGCAATATTAACACAAGTATATGGACACAATGCAGTACAATTTTTTATATGCAAAATATAATTATATTATTTACAAGTATATTACCTTTTGTCCACTGGAAGGCTTTATCCTATGAAGTCCAAAAAATTTAGTGATGAGAGTATTCTCATGTGTTTTGACATGACGATGATAATTCGGAAGCATCTGCAGCAACACCTACACGTGAAATCAATGGTCATGATCTTCTCTTTTCATACCCAACTTTAAATGTAAAAGGAACTCCAATGAAACAGTTACAGGCTAAACTTTAAAAGAGACATCTACACAGGTTTTTCAATATCTAGTTGAAGTTAAAAAAAGAGCTGTTTACACAAGTATGAGCCTTACAACTGGAACTTCAGATTTACGTATATCAACTGATAGGTTTAAGACAAGATTACACACCTTAACTTCAGATTTGCGTAATGTCTTAATCATGAAACGGTCATCTTGAGACAGGAAAAACACACTGCCGCTTTTCCCAGGAGAAGAAAGCTCTCTAAGTGCATCATTTCCACAAATTGACATCATATAATCAGCAGCATCAATCTTAAACATCTCCCTCAGATTCCTACAAGAAAATAAACCCATTTTAGTTCCTACACATATGTATGTAGCAAATCAAAAAGTTTAACAAGCTAGCTTGGACCTCTAATAATACATCAACATTAACAAGAAAAAGCATCTACAGAAGGGACACAAAGAAGCTACTCTATTTTAACAACAACGCATCTAAGTCGGGCATATGATGATGAAATAAAACCATATTGAGGACTTAGTTATACAGCTTCCGCAAAGAATATAATAAGGGAACTCATTTCAGTTGCTATATATGCGTGTAGCAAATCCAGAATCCTAATAAACTAGTGCGAATCCGTGAGAAAACACCAAGAAATAGCATCTAGGAAAAGGACACAAGGGATTAGCTCAGTTGGTAAAGGTGTTCCTCTTAATGGGAAAAGTCTAGGTTCAAAGCCACTACTTCTCCCCTTTGCCACATCACCGAATAATCAGCATCAATGAGAACTCAATTACCAATGTACAAACTAGAGTTTCCTTTACGAATAGAAAAGGGGAGACAGAACTAAGAGGTCAAAGAAGATAAAGCCACTACTTACAGATGTACATCAATGTACAAACTATAAAGTCAGTTGGGAGATCTAATATATTCGTTCAGCAGAAGAAGATGCCAATAAACATATCCAAAGAAAAAAAAAAGATAAGCACAAAAGGAACATGCATAATGAAACCACATCTAGCCCACAAAAAAGAAAAACCCAATGAGCATGAAGCTTGCACCAATAAATATTAAGAGCTGCTTAGAGTTTATCAACCATTGTCAGAGAAAAGATTCCAAACCACCAACCTGAAGACCATTGGGCAATAATCTTTCCACTTGAAATCTTCGGACTGATGTGTAGGTGTCAATTGTGATCCTTCTTTAGGAAAATACATCCAAAAGCTAGCACGTGGACCAAAATCTGAAGCCCGTATTTCTCGTCTTTGTATAGGTGTAATTTTTCCCACTGTGTATCTGGTCACATTTCAACTGGTCATATATTTGATGTAAGATAAAAGGCGCAAATAAAACCATCTCGATGGTTAGTTTCATGGGAAAAAAGAGCTATATTTGCACACAAGTTCCTTGCATCCAATGTTATTTTCACTTCAAGAGTAACTCAAGACAATATCAGAGTAGGTTGGGTAAGATGCTAAGTTTGATACTATCTACACTTAGTTCAGGGATTTTCTAACTTCAGATTTGCCTTTCAGTTATCTCTAACCCTTCCCCTTTATTTATGTCATTGATTATCTGCCTAAATAGTGCTTCTGCAAACCCGACAAAATATTTAGTAGTTGTTAGCACCGAAGCTCTAAATATAAAAGAATGGTTGGGACGGAAAATCGTCAGAGTATTTGCCAAGTTTTTTGGTTATTACCTTTCTACGCCCTTTGAAAGTTAGAGACTACTTTGTAGACTTCCATCTGAATAGCCCAAGAAGAACCTAAATTATCCAATTGATGTTTCATGCTTTCTTCCTTTGAACACATCAACTTACACAAAACTATTTGGCGGTACTATATAACTTTGAGCAAATACTTCCAAATCAAAGTTCTATGAATAGATGACGTCTAGAAGATGGTAACTTCCTTTGACTTCCAATGATATTCAGAGACATTCTAGTCCTCAATCTATGCATGGTGACACAAAGAAAAGTAAGACTTATAGGAAAAATTTCCACTATTCCTCAATATGCACATGCAAATACTCGAGAAACACGTGATTATCAGCTAAAGATGTGATGCTGATGTAACACCTTCTCCAGCCTTCTTTCTTTTCTTTTTATCTAGAGAAAATAACCCATACCTAAAGCAGCTTCCTAAATTCATTAAGTCTAGCAAAATAGCATGGAAGATCTATACAATAATAACACAATATGTAGTTTCAAGGAATGAATAGAAAAATTTAGACCCGAGAAAGACCAGCACAAGTGAGATAATCAGTAAATAAGATTGGGGGGGGGGGGGGGGTAGGAGAACAAGGAAAACATATTACAACAAACGCAAGCAATAAGGTCGTCAGCAATCACAAGTAGTGCACCTGATCCCAAGTTGAAGACTGAGCATTAAATCATAACTCCTGTGCCCTTTTATGATCGCTTCACCTGGTCTCTTCAATTCCCTTGCAAGTTTCCTTTGCCTCCTTCTGGCTCTTCCGGATGGTGGTGAAAACCGATCATTCAAGACAACCTCACTGATTAGGACACCTTGCATGTATTCTCTTTCCAAAATTGGAGCACTCATATCGTCCTCCATGTCTCCATCTAAATCATGTGCAATAACTTTCTCAATGGCTACTTCAAGACTCCATCGCCTTTCGAGAGAAACATTTGTAGGCCGAGACTGCTCGAAATTTAACAGGTTTCTCTCTGGACGCTTATCATATGATCCTTGGTTACCACTTACTAATTTGACATTTCCCATATCAACTGAAGCAGCATGATGGATATGAGAGACTTGATTTTGTTTTCTCATATCCGGCAATAATCCTCGTTTCCTCAAAGCATTAAGGTACAATTCTTGACCAGCCGTAAGCCTGCTACCACTAGGATAAAATGTTCCTTTTCCATCCTTTAGACTATGTGTCCATGTACCAATATAACAGCTACCTTCACACCATGTATACACACCGACGCCATGCATTGTACCATTTAACCAGCTCCCTTCATATGAATCGCCATTAATCCAAGTGAGAGTTCCTTTCCCCGATATTTTCCCTCCTTTCATATTTCCAAAGTAGACATTCCCGTTAGCCCATGTATACTTACCCGGTCCTTCTGGTGTTCCCTGAATCCACGATCCTTCAAAAATATCTCCATTTGGATACATTTGATATCCTAAACCATGTTTAAGGTTCAACCGCCAGCGTCCCCTATAGGTCACTTTATCAGGTCCAATATACGTCCCCTCGCCGTGCATATAACCACCTGAAAATTCACCATCGTAAACAGCACCGGAAGGAAATTCTAGTTTACCATGCCCATGCCTCATCCCGTGTCTCCACTCACCCTCATACTGACAACCATCGGACCAAATATACTTTCCGGAACCCTCGGGTATGTTTCCCAGCAGGGACCCGGAGTAGGATTCCCCATTTGGTAATAAGAGCTCCCCAACTCTAAAGTTGGTGGTTTCAGAAGCAAGAGAAACTTCACCATTTGTCAATTTTGTAATGTAGTTATTATCATGAAGGACGTCAAGTGATTTCGTCCTATCTGATAAAGTTACTGTTCTTTCAATATCATCAACAGTGGCCCCAGGACCAGACATGCATAATTCCAGAAAGTTTCGAGTTTTAACTGGATAGGAAGGGCCAAGATTTTCAAAAAGGCTTAAGCACACATCCAACTTCAAAACAATTTCCCCTGCTTTGACCTGGGAAATAGAAATACAGAGCAATTAACACTTGCTCATAGCAAAACTCAATCTACACGCGTTAATATAAGTGAAAGAAGAACATTAGTCAAAATCCTTCCTTACTCCTGAAATGAGAATATAAAGCTAGGGATGATTATTTGTTATTTCTTTTTCTTCTTTTTTTTTTCTGGGTAAGGACTGTTAGGTTTCAGTATTTTTCACCAATTTTAAGACAACAAATATAGAACTCTCTGACATCATATGTTTGCAATAATTGTTCATAATCTCAAGTAACATGAACGGCATGCTTGCCTTCTGATGTTAGTTGAACTTTATCTCCTATATAAACTTCAAGTAAAATTAATGAGCCAGATTCCTATTAGAACTAACGGTTATTGGTCATTGAACTCAGTATACAAAACACTCTATCCCCCCACCCCTCGTGATCTCGTTCCTTCCTCAGCAACACAAGCGCAAGCACACATGAGAAGAAATAGGTCGCAGTGAAAGTATCGAAATGCCGATAAGTCTTACAATCTGTTGATGTTATCCAAGATATAATAACCCTGAAAGTCCTATGAAGTGCCAAAAGAAAGTCTATGAAAGGAATATTTCACCAAGAAACGAGTAAGGTCGAAACACAATGAATTCAATCATGAAAGCAAGAAGAATAAGCATTTTACAACACCATTCACTCCAGAAAATTGTATTTCCATGATTACCTATCAACATTATACTAGTTAATATACTAACTAAAACCATTCAGTAGGAGTATCCTACCATTATCACCTCATTTTACAACTATTTGCTTCAGAAAACCACAACTATTAATCATCTCGTTTTAAATTTCATGGCCTTTTTATTTTTGTGATAATCGTGGTGTCCGGCCAGTTTGTGCGCACCTCGACTAATTCCACGAGACACGTGTTATCTCGCACCAGCACAAGTATCGGATCCACCAAGGATTGGAAAGACGGGAAGAAATCACCAAGTAATTTTGCCTCCGAAGAGATTTGAACATGAGACCTCATGGTTCACAATCCGCCTCATTGATCACTAGGTCACACCCATAGGTGCAATCCGTCATCATTCTTAAAAACATATGATCTTTAAATTTCATGACAACCAATAGCCTTACTCTGTTATATCCTAACATTCTCAAGTTAAAGCAACACCCCAATAGTTTATATCTCCTCCACATGCCAAATTTGTCTTTTGTAATTTATTGACAAAAAAAGATCATAACTTTATGATAGCAAAATATAAAATCACATTTAATCTCTTTACACAGCAAAAATAAAACACAATCATACAAAATTTTGGCAAATATTTCAGATTAACCAATCTTCTCTATCAGTCATTCTCCACAGAGCTCTAAACTTGTTGACTTCAAGTTTTCACAACAAACACCAAAACAGAAATAATTACCCAAAAAAAAAAAGATCCCATTTTCAAGAAAACAAAAAAGAAGCAAACTTTAAACTCTCTGAAACTATAACCTTCACACAAACAAAATATGCATTATATTTCAAGAAAAATAAACAATAAACCATAAAAAAATGAGTACCTTACAAAGAGAACTCAAAGGGAAGTTGAAAAAGAAGTAAAGAAACAAACAGCTTTCAGTTTCACAGTTTGCTGATTTTTGCCTTTTTTTGAAGAGAAAAAGTCTGAAGAGAAATGATATAAGAATTGGAAAATGGGACGAATCCCAAGTAGAAAATAATGTACGAAAATTTAACAAAATACAAAAAGGCTTTCTGAGTTTTTTAACTTTTACTTACGTTATTTAAATATATTTTCAAGAAAACGATTAGATTACGATATGGTTTTTAATACTACTTGTAATCTAAGGTATAAATAGCGTGTCATTTTCAAGTTTGATTCATACACCACCCCATGAATGATGTATAAAGACACTTCTGCCCTTGCTATAAGTCTTATAGTTAAATTTTTGCTTTATTTAATTAATGATAAATCCAATCTTAAAGTTTTAGATTAATTTATTTAATACAGAAGGAAATGACTCGTCGTATACAGGGGCGTACGCAGAATTTTTTGTATGCGGTGTCGTGTTTATATAAATATAAAAAATAAATATTTTTTATTTAATATTTTTCTTTCACAAGTTGAAAGCTATGTTCTGATGATTAGATATTATTGCCAAGGGAGGTGTAGGTTCGATTCTCCTTAGCCTTACATTTTTAACAAAAATGCTCGCTAAAAAATGTTCAGCTCAAAAATATTCAAAAAATAGAATATACAGATCCAGCCTCAAACCTACAACATTTACAAGCTCAAATACAAGCTTGATCAAAGGACCAAGAAGTACTCTTTGCTAGGAAACGATATCGTTATTATATATTGCTTTATTTTTTGCAGAATATTAGTATACAAATTAAATTTTTTTTTTCCGATGAAGTGGTGTCGGATGACACCGCTTTTACCCATGTGCGTCCGGCCCTGGCTGTATATTTTATTTTCAATTAAATATGAGTGTGACTAATATTTCATGTTTAGAGAAATATTTATCGCATGAGAACAGGAAATAACGGTATGATAATTTAAAATGGTATGCTAAATTATTCATAACAAAAAGGAAAACTTTATACACATTTTTCATCACAAGAAAAAAAAGAGAAATATTTATACATGGGATTGTTTGTCAAATTTCTAAAAATAGTAAACGAGTTTTATCTTTTTAGGAGTCAAATAATTAGGACTAAACCAATGTGGAAACCCTTAATATAGGACAGTTAGGTTGCTAATTAGGTTTTGTTGTGCTGCACAAACCTAAGCCGTTTGATTTTTTCACTTTCCTATTATAGTAATTCTATAATGACAAGATAGATTAATATATCTTTGTTTAAACTTTATGAATAAAGAAGTAACCCATGACACATCTAATCCACAGTAAAGAGAAGGCTACTAGTTGCTATAAGTATGACAAAGAACCCTGTTCATCATAAAAGGACCAAGCACATAGATGTTAGACACCACTTCTTGAGAGATAATTATGAGAAAGGATTAATCTCAATAGAATTCTGTGCTACTGATAAACAAATAGCTGACATCTTCACCAAAGCACTGAATAGGGNATACCGTTTCGTCGAATTTTTTTACTACATATATATATATATATATATATATATATAAAAAAATAATAAGTAAAACAGAAATACAAGATAAAATCATTAAAAGTGACACCACTTGCACTGAAATAGTTCAATAATCTAGTTGTTGGTTGCTTCAAGATTGATGTGAGAGGTCTTGGGTTCGAACTCCCTTGGCTCCACTAATTTTTTTGACTGTTACGAGCTTAATGCTAGAAATAGTGACACCACTTATGAAAAATTCTGTGTACACCACTGCTTCCAAGGGTGTGATGTATACAATCCACCTTAATTGAACGGGTCGTTTTGATTCAGAACCATGATATCGCACGATTGTATTTTTTGGATTATAATCGGAATTATAACCTGATAATCAACCTCGCCTTGAATGGGATAAGTTATATCAAAATTTTGATCTAAAATAATACTAATTTTAGCTTATACCTCCAACTAAATATAAGATAAAAAAAATTAAAATTTACATCGGAATAACTCATTTAATCCCTTAAACCAAACGAACCGTAATCGTTCACTATGCAACCAAGCATTTTTAATTGAGTTGCCTTGTGGCTGTTTAAATGACATTAAACCCCACTAATAAAAATATTATACTACTAAAAATAAGATTTTTAAAAAAAGGTTTTTGTCTTTTGGATTAGCACTTGATTAAGATGTATTTAACATTATTTTATAAGAAGAAAGTTGGACCTTTTTAATAGTGGGTCCAATCAATATAGACAATTGGAAATTCACTATTAGTGGGTAAGCATTTTGTTTAACGTTTATGGAAAATAAGACTTGACTAGTTAGTTAGGTGCGTTATCACGTTATGCATTAGACAAAGTACTTTAATTTTATTTCAAAAGGAAATTAACTCAAAATTCAGTTAGGATCTTGCTGAAGGTTACGGGTTCAAGCCGTGAAAACAAATTAAACTCTTGCAGAAATATAGGGTAAGACTGCGAACAATAGACCCTTGTGGTCCGATCCTTTTCCGGACCCCGTGCATAGCGGGAGCTTAATGAACCAGGCGACCCTTTTATATAAAGAAGTAAGTTAAGTGCAATTTTGGATTTTGAGTAGGTAATAATGATGATGTTTACCTAAATACTTTCTTGTGACGACTAAAAATGGCCACGAAAAAACTTTCTATTGGAAAAAAGAACACTCTTAGGCATGGGAAAAAGTTGAACTATTTCATTGTGTGTATTTGATTTGTCAATATATACAAAATTATGTAAATTAATATAGCTCCGTGTGACACGAAGATAAATATTCTATGTGAAAATCCCTAAAATGATAATAAAAATTATATCCGAACTCATAATTTTAAATGAGTTTAGTTAGTGGTAAAACTTTTAGGGCTCGTTTGGTATGAGGGATAAGGAATAATTAGCCCCGAAATTAAATTTAAGAAGAGTTTATCCCATGTTTGGTTGGAGAAAATTGTAGATTAATCCCGGGATTAGTTATCCCGGGATTGTAGTATTTATTTATCCCCATGAAAAGGTGGAATAACTCCCGGGATAATTAATTCTGGGATAACTTCTTTCCAACCAAATCACCCCTTAAGGATTAAGCTCATAAAGTTTAAATTTTGAATCTGCCTCTAGGCTTACATAATATCAAATTCAATCAT
>NC_031995.1:109007851-109037341 GCF_001879085.1 Nicotiana attenuata | reverse complement strand
TATATATATATATATATATATATATATATATATATATATGTGTGTGTGTGTGTGTGTGTGTGTGTGTGTGTGTGTGTGTCACAACCCGGATTTTCCACCATCGGGATCGTGATGGCGCCTAACCTTTAGAATGCTAGGCAAACCAACAGATAAGGATCTAACACGCTAATCACTAACCAAAACAGTAATTTACAATAATTTAAACTAAAACAAAATAAGAAGTGCGAAAATTTTATAACAATCTAAACAATAATACACGACTACCCAAAGATCCGGTGTCACAATCCACGAACTACTAAGAGTTTCTACAAATACTGGTTTAAAGAAAATACATCCGTTCTCGAAATGAAAGAAAACAGGGAAACTAAGATAAACGGAATGGGACTCCAGGGTCTGCGAACGCCGGCAGATCTACCTTGGGTCTGCTGTGGATTGAAGGCAGCAACCCAACTCTGATCAATGCGGTCCGGTACCATAATCTCGATTCCACGGCCGAACTCAAGCTTCAATCACCACTTTTCCCTTAGTTTTCACCTCCGAACCACTCGTATCAACACTTTGGGGAAGAATTTGTCTCTTGAAAATCGCCTCTAAGCCTTCTTGGTTTTGAAAATATGAGAGAATGGCCAATTCCCGTTTTTGATTTTGTTTTTAATACACTGGACAGGTCTTCTTCGCATTCGCGAGAGACCTGTCGCGTTCGCGATGCATTGCGACCAAAAGGGCCTACTCGTTCGCGAAGAGCTGCTCGCGTTCGCAATGGTCTGTCCCCCTGACCATCGCGTACGCGGGCATGGGACCGCATTCGCGAAGAGCAACTCAATGATTTCCCCAGCCCACCTCCAATACACTATGCGTTCGCGTAAGGTAGGTCGCGTTCGCGAAGAGCTAACCCCCCAGTGCTCCGCGTTCGCGACCGAAGCCTCATGTTTGCGTAGAAGAAATCCCTCCCCAGCCTAGCTTGCACTTTGCGTTCGCGGGAGTTGCTCCGCGAACGCGAAGCACAAAGTATCAGCATACCAGAAGCAGCAACACAACAGATTTTCTAAGTTTAAAACATCCCGTAGCCTATCCGAAACTCACCCGAGCCCTCGGGGCTCCAAACCAAATATGCACACAAGTCTAAAAATACCATACGGACTCGCTTGAGCGATCAAATCGCCAAAATAACACCTAGAATTACGAATTTAGCATCAAATTGCATGAAATTTTCAAGAAAGTTCAAAAGTTCTATTTTCTCAACCAAATGTCCGAATCACGTCAAATCAGTCCTTTTTCTCACCAAATTTCACAGATAAGGTATAAATATCATGACGGACCTGTACCGGGCTCAGGAACCACAATACGAACCCGGTATCAACAAAATCAATTATTACACAAATTCTTAAAACCTTTATATTTCCAGTTTAACAATTTTCTTCAAAAATTCATTTCTCGGGCTAGGGACCTCGAAATTCGATTCCAGGCATATGCCCAAGTCTAATATTTTTCTATGGACCCTTCGGGACCGTCAAATCACGGGTCCGGATCCGTTTACTCAAAATATTGACCGAGGTCAACTAAATTCAACTTTTAAAGGCAAAACTTAATATTTTTTCAAATTTTCACATAAAGGCTTCCTGGAAGCGCGCTTGGAATGCGCACACAAATCGAGGAGAAAGAAAACGAGGTTTTGAAGGCCTCGAAACCCCGAATTGAGTTCTAAAACACGAGATGACCTTTCGGGTCAATATGTGTGTGTGTGATAATGTAGAAATGGACTTGAAAGTAGCATGATAGTCCTTAGATTAATTACTTCCATTATTTAATTACTCGTGAGAGTGTAGTGACATATTATTTTATAGTCACAGTTCAATAATGATAATTAATAATATAAAGCATGATTAACCTTTTTGTATAGCAACGTACTTCTACATTTAAGTGCATGACAGTAATAAGTTCAACTAATAAATTCAACTAACAAAATACCTAGTTGGATATAAGTTAATGATTTTTTATTAATAATTAGTTGGAATAAATATAATCACACTCTAATCTCAAAATCCTTATCTTGAAATGTAATGCTACATCATATGCGATTATTCAAAGTGAAAAAGGGTGCAATTTGCATCATTTTGAAGATCAACACATTATTTTCTTTTTAATAATATTGTAATTATGCTTTTTTTTTGGTCTATCGGTACAATCTCTCTACCATCACAAGGTAGGGATAAGACTGCGTATGTACTACCCTCACATACCTTACACTGGATCTGTTGTTGTTATTGTTGAAGATCAACACATATGTTTACCAAACAAAACCTCGTCTCATTTTGTTTAAGAGTTGATTAATTCTTGTTTGCAAACAACTTTGTTTTTAAAAAAATTATTCTATTTCGATGGTAAATCATTGAACATAGTCGATAGTTGTTTATATCAAAATGAAACTATAATAGTTATATATGCTAAAACAAGTTGGAAGCAATAGATTTTATCTACGAAAGGGTCACAATCATACACGGAGGAGAATATTGATATTCCATCTTTTCTTTACCATTTATTTATTTGTTTATATTTTCATCAATTATTAAGTAATTCCTTTGTTCGGATATTCTTTTTTCTTATATTAGCCGTCCAACACCAAAAACATATTCTTTAAAACATGAATTTAAGAATCTTTAAATAAACATAATATATAGGTATTTTGTTTGACAAGAATAAGTCCAATTTTTCGAACAATAATACTATGTATTACTTTAAGTTTGTAATTATGTAACTAGTCAACTTTGTATATTTTTTAAAAAATCCATCACCCATTTGTGCGATTAGAAAGCTAGGAACCATAGTATGGAGTTACCAATACTCAGAGGCGGATCTAAGATTTTTTTGAACATGAGTGCACCTCTAAAAAAGGCAGAAGAAAATATTAATTGGGAATTAATTTTTGTTCCCCGGGGTAAAAAACCGAATATTCAACCAAGATCATTCAATCTTTTGGGAGCATGGATATCAATAGATAATATTAGACTAATTCTAGATAATACGTACACAAAATACCTAGTTTGATGATGAGACCATGGGTTTACGTGCCCCATATTTAGGGCTATAAATCCGCCCATGCCAATACTGAGGTTCGGCAAAGAACAACTATTACATTTAAATAAAAGTGAATTTAAATCCCGAGTCAGTAAATTCAAAGTGATCTTACTATTTGGACACCTTTTTGTGTGCATTGATATATAATCCGGATTAAAAGTGATGAATTCAGTTGAACTCACAGTATTCATCTTGCCTCTCCATTTACAAGAAGCAGAGAACCATTAGGAAAAGCAATGGTGTATGATAAATCTGTTGAGATAAAGATAGAGACGGATCAACCCTTCGGGTAGGAGGGTCACTGGCTTCCGATAATTTCAAAACAAAAAATATATGTATTTATGTGTATATATTTGGCACCTTAAGACTCAAAGTTTATAGGCAGTTGTATTAGTCGATTTTTTGGGGGCACAACTTGACTTTTAATGCACGTTCTAAGTTTGATCTCACTGCAATATTTGCTCAAACCTTTAATTCGATAGTAGTATTATGTGTATACGGTCGTAATCAGGTATGACCGATTCCGTGGGCTCGAGGGTCACTTCGAGAATAAGTACGAAATGGACCAGGCTCGAGCCCAAGGGCGGAGTACAAGACTCGAAGATCGAATTGCTCGATGAACACCGAGGCCAAGTATGACCGACCTCGAGATACCGTTATGGTTTCAATAATAGAAAGAGCGAGATTCCCGCAGTGGTCCTAAGATCACGGCGTAAATTCCGGAACGGATTTGTACTAGGCGGTTATACAACTTTATAATAAGATTCCCTACTACAATTCGAATTGTACCTTATTTAGGACTCCCCTGCTATATAAAGAGGACCCCAATCATTTGTAACGCATCATTTATTGAGAAGAGAATATACGTATTTCACTTTCTTGCTTATTGTTCATCTGATTTGCCTTATTATTTTATTGTTCTTATCCACCTACCTCGAGGTAGCCATTGCTCGAGGTCGAGGTCTGTTCATACGTTGGTTTGACTTACCTTACTCTTTAATTTATACATTAGATTCATTGTTTATCAATTATTATTGGATTAAATCACATATCTTTAAAACCACAATACAAGTTTAATTGTTACTCGAATTTTAGGGTAAACAGTTTGACGCCCACCGTGGGGCTAAAGATAATATTGATTATTTCAATATTGATTCTGATAACACACGTTATTTTCACACTTGTTCTTGTCAAAAAATTTTGTTCTCAGGTTAAAACATGTCAAACTCACAAAACGCACCCATACACGGTGATGATGGTCTTGGATTTCATGGGAAAAACGATAATGTAGTTGATGCTGATACCCAATTTTTCCTCATATATTTTTAATACGTATATATATATATACTTTCAAAAGTGCACATATGCAGTTATAAGCATGAGTAAACATTTTTATAATTTTTCTATAATTTTAAAAGCTCCAAATTAATTTATTTCCTCTCTTTTATTTATAAAATATCCAATAATTATCCTTTAAATTACTTTTGTGATGATTTAGTCATCTAAATTCATTTTTTATGCCAACATAGTGTTTAAATATTTTTTTTTTGCATTTTTTGTAATTATATTTATATTTTTTAGGCTAAATTGTACATCTTTGCAATAATAGCTCATACTAGTGCATAATTACATTATTGATGCATAAAATGGTCTTTTATATTTTTAAATGGTAAAATAACTATTTTAAATCATTTTAGTACACAAAGATATTTTTGAATTAATTTTATTATTTTTTATAAATTATTTAGTTATTAAAAAGGGTTATTTAAAATCTGGCCCTATTTTATTTCAATTATGGCCTATTTTTATTTCAATTTCAGCCCTATTTCAACCCAATTACCAGCCCAATCCCAATTAAATTACCCAGCCCAAACCCAGCTGCTCGGTCCGGCCCCAAAACCTTTTAATCTCGGCCGTTGATCATAGAGATCAACGGCCACAAACGACCCTTCCTAAAATAAACCAAACGACCCCCCCAAACCCTTTCATTTCCACTATCCGCCGCCCTGAAACCCCTCTCTTCTCTCAAACTCTCTCAAACATAACCCTAATCAAACCTCACTAACACTCACCTATGGCTATCTACAATGATTTCTCACCACCCCCGAGGCCTCCAATGGCCTCCCTCACGTTAGTCTTGCCATCTCCAGGGTCCTCAAGGGACCAGGGCTAGTTGGCTCGCATCTATGGCCCCTTTCTCGCCTGTTTCAGGCTGTTCCAGTGTGATTCCGAGTAAGATCGTCCTACATCGGCTACGATCTATGAGTTTCTAAGCAGGTTTCTTCACCTCTGTGTTGTTCTTCTAAAAACCCTAATTTCTTTCTTCTGAACCTCTTAGATCTGTACAGAACTGAGATGATTTAAACTTTTTTCTTATGAGTTTTACAATAACCTTGAGATTCTTTACAAGAATCGTATGATTTTCAAGTGATTTTCATCTTTTTCTAAACTAGGGTTTCCGGAAATTTCTTTTACAAAATGTTTGATGATTTTTGAGTGCTTGATCATCTGCTTCTCATGTGTTTCGAACTGATTTTGTAAGTTTGCTACAACCTTAACTCGCTTGTACTGAAAGCCCTAATTTCGACTCTTTTGTTTGGTTTCTGAGTTATTTGAGTACCGCCTTTGTTCTTGCCTGGGCTCCTGTGATTTCCCTTTAGCCATTTGAATGTCTCGTGGTTTTCTTACCCTAATGTGCTCCACTGAGATTCTTGGTTCAAGTTTTCTACTGATCCTCCATGTCTATGTTCATCCTGACTATTATTTCTTGCTTTATTTAAGTTGTTTGTGATATTTGCTGACTCTTTCGTGATTTTCTCTCTAACTGAGCCCTATTAGGGTTCTGACCTAATTTTTCGATTAAGTTTATTGTTTATTTATGTTATATATTCTTTCTAGAAATCAGTATTACTTTGAAATTCTGGCTGGTTGATTACTCCGTTAAAGATTGGTATGCATATACTTTATTTTGTTTCCTTGTTTACAACTTTAATTGGTCATCTCTGCCTTAATTGCTTGCCCATATAACTTTGGGATTCTTACTGATTCTTTATTTGGTATGATTTGGTCTTCTGCCTTAATTAAACCCCCGTTGTTACCGTTTGGCTAATTGCCCCTAATTAAAGAAGTCTATTTTGAACCCCTTATATGATTGGATTCTGATTGCCCTTAATTGTTGATTTCTGATTCTTTTACCTTATTGACTCTACCCTCGAACTGCTATATAAGCACTCTCCTATTCTCACTTCAAAAACAAGAACATTAGTTCACAAAAAGCACACTTACACTCTAAAAACTCTCTTTTCTTCTCTGCTACTTGTGATACTCACTGGTCTAGTCGGCTGAAAGCCAAGGCTAGATATTGGAACTGCATCTGCTTTATATTCTGCATTCTTTTCTTCAACTGGTATGTATCTAGTTAAATTTTGAAATCCAAACCCTATGTGTTTCATTCCTGCACTAGTTCATCAGCTATGAATTCAACCTGTCTTCCTGCTTACTTCTTTGCCTAGCATGTCTAAATTCTGTCCTGTTCAATGTATGATTAGCCTGTCTATGATTCACCTAGTTATTTGATACCTAACCAGCCTGTTTGTGAGTATCTATTTAATCCCTAAATTGTGTGATCATGTTGGTTTTTCTATATGTGACTCTTATGTGCCCCAATCCCTTTATCCCCATGTGAGATCTGTTTGTTGAGTGTTTCTGAATCTGAATGTTTTATTGATTATCTGCTGTTTTTAAAAGAGTTTTGGTGCTCTTCTCAAACTATCTTTTACTACCAAACTATTGCCTGTTTCTGAAAACCTTTTTCACTCTTAAAGTCATCTCTGTAATATTTTCACAACCTTTTCAAACCATGTCAAACACTCTCACTTTACTCTTAGATTACTAGGTTCTGCCCCTCTGATATGTGTACTGCCTTGAGACCCTAGAGATCTCTCTGAACTCTGGCATGTTAGAGCTGGCCTTTCCACACTACACAATAATCAGTTACTATTTGAGAAAGTCTGGGTGTGAGTACTGCCCGGGATCCTTGAGGTCCTTTGGGAACTTTGACACACCTGGACATGAAATTGGCTATGGCACTTTGGCATTTGAGACTACCGGAGGCTTGGAAATCATTTGGGCCTGCTGAAGGCTCCCTATAGATTAAGTTCTGTTTATTTATTTATAAATTTTCATTCAATTCATTGGTCTGTAATAATTTTTGTAAACAAACAATGGGGTGATTAGTGAAAAAGGGAGGGTAGTATATATATTGCGGGTAAACTGGGTAGATACCATGCCTATAGGATCCGGGTTGATTCAAATGTGTTTGTTATTGTTTGCCTTTCTTCCACATAACTAGAAGTCATGCCTATAAGATATAAAATGGTTTTAATAATAGATGATGCCTATAGGGTTAAAATCAGTTCAACTAGAAATCATGCCTATAGGATTTAAAACAGTCAGTTAGAAAAGCCAGTTCAATCCATGTTTGTTTATTCTAACCGGGTTTAATTAATCTGTTCGCTTCTTTAAATAGGTCTTCAAACGCTGCCTTAAATTAATACTGATAGAAAGCATGCCTATAGGATCTCAAGTTGTCGTTTAAAAATCGTTTACTGTTTTACTGCATTCGTAATCAATATAGATACCATGCTCATAGGACATCACTGTTATACGCCTAGGCAAACCTATAGGGCGATTAAAATTCTGCAACCGTAAAACCATGTTCTGTTATCTGCGATTGCTCATACTCAGCAAGTTTAAAATCAGTAGGCAAAAGGATTCAGTTCTTTCACACTTTGGTCCTAATTCAATACTGTATACTCTCAGTTCACCTAGATATCATGTTCTAAGGTTTTCTCTTAAACACTTGGAACAGTTGTTTGAGACGTGCATTTGCTTGTTATGTTTGTGGAGGTAAATGTGAGCCCTTAGCTGTTTCTCCTTTTTTTTGAAATACAGTCCTACTTGTTTTGTTTGACGCCTAGACTTTTTCTCCTTTAAAACACCTTAGGATGGTCTAGAACTACCTAGAATTAGAGGTCCTAAATGCCTCCAGGACCACAAAGAAGTGACGGGTAATGCACGCATAGGATATCTATCAAGGTTATTAGAATGCTTTAGGCTATGACCAAGGGGAGGGAATTGGGTAGTAAGGATATGATGACTACGCGCTAATGTCACGCGTAGCCCCTCATTGAGGAGTGATTACTGGGCATTGTGTGGGTATGATCTTGTAGGCTAACCAACCTAGGACCCCTCTTTCCCAACTCCCATTGTTTAAATGAATTTACTTTCTTTATATATGTGCAACTTGTTCAAACCCTTTTCCTTGTTTCACTACTTGAATGTCAAAACATGCCTTAATTGCAAATACGTAGTAAAAACTGTTTATATGTTTATTTGACTAATTCACATGAATATAAGTTCGTCCGGGACCCACCGTTGTGGACCGCGAGGGGTGCCTAACACCTTCCCTTCAAGGTTATGTAACACCCCGTACATTCGGCTTAGGTATGAATGAGTTAAAGGAGTAGTAAGGTTATATTTTGTACATGTGAAGTCCCATCGGAATGATTATGGGTGAGAATAGTTATTTCAAAATCAAGATGGAAAGTGAGGTGCATAAGATTTGACAAAATCGACTAAGTTTGCAGAAGGTCTGTCTTCCAGCAGGTTTTAGTGAAAATGTGTAAGAAATTTGGGAAGACACAAAGCATGAAAGTTGTAGGCCTTTGAAATAGATTTCCAACGATATATTGTGGAGACCAAACGGAGCTCTGTAAAAAAGTTATGCCCATTTTACAGAATGGTGTGTAACCACCACGGTCCTGCCGCATTTTCACCGCGACCGCGGTGGTGAGGCAGTGTCCCAGCGATTTACCGCGGTCGGGACCGCGCTCGCGCCAACTGGGACACGGTGGCCAACTTGGGAAGTCATTTTTTTAGCCCTATTTCGTCCCCCACAGCCCCAAAACATGAAAACTTGCTCTAGAAAGTAAAGCTCTCAAAAACCTAACTCCTTAAGGGTCCCTCCACCCCCCAAGGTAAGTTCTAATGGTGATTCTAAGTTTATTTCGATTTCCCAATATCCTATTAACATGGGTAAACCCTCCAAATCAATAGATATTCGATTGGGGCATCATTGTTGAGAGAAGAAACCCTAGAACTCGAATTCAAGAAGATTGAACATCAAAAAGATAATATCTTTACCCTCTAATTGATTCTATCATTAAATTAATGATTATAGACTCTAGTTCATGAGATATGAGTTGATGGGTTTGATAGAAAAGCACGAACGGTTATAGGTTTGGGTTGTTTATTGTTGATTATTGGATAAAGGTGTTGTTTATATTATGGGTGATAAAGAATAATATTGCTTATAACCATTCGAGACTTTAGAATTTGTCTAGGAACAAGAGAATGGGTTATTGGGTGTAGAAACACCATTAATAAGGGCTATGAAGCTTTATGCCACCAAGTGTTTGAAAAAATGCCTAAGTAACCAAAACATGAATATTATTGCTAATATGGAATCCCTTTGACTTGTATTGATATAGATTAAAGTTGAAAGGGTTGGCGAACGTTGTATTATGCTCAAGAGCCGAAAGTTAAGGTATGTGAGGCTAACTCTCTATGTTTGGGAATTTTAATGATTCTCCCTACACTACGTTTCTTTTACGATGTTTCAATTGCCTCAGAAATATAGTTTAAGTCTAGTTCCTTGAATAGTTGCAGTACTTCTATTCTCTAGCTTCATAACTCGTTCACCACTTTTATTCTGAACGTTGTGAGCTCAGTGCGTATTCAATATAGACTTGGGTTTGATGCCCCCGAGTCTTGGTATAGATTACTCAGTATGCCATAAACAATTGAAGTTTCAGTGTTCATAATCAATTCAAGAATACATGTTTCAGTCTAGTCCCATTCAGTATTCCAGTATTATGTAACTCGGTGTGATCCAATATTCCAGTATTATGTAACTCAGTGTGATCCAGTATTCCAGTATTATGTAACTCAATGTGATCCAGTATTCCAGTATCATGTAACTCAGTGTGATTCAGTATTTCATTATCATGTATTGCAGTTTGATTCTCAGTTCCTGAATGTTGAACACCTGTATTTGGGCCTGAGGCCGCAGTTTATGCTTTATGCATCTTTGGGCCTGAGGCCGCAGTTTATGCTTTATGCATCTTTGGGCCTGAGGCTGCAGTTTATGCTTTATGCATTTTGGACCTGAGGTCGCAGTTATGTATACGTATACTTGGGCCCGAGGCCGCAGTTGTGCACATATATATATATATATATATATATATATATATATATATATATATATATATATATATATATTGGGCCTGAGGCCTCAGTTTATTTATTCAGATAAACAGGTTGTTCATCATTCAGAAGAAGGAGTATTCATATCCTTACTTCCTTTGCTCAGTTTAATTTTCAGTTATCAGTTATCGGTTATCAGTTCAGTTATCAGTTATCAGTTATTAGTTCAGTTATCTGTTAACAGTTATCAGTTACCAGTTATCATTTAGTTTTAGTTTCAATAGTTATCATTTCAGTTATCAATTATAAATTCTCAGCTATCAGCTTTGTTTCAGTTTCAGCATTTATAATTCTTTCTTTCAGTTGCTTTACATACCAGTGCAATTCAAATGTACTTACGTCCCTTTTGCCCGGGGGCCTGCATCTCACGATGCAGGTAATGATTTACAGGTTGATGATTCAAAGCACTAGGATTCTCATCTCAGCTACTTGGTGATCCCCAGTTCTTCCGGGGGCATTATCATTACCTTACAGTCTTCAGTATTTTCAGACAGTCAGTGTTTTTAGTACTTCATTAGAGGCTTCATAGGCTAGAGTAACAGTTAGACAGAGTCACATGCTTTTCATGTTAAGCCATGTTGGCTACAAATATATTTTAGAATTGTATTAGTATTTCCGCACTTTGATTTATATCATCCAGACTTTCAGCATATCAGCATGTGTTAGTTTATCTTCCACATTCGGTATGTTATGATACCACATGTTGATTCAGCCAGCCAGTTGGTTCGCTCGGTCATATGTAGTCAGGCACCGAGTGCCGTGTTACGTCCAGGCCCAGGTTCGGGGCGTGACAGGTTATTTTGAGCCCTTACCCTAAATCTCTGGTAATGCAAACTAGTCCATGAGTCAATTGCTCAAGGTGCCCTAATGCACCATAATTCGTTAGGTGGCGACTCTTCAAAAACCCAATTCCCAAAAGGAAAAGAGTTATTTCCACCATGAAATATCGAAACCCGGACGTTCTCTGCGAGGGGGAAAAAGAGGGCGCGACAGTTTCTCCAGGAGCCGGTGTACCACCGATAAACCATGGGGAAGTTCCAATTGCAGAACCAGTCGACGTTAGTTCGCACATTGCTTTAAATGCGGACTTAGGTGCAGACCCCGGAGGAAGTGTACATTGGGAAGTCCGATCTGGTGGTCAAGGAATACAGAGTGTAGGAGACGGGGGAGTTAGCCTCCAGGTAATATTCGAGATGCTACAAGTTCAGCAGGTTGCTATTGCTCAACTTCAAAGTCAACATAAAACTCCGAGTGTGGTCGAACCCGAAATCACTCCCCATACCGAGCTGGTGCCAAAAAGGTCGAACAGTAATGGATCGGAGACTGAACCTGCAATTATGAAGATGTTCGAGGAGCTCACCAAAAGAATCGAGTCGGGGGAGAAAAATATTAAAGATAATGACAAGAAAGTGGAAACATACAACTCTCGTGTTGATCAAATACCGGGGGCACCCCCGATCTTAAAAGGTTTGGATGCCAAAAAGTTCGTACAAAAAGCCATTTCGTCAGAGTGCAGCTCCAAAGCCCATTCCTAAGAAGTTCCGTATGCCAGATATACCTAAGTACAATGGGACGAGCGATCCTAATGAACATATCACTTCATACACATGAGGGATTAAAGGAAACGACTTAAATGATGATGAGATTTTATGCGGTAAAATCGGAGGGTCCAATTTTCGGCCATTACAACGCTTCGTGAGCAGCTTTCCCAAAGGCTCGAGACTGCGGTCGAGATTTATCTCGAGGGTCATCGGTGTCCAACCTCGAGGCAGCACAAGCCGACGGTTATGGTAGAAAAGTGGGAAAGTTCCCTAGGCGCACGACTAGGGATGACAAAGTCTAGAGGGCTAGTTCTGACCCGTATCAGGGAATTAAGTGGCTATACCTGCCCCATATCTTTGTAATTAATGCGTTTGTACTATGTTTCCCCTCATATATAAAGGGGAATCCTTGTCATTTTGCACAGATCTGATGCTCAATATTGAATACAAAGAACATTCTCTCTACTCTCTAACATATTCTCCTAAGCTCTTTACTTCCATTTATTGCTTACATTCATTGTGTTCTATTTATTGTTCTTCATTTATTGCTTATTATTGGCCATAAAGAGCCATCATTGAATCTATCATAATTGTTAATCCCTCCATCGACTGTCCACGACAGAGTATAGGACTCGACCCAGAGGCCCCGATCTCCAATTGTTTGGTTCGATTATCATACCGTCTCTAAGCTGCAACCTTGATTTCTCATCTTTTACTTATCATCCATTGCTTAACAACCAGCATAAAAATAGATCACGTATTTTTAGAACCACAAAATCAAATTTAATTATAATTACCATTTTCACGGTAAACAAAGATCGAGTCGGTTTTGTTGAAAAAATTTGTGGAAACTTTGTCAAAGGGAGCAATGATTTGGTATCACAACTTGCCACCGAATTCGATCGATTCGTTTGCTATGTTAGGAGATGCCTTCGTGAAGGCACACGACGGGGCCATAAAGGTCGCAACGAGGAATCAGACGTTTTTAAGATAAGACAAAGGGGTGCTGAAATGCTAAGGGAGTTCGTATCCCGATTTCAAATGGAGCGAATGAAATTACCACCTGTCACAGATGATTGGGTCGTTCAAGCCTTTACTCAGGGGTTGAACGAGCGGAGTTCGATCCATCACGACAATTGAAGCAAAATTTGATCGAGTATCCAGCTATAACTTGGGCATATGTGCATAATCGTTATCAATCGAAAATCAGGGTCGAGGACGACCGGCTGGGAGCCCCCTCAGGTACAGTTCATCCAAATAGATTGGTAGATAAAGCCCCGAGGGATACCAATAGGTAGTCAAGGTCGAACAGGGAACGGTATAAGCCATATGTCGCAGATCGAAGAAATAATGGTTCGGGGCGCAATCCTCCTCGTAATGATCGAAGAAATGATCGAGGGCAAAATTCTCGGGGACTTATGAGTAAGAATGGTTTTAGATAAACATACCGATCCCGCGGAAGCACTCGATTATCGGAGTAAAATTTCAGTGTCGATGCATCGGGATTGTGTCGGCTATCAGAAGGATCAAAGACACGAGTGGCTTAGACCTAACATACAAACCGATTCCTTCTCAAAGAAACCCAAAATGATGTGTAAATGTCATGTCACACATGGCCATAGGACCGAAGATTCCAGATAGTTGAGGGATGAGTTGCTCGATTGTTCAACGAGGGCCACCTTCGAGAGTTCCTCACTGATCGAGCTAAGAATCACTTCAGAGAAAGAGCCGCCAACAGAAAAAATGAGCAGGAACACTGCAGCATGTTAATTCATATGATCGTTGGCGGGGTCGATGTTCCCAAGGGCTAAATATTCAAATAACCAGGTGTCTATCATTAGAGAAAAGCGGATCGGGTTATGTGCCCGAAGGCATCCTATCGTTCAATGACGAAGAAGCGGAGGGCATTTCTCAGTCGCACACGACGCCCTGGTAATTTTATATTTGTAAATAAAATTCAAGTTAAAACGTTTCTAGTAGATCCAGGTAGCTCAGCAAACATAGTCAAATCGAGAGTTCGCAGAGCTGCTCGGCCTGCAGGACCAAATTGTGCGCGTCTCGAGTCCTAAACGGCTTCAACATGGCAAGTGAAACAACTAAGGGGAGATAATTCCAACCCATAAACATGGCCAGGACCATCCAAGATACAAAATTCCATGTTATCGAAGGTGACATGAGATATAATGCACTACTCGGAAGGCCTGGATCCACAACATGAGGGCAAGTACCAATCGACCCTTCAATCATATGATGAAATTCCCCAACAATGGATGGTGTGAAAACAATTTACGGGGAACAAACACGATGCAAAGGAAATGTTTGCATTCGACGAGGTGACGCCTGTATATCAGCACTTTTTCGACCTCAAAAAAATCGAGCACCAAAGATAAGGCAGATGGAAATAGCAATCACTGTCCCCAGCCTCGACCGAACTGGAGAAACAGGTAATCGAAGAGAAGAAGAGGATTTCCTTACTCCCGAACTTTCATCGTTACGAAGAATCAGATGCAACCAAGTCAACGATCGAGGAGCTGGAACAGGTTTACTGTATCGAGTACATGCCCGAGCAAAAGGTATAATACCGGGAAGCGGGTTAACCCAAACTCAGGAAAAAAACTCATTTCAATTTCTTATCAATAACATGGACTGTTTTGATTGGTGCCCATTTAGACATGACAGGGATCCCACCCGAAATAACGACACACGGCTAAGCCTCGACTCCAGATCAAACCGGTGAAGAAAAAAAAGGCCCCAGTCCGAGTGAAGCATGCATTCATTAAAGGATGAGGTAACTAAAGTTTTAAAATAGGGTCCATTCGGAGTAAAATACCCGAATGGGTTAGCCAATGTAGTTGTAGCCCTAAAAAGGCAACAAACTTAGAATGTGCGTAGATTACAAGGGTTTAAACAAAGCAGTTCCCTAAAACTCTTTTTCCACCTGCCTAACAATCGATGCGCATGATCGATGCCACGGCTGGCCACGAGATCTTTACCTTTTCTCGACGCCTATTCGGTACAATCAAATTCAGTGAACCCAGAAGACCAGGAACAGACCTCGTTTATCACTAAGTATGGAACATACTTGTTACAATGTAATGTCCTTCGGGCTAAAAATTTGGGAGCAACTTACCACCACTAGTAAATAATATGTTCGAATAACAACTAGGTAATTCAATGGAAGTTTATATTGATCGCATGCTAGTTAAGTCCCTGCGTGCAGAGGACCATTTGACTCATTTGCAGGAAACATTCGAAATCTTGAGGAGTTACAACATAAAACTTAACCCTGAAAATGTGCCTTCGGGGTCGCTTGGCAAATTTCTCGGCTTCATGGTATCAAATCGGGGAATCAAATTCAACCCTGATAAGATTTAAGGCCATCGAGGATATCGACCGTCGTAGACAGTGTGAAAGTCGTGCAAAGGCTAACCGGACGGATAGCTGCCTTGGGGCGATTCATTTTGAGGTCATCAGATCGAGCCAAAAGGTTATTTTCCTTACTCAAAAGAAAAGTGATTCGCATGGACCCCGGAATGTCAGCAAGCATTGGAGAATTGAAGAGATACTTATCGAGCCCACCTCTGCTCCACTCTCCGAAGGCAGAAAGAGAAGTTGTACTTATACTTGTGTGTCCGGAATAGCGATAAGTGGTGTACTAGTTCGAGAAGAGAAAGGTACGTAGTTTCCTGTTTATTACGTAAGTCGAACCTTAGGAGATGCTGAAACTAGGTATCCACACTTAGAGAAATTGGCACTTGCATTAATAAGCGCATCTAAAAGTTAAAGCCATATTTCCAGTGTTACCCCATTGTGTTGTTAACACTTATCCTCTTGAAAAGTTTTGCACAAAGCCCGATTATCGGGCCGATTGGCCAAATGGGCCGTCGAACTTGGCGGGTACGATATCGAATATCAACCCCGAACAGCCATCAAGTCTCAAATCTTAGCTAACTTCGTGGCCGATTTTACACCAACCCTCGTACCCGAAGTGGAGAAGGAACTTCTACTAAAATCGGGTACATCATCGGGGGTATGATCCTCTTCACGGACGGTGCCTCAAATGTGAAAGGGTCCGGGCTTGGCATTGTTCTGAAGCCACCTACAGGTAACACTATTAGACAATCTATCAAAACTTCTAGGTTGACTAATAATGCGGTCGAGTATGAGGCCATGATTGCAGGTCCCGAGCTAGCTAAAAGCTTGGGGCAGAAGTCGTTGAAGCCAAGTGCGATTCTCTGTTAGTGGTGAACCAAGTAAACAAAATCTTCGAAGTTCGAGAGGATAGGATGCAAAGATATTTGGACAAGCTACAGGTAACCTTGCACCGATTCAAGGAGTGGGCTCTAGACCATGTACCTAGAGAACAAAACAGTGAGGCCGATGCACTTGCAAACTTGGGCTCATCAGTCGAGGAAGTTGAAATTATCCTCGGGACTGTCGTCCAATTATCGAGATCTGTGGTAGAGGAGGGTCATGCCGAGATAAATTCTACAAGTTTGACTTGGGATTGGAGGAATAAGTATGTTGAATATTTAAAAAATAGGAAGCTCCCATCGGACCATAAAGAATCAAGGGCTTTACGAACCAAGGCTGCTCGGTTCACATTGGATGAAGATGGAACATTATACAGAAGGACGTTTGATGGCCTATTGGCGGTTTGTTTAAGGCCGGGGGACACCGATTATGTTTACGAGAGATCCACGAAGGCACTTTTGGAAATCACTCCGGCGCCGAGTCTTTGATTCGCAAAATTATTAGAGCAGGATATTACTGGGATAGCATGGAAAAAGACACTAAGGAGTTTGTTAAGAAATGTGATAAATGTCAAAGGTTTGCACCGATGATTCATCAGCCCGGAGAGCAACTTCATTCAGTTTTGTCCCCATGGCCTTTAATGAAATGGGGAATGGACATCGTCAGTCCTCTACCAACGGCCCCGGGTAAAGCTAAATTCATTTTGTTTATGACTGACTACTTTTCTAAATGGGTGGAAGAACAGGCCTTCGAGAAGGTCAGGGAAAAAGAAGTTATAGACTTCATCTAGGACCACATCGTGTGTCGATTCGGGATATGCGACAACGGGAATCAATTCATCGGCAACAAGGTAATGGAGTTCCTTGAAGTACACAAAATAAAAAGGATCTTATCAACGCCGTATCACCTGAGCGGAAATGGACAGGCCAAATCGACAAACAAGACTATCATTCAAAACTTAAAGAAAAGGTTGAACGACGCTAAAGGGAAATGGAGAAAAGTTCTACCCGAGGTTCTTTGGGCATATCGAACGACATCGAAGTCCAGGACGGGGGAAACCCCGTTCTCTTTAGTATATGGCTCCGAGGCCTTAATTCCAGTCGAGGTCGGGGAACCCAATGCCATATTTCAACATGCATCAGAGGAATCAAATCACGAGGCTATGAATACTAGCCTCGAGCTATTAGATGAAAAATGGGAAGCTGCGCTTGTTCGAATGGCTGCACATAAGCAAAGAATCGAGAGATATTATAATAGAAGGACCAACCTTCGACACTTCAGAATCGGGGACTTAGTTCTAAGGAAAGTCACCTTCAATACTCGAGACCCAAATGAAGGGAACTAGGCCCGAATTGGGAAGGACCATATCGATTCATCGGAGTCATCGGAAAAGGATCCTACAAACTTGGCATGATGGGAGGCGAACAATTGCCAAACAATTGGAATGTATCACTACTCAAACGATATTATTGCTAAGGTATGACCATTCTCCCTTTTTCCGTTTGTGTTTGATACTAACTTATTGTAGGTGTTCAATCGAAGACATCGAGAGAACCTTTCTACACGAAGACCTTAGGTTTTAAAGCATGGGTTTTATCCCAAATGGGTTTTTTCGGCGAGGTTTTTAACGAGGCAACAACTATGTGCTACCTAAGGAGAATTCAACAGTATCCAAGGCTTCTTTTCAATCAACCTCGAATACTGGGGGGCATCATCCTCGGAGGTTATATTTTCGAGAAAAATACTTCACGCCAAAGAGGGCCTCGATAGGAAAACTTTGTAATGGGCCAAACGGTCAGATGAACCGTATCCATATAGAATAGTCGAGCCCCGATGGCAAAACATGTACGCATGTATGAATTATTCAAAGAAGCATTCTTTCTATATCAAACACTTTGTGTCTCAAAGAAATTTGCTACTATACGAGTTCCATACTCGTGATTTTGTGAGAAATGGCTCAAGGGCCAAAACGCAAATACATCTCTAATACTCGGGGATTGTCATCGACAGTCAACACACTCGAGTTATCTAAACTCGAATTCATAAGACCTCAAAGAGGCACCCCTCGACGTAAAGGCCAAGGCCGTCATACTCGGGGACTAACATTTCGAACAAGTTCGAAATGTTATTGAGAAACAAGTCCAAGAGGCATATCCGAAGGCTACGGCCATACTAAAGGCTACGGCCGAAATAACGCGGCTCGGAGACGTCCGAATCCCGCAATAAAAACAGGCCTTCGAATTCTCTAAAAATCGATTAATAAAGGCTACCCTCGGTAAAATAATCCAAAGGATTAGATAAAATCAGCCCTCGAAAACCTTAAGAGGTATCGAATTATTCAAATACAAACTTGTGCTAAGGCACAAAAAATAAAAGGGTTCCGATCGACACTAAACCCTCAAAAAATCCAATGGGTAAAAAATGCATGCCAAGGCATAAAGAAATTTTTACTAAGTCTTCTAAGTCGAAAAGGAAAAATAATAGCCATCTTTCAAAGGCCATATCGGCCCAACCTAAAAGAACCTAAGGGCCAAAACATTTAGAGTTCGAGACCTTGTTCTCACTCAACTCGGACCTAAGGGTCCCACCATCCCGAGCTCGCATAAAATCGACTCAAGCATAGCTCGAGGATTCATCAAAAAACCTTAAGAGGTATTCTATTATAAGTTCAAAATTGCCTATTGATTACTAAAAACTTAAGGGTTTGTTTTACTATAAATCCAAGCCAGTGCTCACTCGATTATTGAAGTTATAACATCAAAAAATGTCACAGAACGAAAACGAAGAAAACTTTACAACGAATCGGAGATGGAGTAGAAAGAAAAGGAATTCCTTATATACATAAAAGATATTTAGAATACCCACAAGGGGCCTTACAAAAACAAAATCCTAAGGGCCTAGTCTACTTTGGGAATCGCAACTTTGGGAGCCACATCTTCGAGAACCTCCTCCTCGGGGACTTCATCATCATCTCCTCCGCTCTCGGAACCACTAGAGGAGTCTTCATCGTCGGAGAGTAAAGCGGCAGCCTCGTCCTCCAAAGTTTTTGCCTTCTCGATATCAGCTGAGAGGTCAAAGCCACGAGCGTGCACTTCCTCGAGAGTGTCTCTCCGGGATTGTCGTCTGGCGTGATCGACAGCACACGACAATTTGACCTCAGCAGAAATAGAGATCTCCTGTGCCCGAATGTTGGTAGCCTCGACGGCAGCTCGATAAGAGGACACAAATGCCTTCGCCTCAGATTTAGCCTTTGCAAGTTCGACGGCGGATTTAGCTTCGGGCTCCTCAATCTTTCGGCTCTGGTCCAAGCTTTCCCTCTTTACATTTTGAAGTTGGCATTCGACAGAAGTCAACTGGGCCCGAAGCGTATCTTTATCCGAGGCAAGACGATCCATATCCTGCTTCCACCCAAGGGTCTCGTCCTCTTTCGCTTTGACCTCCTCTCGAAGCTGCTCCACCAGCTCGCCCTTCTGTTGGGCCTACAGAGTCGAAGTGTTAATCGCTAAGTCAAATGAACACGTAGCAAACTCCCAAAAAATTACATTACCTGCTCAATGAGCTCAATCTGTTCTCGGTGGGCCTTTGTCATATCGGCACGAAGGCCCCTGATTTCCTCCTCTTTTTGAACGTAGAGGAGTTTGAGGCTGTCCCTCTCTTTTACGAGCTTCTTGAGTTCGGCTTCGCATCGGGCAAGCTCGGCTCAGGCTTTGGAAACTCTTGTCGATGGAGCGTCACGGCCTTCACACAAAGAAAATAAGTCGGGCTTAGAAAAACGAGAATAAAAAACGAACATAATTATGGAGGCAAAAACTTACTTATTTAAGAAGCCGCTGAGCCTCGTAAAAAATAAACGAAGCATCCGGGTGGGGACCATCCTCGACCCCCGCTAAGCATTCTTGGAAAATATCATTCCCTTTGTGGGTCGTCCTCACGTCGGGAGTCTTTATAGCCTGGGAATCTCGGAACTGCCCTTCAGAGAACACAGGGCCGGGCGGCGATTCATCTATATTAATTATCCCAAGTGATTCACTTGGGACATTCTCTTCTCTTTAGAGGGCCTCGGGATTAGGCCCATCGAGCTCACCCGCCAGATGTTCTTCACAATGAGGTGCGCCCTTATCACACGATGGCTCGGGGACTTTGCTTGAGCTCCCCTCCGAGATTTCTTCGGTTCGAGATTGAACCGCATCAGCCACCATCGGGTCAGCGGCCTTTGAAGCTTCAGTGTTTCCCCTCTTTCGAGCTACTAGCAAGCAATTGTCATCCTCTCCTTCTTCTTCGTCATCCCGAAATTGTTGGACCACGTAAGTAGATAGGGCTGCAAGATCAGCCCTAGGCTTTCGAGCCCTATTTTTCCTGGTCTTCGGGGAACTTGGTGGCGAAGCCCTTTTTCCTTTTCTTCTCTTTGGTTGGCTTCGGGATTTCCTCTTCACTGGGTGGAGGCGGCCTCATAGCAACAGTGTCTCCGAGGCCGGCGTAGGGGGAAAGTAAGTATTTAACAGAGAAACGTCAACATATGAACAGAGGAACTCACCATGGTTTTTATCTTCCCACCGACCCTTGGCCAAATCACGCCAACAACGTTCAGCATGTGAAGAAGTGGAGGCCAGTTGTCGAACCCAACCTGCAAGGTCTGGAATTGCACCAGGAAACCAAGGAGAGGCTGCACCATCAAAAAGAAATTAGATCGGAGAGGAATAGAGAAAGCAGATTAGTGAGCATCATCGATGGGGTTGTACTTACGTTTCATGTTCCATTCCTCGGGAAATGGCATCCTTCGGCAGGAATTAAGTCGGAGGTCTTGATTCGGACAAACCGGCTCATCCATCCTTGGTCCTTGTCCTCATCGATGCTAGAGAATATCACCTTCGAGGATCGATGCTGGAGTTTTATCAAACCACCTCGATAGAGGCGAGGGCTGTATAGCTTGATCAGGTGGTTGAGGGTAAAAGACATCCCCTTGAACTTGCCCGAAAAATACCCGAGCAAATTGACGATGCGCCAGAAAGAAGGGTAGATCTGGCCAAGGGTCACCCGATATTGGTGACAAAAATCGAGAATCACTGGATCTACAGGACCCAGTGTGAAAGGATAAGTATACACGCTTAAGTATCCTTCCACATGAGTGGTGATGTCCTCTTCGGGGGAAGGAATCACCACCTCCTTATCCTCTCAATTACAATCCTTTTTCACCTACTCAAGATCGTCTTTAGTTATCAAACAGATGTATGGGGACATGGGCTCGCATCGGCCTGGAACTGATGCAGGCTTATCGATTCTGAAATTGGAAGATAGCCCGCATGGCCCAGGAATGCACTCCTTGATACGAGATGGCACCGTCGTTCTACTACCGGCCGATCGCGATGATGAGGAGGCTTTTTATTTATGAGGAACGGCTTAAGATATTTTGGCCATCGCTGTTGAGAAACTCAAGAGAAGAGAAGAAGTTGATGTTGTAACAAGCGCAAATTGAAGAAAGGATGGACTCAAAGAAGATGAAGAAACTAGTAAGGATTTGAGATAGGTTTGAGAAGTAAAGATTGCAAAGGTTGTGAAAGTAACCTATTTATAGTGTCCGCTTCAACGGTTTGGGGAAGCCAATGGCCGACCATCAGCCGCCTTCAATTAATGACCTTGGGAACTATGCAGACGCGACCTTTCAATCACTTCTGTCGCTGACGTCACGGGATTGACATCATGACCGAGGCATCAGAGGATCGAGGATCAGATCGTTTCTTATCAACTTACTCTAAGAAACGCGGGGAGTATCTGTATACGGTCAAAATCAAGCATGACCAATTTTGTGGGATCGAGGATCACTTCGAGAACAAGTTCGAAATAGACCGGGCTCGAGCCCGAGGGCGGAGTACAAGACTCGAAGATCGAAGTGCTCGATGAACACCAAGGCCAAGTATGACCGACCTCGAGATAATACCGTTATGGTTTCAATAACAGAAAGAGCGAGATTCCCGCAGTGGCCTTAAGATCACGACGTAAATTCCGGAACGGATTTGTACTAGGCGGTTAGACATCTTTATAATAAGATTCCCTACTACAATTAGAATTGTACCTTATTTAGGACTCCCTTGCTATATAAAGGGGGCCCCAATCATTTGTAACGCATCATTCATTGAGAAGAGAATATACATATTTCACTTTCTTGCTTACTATTCATCTGATTTGCCTTATTATTTTATTATTCTTATCCACCTACCTCGAGGTTGCCATTGCTCGAGGTCGAGGTCTGCTTATACGTTGGTTTAACTTACCTTACTCTTTAATTTATACATTAGATTCCTTGTTTATCAATTAATATTGGATTAAATTACATAGTTTTAAAACCACAATACAAGTTTAATTGTTACTCGGATTTTAGGGTAAACATTATGCTACTTTCAAATCTTAGATCCGCCTAAGAATAAAGATATATAGCAAAAATATAGAAGAAGTGGTGCTAACTTAAGCTTGCAGCAATTGATCAGTATATCTTGACTTTATCTTTATATTAGAATGTCAAAACACAAATGAAATAATGCGCCAGATGCGATGTTCCCTGTTGATAAGTAGTAGAGCTACCTTTGTGTAGGAAGAATATGTTAAAGCAATGATGTTGAAGAGATTAGGTATGTGAATAAAGCATAAAATTCAATAGACAACTAATAAACCAATCATAAACAATGTTGTCGCATGCCAGTACGATATTCTTACAGCAGTACTATTATGTCTTTTCTCCCTGGTATTTTCATTGGAGCGCCGATTAATCTAGATTCGCATGTCATAAGGTCTACCAAAGAGGATCAAGCACTCTCTATCATGATTTTTTTTATTCTCGAGGTTCAAACTTGAAATCCCTAATTAAGGGTAGAAAGATCATGTTCCTTCCACCACAATCCTTGTGGTATACAGGGGCGAATCTATCTTTGCCCTTAGCAGTGTTGACATCGCTTTGTCGAGAAGCAAAATAAACATTATGTAGAAATATAGAAAATAATATTACTTATCATTATAGTAATTTATTTACTGTTTATTTCTTCAAATTAGTGACATCGCTTATAAAAAAATTTACGTAGGCAATTCAACTAGTGTAGTATAATATATGTTAGGGAATTGGAAATTCAGAATCATCCTTTACTTTGAATATATACCACTTCCCCATCATTTTGCAGTCCACCATACACTTAAAAGTGGATCTTGAATAACAATCAGATTATTTTTTTTAATTCTTTTCTTTTTACTGGTTCTTACGTAAGCATTTTGCAGGAAGTAAACAAAGTTTTTTTGTTTTTCGAAATTCATTCCTGAATTCACGTCTTCCAGTACTGGGACTAAAGTTAAGTACTTTCGAGTTGCTCTTTACCCAAAGCCCTCTTTCCGACTTAGTTAGAAATACCAACTTTAAATAGCTTTCGCATTTTTTAGAAAGAATTGCATCTCGTTTGACGACAGTGCTCGAATAACAAATTTTGAAAGTTTAACGCAACATTAAATACCATCGAGTTATAATGACTAATGTCACTCGCTTTTGTAGTTACACAAAAAATTCTGAGTTAGCTAGGTCAAAATTTACCATCTAATATCACAATTCGTTTTATTTTATATGACAATATTTAACGGCTCAATAAATTGATAGCTTAAAGTCAATCTTTATTAAATAAGACCTTAAGCTTTTGTAATATTTATATATATATTCGTAAGTTTTTTGTGTATATATTCTTATTTAAAGTCTATTTTCTAGCTTTATGAGATACAAAAAATTTATTAATAATTATTTTATAATTAATTTCTTCCGATCATTCCCATAATGGAAAATCCATTACATGCGCCCACAATCACAAAAGATTCTAGTTAACCTACCCGATTACACAAGATACTCTATATGTGGCTAACAAAAGAGTCACTGGTTATTGGCCTCAAGACAAAGACGAGTTGACTAGGATCATAAGATTAAGATAGGGTTAGGCTTTCTCTCATGAACCTTTTTATATTATATATTACAATATACGACAGCTTGTCTTTTCATCACTTTGGCCTGGAGCCAGCCTAGGGTGTAGGCTTGCTTCGCATAGGCTCGGGTAGGTGGTAACTAAATATAGAGTGAAGAAAATCATTTTCTCACACAACTTTTTGGCACATGCATTACAACGATCAATAGTAACTAGAGAAAATAAAATATATCTTGGATATAAAAAATTTAAATTCTTGGTCAAGAAAATATTTTCTTTTTAAGACAATAATATAAATTTCAGAATTTTTTATTGGAACGAAAAAGACTTTTGTACGTAAAGAATAATTTGTCGGTAAATTAAGCATTAAATCCATAGTTGAAGTATAAAACTATTCTGAGAGCATCTTTTGGTATTGTATTTTTATGACTTCCAAATATTTCCAGCTCTAAATTTGTCTTATAATAGCAGTCATGGCCGCCCCTTTCCACCTCAAGTCCCCAACTAAATAATTTGTCCAAATAATTTTATAAATTTTTTTATTTGGCCTTTTGTGTTCTATAATGAGATATTTGTACGAAAATTATATTTTTAATGGTCAGGAAAAATTAACGAAAATGGTCTTTTATGTTTGGGTAGGTTTAAAATAGTTCTTTAAATATACCGTTAAGCCATTAAATTATTTCAAAAATAAAAACTTTTGATCTCCGTCAAATATCTAACAAATTCCTCATGAGAACTGTGAGGAGATTTAACAAAAATTAACATTTGGGGTTGCGATTTTCGTATTTTCTACTATATTTTGATCTATTTATGATGAGTGGTGCAATTTTTGCTATTTTCGTCTATTTCAGGTATCTGGTGCAGTAGTTTTTATTGCAATTCTTTATATTTGATGGGACTAACCTGATGTTTTTTGGTAAAATCTGTTTTTGTCGCAGTGCCGTTCCATTTAATAGCCACCGTTTGTTAAATAGTATTTGATAAAGACCAAAAATATTCACTTTTGACAAATATGAAGGACCAAATTAACACTATTTAATCTACTAGTTTCTATGTACGTGTTTCACACGTAAAAAGAATACCCAATTTAGAAAAGAAAGTTTAAAAAAAAAGTAAAGTAAGAGAATAAATAAATTTAGAAGCGTACAATATAATAGACATGTTTAGTAGTAAACGATGCAAATGTCATGCAACTTATCTTTTATTAAGATATATTAAATTACTTTTTTAGCTCATTCCTACCATGTATGCTTTATTATCACTGTATGTTTTAAATTATTTATATGAACAAAGCGAGCAAGGAAGACTTCCGTGGGCATATGAGAATACTTTGAAGATTTAACTATAAGAACTTACTTCTTCTTGTGACTTTTTACTCTAAGAAGGAGAAGAAGCTTTTGGTATTTAAACATGTCAATAATGTATGTTAGCCTTGCAGGCTATCTACATGCTTTACCGTTCTATTTTATTTTATTTTTTCCTCTCTCACCTATAAGATTAAGATTTAAGTCTTAATAGATTAAGCTCGATTAATATATTATTTTCTTATTAAAACTAATTGTTCTTCATGATTTAAGAAAAAATGAACCAAATTGATATAAGTAAAATTTTTTCGTGTTTATGATTTATTATGGTAATCAATGCATGCCTAGTTTAAACTGGTTCTTTTCATACGTTTGTTCTCATTTGAAAACTAAATTCTAATTATTCTCATATGTACATTTAAGTAATGGCATCTATTTTCAATTCAATTGAAGCAACATTGTAGCTACATGAAAGTCCCAAGTCCCAACTACAAGGTTGCATGCTTGATTAATTCCTAGAGTTAACAATTTTGTCCTACCAATTACATTTTTTTTTATTAGGAGCCAATTTTAATTCTTAGAAGTTTGTGTCACATGCTCAACAACTCAATTGGTATGCTGAAATTTTCATTACGTTAATTTATTCACCATACTAAAGCTGAATGTCCTTATAAACTCTTTTAAGTATGTGTAAGAATAATTATTTTATAATTAAGTACTCAAAAGTTTCAATTCAACACTCTTAGACTCAACTTCAAAATTTTATATGCTTCCAATGTTAATTAACAGGGATGTCCCTTGACTCTTTTGTGAGTTTGTTCTCCCTTACTTAAATTAATATTCTCTATATATTATAGATAGTTAATGATGTTAGGTCATCTTAATTAGAATTTCTAAATTATAAACATTTTCATATTGATCATAACATGCAGCAACACACGTTAAGTTCATAATCTTTAATTAGTTCACAGCTATAATTTACAAATTAAGCGCAGGTCCACAATTTTCCTATTTCAACTCTTGATTTTCACAACTATTTCAAATTAATTTGAATTTTGAAACAAATTGTTATAGATTTATTAAAAGAAATTATTATACTTAAGTAGCAAAAATTTACGCTGAGTGATGAACAAATCTATCGTTGGGTTCCTTTTCTCGTATTCTTTTTTAATTTCACATGAAGGATTTGCAAAAAAGAAAAAAAAGTTCGGTATTATAAATGGAACTAAAGAAACGTGAGACTATGTAAATTCGTATAAGAAAGAAGCATTGCACAAAGGTATCAAACTTGATGAGAAGCTTAGTTATAGGGCATTAGAGGAATAATAAATGAATTAATCTTTGAATATAATCTTTAAGTGCCATGATATGTTTAGTACTATAGCTGTTGGAATTGTAAGAGTTGTATTTCCCTATTCGTAATTTCTGGTAAAATATTTTTTTGTATATGAAACGAAGGAACATTCAAACGTGGTAACACTGAAGCGTAGGTTGGTTAAAGGTTTGAAGGTAAATGTTGTTTAGAGTTATGTTTTCTTTATTTTTATGATGTTCGTGTGTCATATTGTGTCTGTGCATGCATATCTTCGATTACAAAATTTATTTTCATCATTTGTTGTTTTTGTTTATCTTTGTCATATTTATACTATTCTTAAAATATAAAAATCTTCACTATTATAAAATTACAATAACATACTCAGTATATTCTCACGGTGTAGGGTTTAGGAAGAATAGTGTTTAGGCAGACCTTATTCCTACCTTGGAGATAGAGAAGTTATTTTCGATCACTATTATAAAAGTTCGGATGTTTAAAATAAAATATTGACCAACAATGTCAACCAAAATTAGAATTACAATTTTTGTCTATCACATTGACAATCGTTAGACATTCTCTTTTGTTTAAGTTAGGAAAGTAAGTCATTCTATTCCTAATCATGTAATATTGACAATCCTAATTGATTTGAAAAGGCACGTATATAACGTTTTACGTCTTTAGGTACCAAAAGTCAGAGGTAGTACCTAATTAGAACTCTATTTTTATGATGACGTTTTACCAAAATAACCTAGACTTTTATATATATTTAGGGCTATTTTGGTCAACCGACATTATATTCATGCTTTTATAATAATATAGATAGATAGATAGATATTTAAGGAACTATTTAAAACCTACACCAAACATGACGGATCATTTTGCTTGTGGCTGTCCTTTTTCCCCTTGTAAATAATGGGCATGTCTTTTGTTTACTTGCGTGATTTTCTTTTTGTTCTCTTTCATATTTTCAAAATTTCTTTATGAATAAAGCAAGATTATATTATTGAACTTGAACATGATATATTTGGTTTCTTTAATTTCGAGCTGCACGTTGACAAGTTTCTCCGAGGAGGAGCTAGCTTTTGCCACTAGTGACATGTGTGTGTATATATATACACGGTAAAAACGTAAAGTTGTCTCTGTGGATCTATAAGCCATGAGTTCGAGTCGTGGAATCAGCCATTGTACTTGCATTAGGGTTGGTTGCCTATATCACAACCCTTTGGAATGTAGCCCTTTCCGGGATCTTACGTGAACACGAGATACTTCGTGCACTGTAATTTTTTTTAAAATATATACACACATACATATCAAGAAAAGGCAATTATTAGGTTCACTTCTTTAATGTGTTTATGATGTTATGATCTGCTTTTTGTTACGTAAACTGAAGGAGAAAAAGATAATGTGGAAGTTAGCATCTTGTCTTTTCTCTCTTTGTATGTAATCGATATGCATGATTAAAGTTGATTATTATTTATATTCTGCATTCTGGCGAATATCTTTTCAGCTTTTGTTGCCAACTCTTACATCGTTTTTATAAGGAATGAAAAGAAATTGAAAAACAAAAGTAGATATGACAAAAAGCAAATTAAATAAATTAATTTTGAATATTTCCATATGGACTAAACCTTTAATGAATTGTGTGAAACTTCACTTTCATCTAATTAAACTTCTCCCTAAAAATCATTATGAAGTTTGGCATATTATTTTTTCAAGCAAAAGAAAAGAAAAAGCGAGAAACACCACTATTTATAAGTGTATAACTTCTTCAGTAAAATAAATAATAAGGCAGTTGAATAAAAAAATTGTAGAACATGTGTTGGTGGTCGGTTACAAATTTAAGTGTTAATGATGATTAGTCGTAGATTATGACATTATCGGTTACACGAGTTAAACCAAAGATATTTTTCTTGTCAATTTATAGCCATTTTATAAGAAATAACGCACTTTAATATTAAAATACATATAACACCAACATAAAGTAATTGTACTAATGGAGTTGTGGGGGGGGNTTGTATATGTCGACTTCACGTGTCCGAATTTTTTTTTCAGCAAAAAGAAATTCACCAATTTTTTTTATTATGGTTTAAAATTACTCAATGGCTGCAGCTTTGTTTAAGGGTCAAGGATAAAAATAAAAATAAAAAATGCTTTTCTAATGACAAGGTAATATAAGACAAAAATATTTGACGAATGGTGAAGCTAAAAAAAAAGGGCAATCCGATACACTGAACTCTCAATATGCACGGGGTCCAGGGAAGGGTCGGGCCACAAGGATTTATTGTACGCAACCTTATCCTGCATTTCTGGAAGAGGCTATTTTCACGACTCAAACTCGTGATCTCTAAATCACATAGCAGCAACTTTACCAGTTACATCAAGACTCCCCTTTTGAATGTTGAAGTTACTCAATTTCAAATAAAAAATGTGCAAATTTAACCATTTTCTCTTGAGATAATAGGGCCAAAGTGTTTAAAAAATTAGCTAAAACTCACCAACTACTTGTTGACTCTAAAAAGAGTGTGGGGGCTAATTGGACTATATAGAGGGGAAGAAGCTAGAGGGTGGTCAATAAAGTTGACATCTAGTTTGGGATTTGACCTATTAATACTCACTAACTTCTACATTTTTTTTTATTATAAGCACCTTCCTTTTTCTTTTTCTCTTTCTCATTTAATTTTGTGGTCAACATTTACTATGCCTCTTGGATCATTTGATTATAAGGATAA
>NC_031995.1:108995777-109007841 GCF_001879085.1 Nicotiana attenuata | reverse complement strand
ACTGGCCAGTGGCTACTTTTGAATGTTGAAGTTAATGCAAAACCTAGATCTTTTTGTATATGTCGACTTCACGTGTCCGAATTTTTTTTTCAGCAAAAAGAAATTCACCAATTTTTTTTATTATGGTTTAAAATTACTCAATGGCTGCAGCTTTGTTTAAGGGTCAAGGATAAAAATAAAAATAAAAAATGCTTTTCTAATGACAAGGTAATATAAGACAAAAATATTTGACGAATGGTGAAGCTAAAAAAAAAGGGCAATCCGATACACTGAACTCTCAATATGCACGGGGTCCAGGGAAGGGTCGGGCCACAAGGATTTATTGTACGCAACCTTATCCTGCATTTCTGGAAGAGGCTATTTTCACGACTCAAACTCGTGATCTCTAAATCACATAGCAGCAACTTTACCAGTTACATCAAGACTCCCCTTTTGAATGTTGAAGTTACTCAATTTCAAATAAAAAATGTGCAAATTTAACCATTTTCTCTTGAGATAATAGGGCCAAAGTGTTTAAAAAATTAGCTAAAACTCACCAACTACTTGTTGACTCTAAAAAGAGTGTGGGGGCTAATTGGACTATATAGAGGGGAAGAAGCTAGAGGGTGGTCAATAAAGTTGACATCTAGTTTGGGATTTGACCTATTAATACTCACTAACTTCTACATTTTTTTTTATTATAAGCACCTTCCTTTTTCTTTTTCTCTTTCTCATTTAATTTTGTGGTCAACATTTACTATGCCTCTTGGATCATTTGATTATAAGGATAAGGGGATAATAATTCAGAATAAAATGTAAGATTTTCTATGTTTTAATGTTTAGTTGATTTTTACTTTTGGTATATACAAGCAATTTAATGTAGTTTATACCACAATTACGATATTATTTTTATACCATTCTCAATGTGGGATTATTACATTCTAAGTATTACTAACCGAGGGGTAAAATAACAAAATTACAAAGATGTTCTTCTCTAAAATTCTTTTCCAGAAGTTCTTAAAAATTTATACCTTGTATATCCTATCTTTCATCCAATTAATCAAACATTATCAATAAAAGATTAATACTAATTAATTAATCTTCACGTTAACAAAATTAAGGTGCATATGGTATTATAATAGTTCTGCCTCGGTACAGTTAGCTCTCTCCATTTCAAGCAAACCTTTACGTTATTCCAGAAAAATAAATTAAAAACAAGAAAGAAGACTTTACCTATTACTTAAACGTTAAAACTATATATTATCTTGAGATTAGCTGCAAATTAACATGATAAATAAGCAAACCTATTTCTTTTTTCTTTACAACTTAGAATTTGTAGTGTAGAATGTAGATAAGTTCTAGCGGATTACGTATCAAAAATAGTTTATACTCTAAACCCCCTTAAACTATTACATTTTTATCAGTTTCCTACTTAAATTATTCGGTGTCCCCAAATTATTCGGTGTCCTACTTAAGAAATACAATACTATATGCCTTTATTTATATTTTAATTGTGCTACAAAGTTAATATAAATAAGGACTTATCAATTGGACTCTAGCATAAAGCACAATCACAAAAACCTAAAATTAACACAATACATTAGATATAGTTTTGGCCAAAACTCTTCGAATTAATCAATCATTCGAGAGTAATACATCATGAGTAAACTATATAAAAAACTTGTACAAACCATAAGTTAATATAGTTAAACAAATATACCATTAAAAATCCAACATGAGGTTTTAATATATAGGGAGATATAGTTCCAGGGGGTTTTGGGAATACTAGATAGTTTAAGTAGGAAACTGACAAAAAGTGATAGTTTAGGCGGGTGCTACATGTCACGTTTTTAGACAATTAGAAGCGTGTACTAGACGCACCTCTAAGAATGCAATGTGGGGATTTTAATATGAAGAGCAATATAGTTCAGGGGGATTTCGGGGACACCGAATAGTTTAAGTAGGAAACTGATAAAAACTTAATATTAGGGGGATTTTAGGTATTAACTCATCAAAAAATGATAAGTTCCGAGGGATAATACCAGTATTTACGCGAGAACCCTAATTCTTATTAATTTTGTAGTTTGTACACCTTCCATCAATTTACTATGTGTATTTTATTCAAACTATACTCTTCTTTTGACCCGTAATATCATCAGAAATATTGTTCTAAGTACATTTTAATAGTTAATTACTGACTACATCATAAAAAGGGTGATATATGAATTTGACTGTTTAAAACTTCTTTGACTGAGACTTTGATATTTGAGAGAAAGTCACAGAGCAGATTGATTTATCTACTTTTGAATTAATCATAAGAACCATTTTATCTTAAAAGTACGTAACAAATCAAGCGAGAGATTTTTTTTTTTTTTTTAAAGGTGTTACCACGCCAAAGAGTGTGGTAAGATGGTTGGAACTTCTTTGTAGGCATTTTATCCTTTTAGTGAGCCTATTCGTTGCGAATTCAAATTAATCGAATTAAAAAATATCAGTTATGTTATATAAGTAGTTCATTACAAAAATTGGTCAATTCATAGAATATTACAAATATTCGTCAAATATTACTAATATTAACCAATTAGCTATTTGTAGCAAAAAAAATATCAAATTTTTGCTTTCTTTTGAGTGGTGTTATTAGAATAGATTAGATACATCGTAAGGAGCTTGATTCTCGGTTTTTGGATGATTTGGTGAAGTTTTGAAGTGGTTTGAATTGAAAATTCGAAGTAAAAACTGGACGTAAAAAAATGATATGTGTATCACACTGTGTATCATTTCTGTATCACATATGTATCATATTTGTATCAATTGTGTATCACATGTATATCCATGTATAACTCTGTGTGAGATATATGCGTGATACATGTTTGATACTTGTGTCGTATAAATTTTTTTTAACTCGATTTAATTACGAATTTTAATACAAAACCAGTCCAAATCACCTCCAATCTTCCTCGACTTTTGTATATTGACTTATCTATATGTTTTCAATGAATTTCAACTATACCCATTGAAAAAGTTCTTTTTTTGCTTAGATTTTTGGATTTTTTTTTTTTTTTTTTTTGTATTTCATCACCTTATTTGCTACTACATCCCTCACGCTTAAAAATATGGAAGGTGATTTTTGCATGTGATATTTGAGAGAAAGAGCCTTATTTATTTGTTTTTTCAGTTTTTATATGTACTTAATTGGCTAGTTTTGGTAAGTTTATGACTAATGACTAGAGGTTGTTAAGTTGAGATTTATTTGGGACATTTATGTAAGTTTCCCATAAGCTTGAAATTCAAATGGTAAAACAAAAAAGCAATTTTTTTTAGGAGTATTTTAAGTTATATAACGATTTTCACTCACTGAATCTACACAAAAACAAAATAAATAAAATAAAAAAATAAAAAATAAAGTGACAAAATATTGTCCAAACACCTGTTATACAATGAATTAGATTATGCGGCATATATAGTTGAAAGATATATACCTGAACATGAACATGAACATGATCATCCCATATATTGTCAAACTGGAATACAGTTCTATCTTTCCTAGGTAGTACCTAACTATGACTCCAATTCTACTTTGTTACCTCTTTAAAACAAACTCATATTAAATGAAAATGCGTCCCAGTGCATAAAGCATTTTACATTCACGTAAATTTCGGGGAAGAGGTACACTTCTAAGGGTGTGATGTAAACAACCTACCTAATGCAAGCATTAGTGACTGTTTTAACATCTCGAACCTGTGACATATAGGTCATATGAAGACAATTTATTGTTGATCCAAGACTTCTCTTCTCACATTAAATGGAACATGTTCGGAATTTTAAAAATATTATTACTTGAAAATAATAAATTTATTAGACAGGATTATTTCTCTTTTTCTTTTTCTTCTTATGATCCGAACATTCGCCCCAACTATTCTTTGTCTTTGATTAAATGGTGACAACTCATTATAGCTAGCTTTTATATAGAGGGAATGAACCAAATAAAAAGAAAGCAAAACAAAACGTAAAACACAAGTGACCCAATTGACAACCAATTTTCCCTTGTTTTGGGAGGTGGATGGTGGATATCACATGAGATTATTTCTTAATTTATTATTGAGATGTTTCGAGTTAGAGTCGTGAAATGAAATTTTTTTTAGGTAGGAGTGCCTTTACTCATTTAGTGGGCCTATTCGATGCCGGTTCGAATTAGTTAGACCAGTAGGTTTCGAGTACCAAACAATACAGCACCTTTAGTCATTTAGTGAGCCTATTTAATGTGAGTTCGAATTAATTGGACCAGTAAATTTCGAATAAAAAAAAATGCGAGTGGTGGAGTAGAGGGTGGTTAATTGTCTTGTGGATAATTTTGACTATTTTGGTGACTTAAGGCTCAAATTCCACTGAAGTTTACAAAGAAAAGAACACATTTGACAAGTAAACACCATTTGCACAATTGCAAATAAATACACATATACGAACTCGATTAAAGATTCATAAACTGTGCATTAGAAGCAAAATACTTAATATTGAGGAAAGAATTAAGAATACTTTATTTTCATCGGATAGATACTAATTTTTAATTCCAATTAATACATTTCTTCTTCCTTTATTTAGTTTCAAATTTAAAAACTCCTTCGTTGATACAACAACAACAATCCAGTGGAATCTCACAAGTGAAGTCTTGGGAGAGAAGTGTGTACGCAAACCTTACCCTTACCTATGAAGGTAGAAATGTTGTTTCCGAAAGACTCTCGGCTCAACAACAACAACAACAACAACAAATCCAATTTGATCCCAACATATGGGGTCTACCTGTACGCAGACCTTACCCCTACCTTCGGCTAAAGAACGTAAAAAATAAAGCAATAACAACAACAATGCAATAAGACAGTGTAAGCAAATAATACAACGAATAATAACAAAGATCCAGAGATATAAAACTAGAAGAATAGTGACAATCCTACTGCTAATACTGACATACCGTATAGAAAAAGTTCCTTCGTTGATATATCACAAAAATTGGAGAAGATCATTAATCTGTCTTATCAGTAATCAAAATATTGAGTTAGTGGTAAGAGAACATAATCATGGAAAAAATAGTGGAACGTCTCTTCACTACAAACAATGATGCTGAAATCTCATGAAGCAGTTGGAGAATGAAACACAAAGGCAAAAACACAAAATTGAGTAGTCGGCTAAAATTAATTGTATTCACTGTCGAAAAATATATAAAATTCGTGTAATAAACACACAAAAATATATATTTTGTCGGCTATTATTTTTAGAAACGACTAAAAATATAGATTTTTCAAACAAAATGGAACACTTATTAAAAGTTTTGTTTTGGAAAATACAATTTTGCATGAACTGTAGCCATTCTTTACAGTTGTCTTCAACCTTATTACATGATTATTTAAGAGTGTACCACACACATGAATTCATGTCAGTGTATATATTTGGAGAAAATAATATATTCTGTGATTTATTCTTGTGGCTCTCAATGCATAATTCAGATCACATCTACCAACAAAAAGGTTCAGTTCAGGTTTTTCTCTGTACGATTCATGTGTTGTGTCAACCGGCCATTTGAAAATTTATATATGACTTTTTCCTTTTTTTTTTTTTTTTGCTTTTTCCTATTTTTTAGAACTTTTTATTCTAGGATTTCTTAGAAAAAAAGTGGTGGAACAAGTCTGTAAAGTAGTGTTATGTACAGGGGCGTATATAAAAAATTTTATAGCCGTATCAGAATTTATAAAAGTACGACGGAACGAACAATACCTTTAATTATCATATTTCTAGACAAGAAATAGTCTTAGTTTAATAATTTGTTGAGTCGTTAGAAAACTTCAATTCTATTTCATTATAATTTTAACCACAAAGGCTCTCTCAAATACTTACAGAAAAAAATATGCTAGTTGAGATTTGAATCTTTGACCTCTTAGAGCAAAATCAAGCATATAACCATTGCACCAACAGACTATTTTATGTCAAGTGATGTCATTTTTTCCTACTTATCAATATCCTCACATTATTAATACATATATTTAGTATTAAAAAAAATGACGAAGCGGTGTCGCATGACACCGTTTGTTAAAGGTACATCCGCCCTGGTTATGTAAGCTACACAAGCAGTAGGAGAATCTTACGGAAATGTTCAAAATAAACCTAAACTTATCGACCTCTAGCAATTAAGTACAGATTTGCCAAAACTAGCAAAGTGCATACAAAATTGAAACACACAGATAAATAAGGATTTTTTTCTCTTCAAGAATCACATGCAAAGATCTTGTCCATATTTTCTAGCGTGATGAACAATATTAGATTAGATGGAAGACGGAAAGGAAATTTCATGGACGAGGAAGCAAAAAAGGTGATGAAACACAAAGAAAAAAATACAATATCCCAAAAATTTAAGTAAAGGGGATTTTTTTCAACGGGTGTGGTTGAAATTCATTACAAACATATAGATGATTCAAAATATAAAATTTGAGGTGAAGTGATTTAGTATCAAAATTCACAGACAAAATCAAGTTTAAATAATTCTTCTGCGACACATGTAACTCACACACAAACATACATCAATATACACATGATACACATTCGATACATATGTGATACACAAATGATACACATGTTTATCTTCTACTTCAAATTTTCAATAAAACCACCTCAAAATTCCACAAAAAAAATCCCAAGACTGAGATTCAAACTCTTTAAGATGTACGCAATCTATTCCAACACGCTCACTCAAAAGAAAGCAATAATTTAACTTTCTTTTAGCTACAAAAATTTATTTAACTAATATGGGTAGCATTAGAGAAGATATTTTATGAATTGACTAATTTCTAATATATAGAAGAGGCTTGGAAGCAGCTGGGCGTTGTCTTGCCAGCTTGCCGACCAAAGCCTCTTCCTGTCATTTTACTTGTAACTTTTTTAGTCATTGATTATTTAAATATTGCTCTAAGTTCTGATTGGTTCAATAAGTTGATAACTACATTAACTTTAGTAAATTTTGACTGCGCAGACTTTTAAGCCCTTTGAGGCAACCGTGTAAGTTTTTAGTGGGTCCATCTCTCATTATGATTGCGGCTGACAATTCCATTTCCATAGCTAACTTTTTGTATATAACTTGCCCATTAAGTATTTATGTTTTATAGCAGACAAATTTTTCATTTTTAACTCATTTAACCAATTATCTATTATAGCAAAACTTAAAATGTCCCAGCCATTGTTAGCCTTCATTCGTTCTGCTTGAATAATTATAATAATTTGCAAAAAGACATATTTTATCTCATGGTCATATTTTTTGTTTAATTTTCTATTACGAAGTTAAATTTTATTTGAAGGTCTTTTTATTTAATCAAAATTTTCTCAAAAAGTTTTTAAAGGTATGTGAAGAATAAAGAAGGGAGAAAGTAAATAAAGAAACCAATGTTTACTTTACAATTACTAACGTGTGTATATTAACCAAGCCTACTTTCTAAATAACTCAAACGTAAATGAGATAAATGAAGCACGCGAAGGGTATTAAGAGTCCATTACTTGTAACTACGCTCAAGTAAGCAAAGAAATGAGAATGATCCTTGCATATTTGCAAGGTTAAATTTTTTTTTTAAAAATATCCATCGAGCGTCAAATTGAAATAATAAAACTTATTTAAAATATTATAATTAAATTATAGATATATAAAACAAAGAAAGATAGAATTGGGTCTTCTTCTCAAAATGCTCTCGGCGCACGTTAGTTAAACGTACGCCGCGCTTGTAGCCATGGTGAGAGGGAGAGGTAGAGGTAGAGGACGACCGCGTAAAAACCCACTAGCAGCTATTGAGAACCTTCTAACAACAGTCAAGCAACCAGTTATGGAGAAATTAGCCCCAGTAACTACTCCTCCAACAACACTGCAGAACTCAGATTCATCAACTGCAGGAGCTGCATGCTCAATTGGTTCAACATCGTACCAATCTACTGTTTCAAAGAAGCTGGATCTAGCTTCCCTGCTCCGATTGGAAGAATACTAGATCCGATGAAGGAAGCTACCAATGGAACCGTTACCATGCAAAGTCCAGCACATAACCAAGCTCAACCAGCAGAAGAACCAGTGGAACCTGTGGTCATCAGCAAAAAAACTGAAGAATCTAAACAATCATGGTCAAATCTCTTTTAGAGAAACAGATTCGCAACAAATGGTATGTCATTAGACTACATACCACCTCTAATTGTAGATAGGCAGCCAATAGTGCAATTAAACAAATTAGAGGTAGAGGAGGAGGAGAAGAAGTGGAAATGTGCGTTGATTGCCTACATTTTAGGAGATGGACCAGGGTATCATGCGATGAAGAGATATATTAACCTACACTGGTCACATATACCAGAACCAGATCTATTTTACCATGATGAAGGTTATTATATAATCAGGTTCAAAACAATAGAAGATGCTAATGAAATCCTCGTGCTGGACCTTATTCTATAGCTAACAGACCTATAATTCTCAAACCATGGACCCCTGATTTTGATTTTACTGAGGAATTCCCTACTGATATTCCACTATGGGTTAAGTTCCCTATGTCCTGCTGGGGAATGAGATCATTAAGTAGGATAGCTAGTGTATTAGGGAAGCCTATTTTTGTTGATGAATGCACAACTAAACAAACTAGAGTCTCCTATGCTCGGATGCTTATAGAGATTAATGTCACCAAAGAGCTGCCAAGTAAAATATGGGTGATGGAAGCAAATGGGAAGAAGTTCTTACAAGATGTGATTTATGATTGGAAACCTGTCTTTTGTGAGAAATGTCAAATTGTAGGCCACAGGTGTTCAACCCAAATGAGACCAGTTACACACCAACCTAACCAGTTGAAGAAAGCAAAAGTTACACAGGAATGGAGAACCAAGGCCCCTGTACCTGCTGCTCTTATTCAAATAGAAACAACACCATCAGCACCACAACATGTTACTGCAAGTGAGATAAATGAAGGTCAGATCCCTAAAGAGTGCAATGAACTGCCAAATCTGATACCAGCTATGGAAAAACAGGAAGACAAAGGGAAAAGAGTACAAAGCCCAGAATTGAATCTCATTAACTTTCCTCCCTTATCACCCATTCCTGTAAGCAATAGGTTTGAAGCAGTGTCTAATGGCAAGTATGAAGTGCCACCTGGGGATAGAGGTGGACCAAGTAATCAGCAATGAAGTGGTTGTTCTGGAATATTAGAGGTGTAAATAAAAGATATAAACAGAAGGAAGTTAGGGAGTATATTAGAAGCAATAAAATAAATCTAGTTAGATTGGTAGAAACTAAGGTTAAAGAGGAAAATGCTCATAGAATTGCTAAGCTGCTGCTTCCTGGATGGGGCATACTAACAAATTACAATGAAGCTAGAAATGGGAGAATATGGATACTATGGGATTCAAATATGCTTAATGTTACTGGACTTCAGGATGATCCTCAAATGATCCATTGCTTACTCAGAAGTATAAGGGGGGATATAACTTGCTATCTCACTGTTGTCTATGGTTTCAATGGGATAGATCAAAGAAGGTCTCTATGGGAAAAGCTACAGCAATCTTCAACAACTATTACAGATGCATGGTTAGTTGCAGGGGATTTTAATGCTATATTATATCCCAATGATAGACAATCATGTAATCCTGTTAGTTATTCTGAGACTCAAGAGTTTAGCTACTGTATTCAGCAAGCAGGGCTATCAGAACTACCTTGGAAGGGAGACTATTACACCTGGACAAACAAACAGCCTGGAGCAGATAGAGTATGTAGCAGATTGGATAGAGTATTTGGCAACTATGAGTGGATGATGAATTGGAGCCATGTGGAAACAACTTATGGTCAACCTCAAATCTCTGATCATAATCCTATGATACTGACCCTAGCAGCTTCTTCATGGAAAGGAAAGGTACCTTTTAGATTCTTTAATGCATGGGCTGATCATGATGAGTTTCAATAGACTGTGACATCCATTTGGAACTCTCCAAATAATCCTGGAACTATGAAAGCAATATGGTCCAAACTCAAAGCATTGAAAGGCCCTCTAAAGGCTTTGAATGCTAAGGAGTTCAAGGGCATTACTCAGAAGATAGAACAAACCAGACAGGAGTTGAAGGAAGTTCAAGAACAACTGGCAAACTCATACTCTAATGCCTTGCTACAAAAAGAGAAAGAGATAGTGCTAAAGCTGGGAAGGTGGTCTTTAATTGAAGAAAGTGTGGTACAGCAGAAAGCAAGAGCTAAATGGATTCAACTTGGAGACTCTAATACCAAGTACTTCACTGCAGTTATGAAGGAAAGAACACAAAGAAAACAGATCACAGAAATTACAAATGGCCTTGGTGAAAAAGTAAATGATCCTGCAGACATAAAAAGGGAGATTCTGGATTTCTACAAAACACTTATGGGCTCAACAGCAACATCCCTTCCTGCTATAAATAGATTGTATATGGCTAATGGTCCCTTACTATCCCAGCAACAAAGAATGGATCTCTGTGCAGAAGTAACTGACCTAGAAATTTTGGAGAGTCTAAAAGCAATTGGAGATGATAAAGCCCCAGGAATAGATGGTTACAATGCTGTTTTTTTCAAGAAAACCTGGAGTATTATCAGCAGACAAGTCAAAGAAGCTGTAAAGGAATTCTTTCTAACTTCCAAGATGTATAAACCAATAAACTGCTCCACTATCACTCTAATCCCTAAAGTCTCCAAACCCACCACAGTCAAGGAGTATAGACCTATTGCATGTTGCTCAGTACTGTATAAAATGATATCTAAAATCCTAGCCACTAGACTCCAAAAGGTCATGCCAAGCATCATTTGTGAAGCCCAAGCAGGTTTTATTCCTGGCAGGAAAATAGTTGATAATGTTATCCTTGCTCATGAATTAGTCAATCCTATACTAGAGCCCATATATCCCTCAGATGTATGATTAAAATTGACCTCCAGAAAGCATATGACTCAGTAGAATGGATTTTTCTACAGCAGGTGATGGAGGGGATTGGCTTTCCTACCAGATTCATTAATTGGATTATGGAGTGCATCAAAATAGTTAGCTTTACTGTGCTCATCAATGGAGAAACTACAGAACCATTTGAAGCTGCTAGGGGACTTAGACAAGGGGATCCCATCTCTCCTTTCCTGTTTGCAATAGTAATGGAGTATCTGAGTAGATCACTTGCTGAATTAAGGAAATAGTCCACATTCCAATACCATCCAAGATGCAAAAAGCTGGGTATCACTCATATGAGCTTTGCTGATGACCTACTACTTTTTGCCAAAGGGGACCTATCTTCTATTACTGCCATGTATCAATACTTCTTCCAATTCTCTGAAGCTTCTGGACTACAGGCTAATTTAGGTAAAAGTTAAGTTTATTTTGGTGGAGTGAAACAGGAAGTGAAGAAGCAGATTGTTGATCACCTTGGATTTGTTCAAGGAGAATTACCATTCAAATACCTAGGCATTCCTCTGTCCACCAAGAAAATCTCCTTGATCCAATGGCAACCTTTAGTTGAGAAAATTACTGCTAAGATCTCTTCATGGACTGCCAAGAAGTTATCATATGCTGGGCGAGTACAGTTAATCCATTATGTGATCTTTGGCATTCAATCTTACTGGGCTCAACCGTTCATTATTCCGTTCAAAGTGCTGAAGATAATTGAAGCAATTTGCAGAAGCTTTATATGGTCTGGATGCAACACCATCACTAAAAAAGCTTATGTCTCTTGGGAGAGAATGTGCACTCCTAAATCTGCTGGTGGAATGAACCTCATCAACCTTCTTTTATGAAATAAGGCAGCAATTGCAAAGGGGTGCTGGGATCTAGCTCATAAAGAGGACAAGCTGTGGATCAGGTGGATCAATGCTTTCTATGTGAAACAACAACAACTAGAGGATATGCCAATTCCTAAACAGGCTAGTTGGATGGTCAGGAGAATAATTGCTTCAAGAGGTATTCTACAACAAATCCAAAGCTCAACTGATCACAGGTGTTCCATCAGACAACTATACCTACAGCTTCTAGGAGATCTACCAAGAGTAAGTTGGAAGAACCTAATCTTTCAGAATTCTGCTCGACCAAAAGCT
>NC_031995.1:108863299-108995652 GCF_001879085.1 Nicotiana attenuata | reverse complement strand
CTGCTATGCTCCACTCAGAAAACCTGTAGGGACAAGTAATGAAATGGATTCAAGAGGATCATCCAAAGAAACACAGCTGGGATCAACATCTCCAATGGATCATCAACAAAGCTAAAGGAAAATCAAATAGAGCCAGCATTTTTAGATTGGTGATCACTGAAATCTCCTATGCAATATGGATGGAAAGGAACACATGTATATTTGAGAAGAGATACCGCAACAGTGAAGCCTTAGCAAGAGAACTAGCTTATATTTGTAATGTTAGAGCAAGTCCTAGAACTAGAAACCATATGAAGCAATTTTTGTTATAGTAGAGTAGTTAACATAGTTCTGTTATAGCTAGTACATTAGATGAGGATTAGATAGTCAGCTGAGTATAAGCTGGACTATGGTTATGTAAAGCATGATCTTTGGTGATTAATAAAGCAAATTAATTACCAAAAAAAAAAAAGATAGAACCACGAATGAGTTGGGGGGGGGGGGGTGTCGCAATATTCATTCAAGCATTTATTTTTACAACTTTTTAGAAAAAAATTATTAAAAGAATTAAAATTGGATGTCCTTTAAAGAGCTTTGTGTTTATTTTCTCACTTTTGTGCATCTTATTTTTTCTTAATTTTATCTTAATATTCTAACAAGTTGACAATTTAGAAATACATATTTGCTTCATAATTACTTTTATTACTCTAAGACTAAAAAGAAAAAACTTTGACCTCTGTTAGTTAAATTCGAAATACACAAGTTATTATAATAAATCATAAATTAATGAGTGGGAGATAAATGAATTTTTGATAGAATTTAAATGTTGGGCCCGTGCGTAAGCACGAGCAAAGATAATCTAGTGTTATACTAATTGGCTTATAGGCGGACATAACTAGTAATTTCTCAAGTAGTATCCATCCTTTGTTGTGAGAGTGAAACATATCGTTTTCCTTTGCAACGAAGAAGCGCCTAAATATCGAGCAGAACTAGGATATGTGATTTGTAGGACTTACCTACATCGGGTATTTACACCTAACGAAATAATTAATTTTAAAAATTAACAAATCAAAGTGAAAAATGCATATCACTTAACCACGTGTAACTATTAAAAAGTATATATATAAGATATATATTTTAGATTTATTAGTTTGGTGTAAACACCAGATGCAATAAATTATTTTCGTAGTACTAATGATTTCTTTTAAGGTTCTTTTTACCTACTGAATGCATTAAATTTTAAATACCTAAATTTCCCTTTGTAGTAGTAAAAGTACCTCTTAATTTTTTGAGGGAAACTACCAGCTATGTCCATTTATAAGTAGCTCATTATAAAAATTTGCCAGTTAATAAAATATTACTAATATTAACCAAATATTACTAATATTAGCCAATTAACTATTCGTAGCAAAAAAAAGATCAATTTTTTACTTTCTTTTGAGTGAGTGCTATTAGAATAGATTTGTACATCTTAAAGAGCTTGAATCTCAGTTTTAGGATGATTTGGTGAAGTTTTGAGGTGGTTTGAATTGAAAATTCGAAGTAAAAACTGAACATGAAAAAAAATTATATGTGTATCATACTGTGTATCATTTATGTATCACATATGTATCATATTTGTATCAATTGTGAATCACATGTATATCCATGTCTACCCGCGTATGAGATACATGCGTGGCACATGTGTCACAGAAGAATTTTTTGAACTAGATTTAATTACGAATTTTGATACAAAACCAGTCCAAATCACCTCCAATCTTCCTCAAATTTTGTGTATTGACTTATCTATATGTTTTCAATGAATTTCAACTATACCCATTGAAAAAGTTTTTGTTTGCTTAGTTTTTTGGAATATTGTGTATTTTTTAATATTTTATCACCTTATTTGCTACCTTATCCATGCAATTTCCTTTCCGTCTTGCATCTAATGCTGCTAATCACGCTTACAGATATGGAATGTGCTTTTTGCAAGTGATTCTTTGAGAGAAAGAACCTTATTTATTTGATATCTCAATTTTTATATGTGCTTGGCAAGTTTTGGTAAGTCTATGACTAATGGCTAAAGGTTAGTAAGTTGATAGTTATTTGGGATATTTGTGTAAGTTTCCCAAATTTTTAAGGGTCGATATTAGTTGAAGGATCGAAAATTTTCATCTAATTTAATAGAAAGGTAATAAGGATAATTTGGATAACGCAAAAACTAAGACCAAAATATATCATTAACTCGGGGACTAAAAGTGCTATTTGCCACCATCAAATGATGTGGTGCAGTAGATGGGACTGCTCTTCCCTTAACCAGAGGTCTCGAGTTCGAGCCCTGGTATGGAAAAACCCTTGGTAGGGAGCGCTTTCCCCCGAATGGGGCCTTACACGGTGCGAATTCTGATATAATCGGGCTCCAATGCGGGTAACGGACACCGAGCGAAACCAAAAAAAAAAAAAAGTGCTATTTGCCTAAAAGAAAAGCCACTAAGACTTCCGAATTTCCATTTTTCTCCCCTCGCCTCCAATTAAAAAAACAAACAAACTGAGAAATAAGAAAAAAATAAAGGAAAAAGAATGGAAAAAAAAAAGAGAAATGAAAACGAGAAAGAGAGCTTAAACCCTAAACCCTAGCCCTGATAAGTTGCACTGTCACTTCTACACCATTGCTGAGAACAGGTGAAGAAAAAAAGAGAGGAAAAAACAGCACGCAATGGTGAAGGCGTATCTCCGGTATGAGCCGGCGGCGTCGTTTGGGGTGATAGTATCGGGGGAATCAAACCTCGCCTATGACAGCACCGGCAAACACTTGTTAACGGCGGCGTTAGAGAAAGTCGGCGTATGGCATGTGAGGCAGGGCGTTTGAACCAAAACCCTAGCTCCTCCTTCTCCTTCATCTAACTGTAAAGGCTCCTCCGTTGCCGTTACATCCATTGCTTCCTCTTCTTCATCCCTTGTAAATCCCTCTTTCCTTCCTTCTTCTTTTTGTCTCTGTTTTTTGCTGCATTTTCCCGTAAGCTGTAATTTTTATATTCTTAGAGATAAATGCTCATTATATTGTTATCTTTAATGACCTACAATTTAGCTAAGATAATAACACAATGAAAGCAAACACTCGACCTGTTAACCTACGAGAGATCAGTGGCGGAGCCAGGAATTTTAACCAGGGGATTCAAAAAATTAGAACCTGCGACCTAAAGCAATTTTTGAACTATCTTTGCTACTTCCATTATCTTAAGGATATTCAAAAATTTATATTTGGAGAAAAAGTATTTTTGCCCTATTTACGCAGCAGGATTTTCCAACTGAGTTTAACCCCCTTTATTGGCTGTAGCTCTGCCGCTGCTAGAATGGGGGAGAAAACATAGCATGTAGCAATGCAAGATTGGTTCAAGCGGTCTATGTGAACTGGTACTAAATAATTGGGAGTTATTAGTTGTTATTACTTCACTTACAAGGGTGTGTGTTTGTTGAGTAGTGGAAGGAAATGGGTCCAATTAGGCAAAATGAATATGGACATTTCATATAGCCAATCCCAACTATTAAAGGATTGAGGTGTATTTGATTGCTTGATATGATTTTTGGATAATTTCTGATAGGGGTATGATGAATGGGAAAAACTTATTTCCAGTATGATATTTTTTCTCAATAAGTATTATTTTCTGTATGCTTTTGGTTCAACAGTAAGGGTGGTCCAGTATATGACTTGTGGTATGGGCATATCACGAGTTCACAGCAACGTGGAGAAGCGTAGAGGGGAGATTAAATGATCCATTGAGTTTCAAAACTACAAACAGCAGATTTCTCGATTATCAAAAGAAATATTTTGAACGTTTTGATTTATAGGTAGCGATACATGTACTGTAGTTATGGTACTCTTTCATCTTAGATAGAGTTGCATCTTAAAATGTAAGTTGTTGTAGCAAATTATTGTGGCGTAGGGAAGCAGGAAAGCTAAAATGACAAGACATGTTCTGAGGTCATTGTTTTTATTTGCCCTCTTTGTGGGATCAGACTGGATACATTTGTTTCTTATATTGTTTTGTTTCATAGGAAAAGGTTGTGAAACTTAAGATTTATTTTCATGGTTTTAGTAATGATAAGGTGGATTTAATTGCAGATAGCAAGTGGTTATGCTGATGGAAGCATTAGAATCTGGGATTCGGAGAAAGGGATATGTGAAACCACACTGAATAGGCATAAAGGGGCTGTCACTGCCCTTCAATTCAATAAGCTTGGATCATTGCTTGCATCAGGAAGCAAAGATAATGACATTATTTTATGGGATGTGGTGGGTGAGTCTGGTCTGTTTCGCCTTCGGGGACATCGCGATCAGGTTCATACTACCTTGAAATTAGGAGTGATGTACTTTTCTTTTCTGACTTCGTCATGTGTCACTTGTGAAATTCTAATTTTGTTCCATTGCCATCCGTGCTGCAGGTACTGATCTTGTTTTCTTGGATTCTGGCAAAAAGCTGGTAACAGCTTCTAAGGACAAGTTTTTGAGGGTATGGGATCTTGATGCTCAACATTGCATGCAGATTATAAGTGGCCATCATACTGAAATTTGGTCCATAGATATTGACCCTGAGGAAAGATATCTTGTCACTGGTTCAGCTGACCCCGAGCTTCGTTTTTACACTATAAAGCATGATTTAGCTGACGGACAATTGATTGCAAACAAAAGCGAAACAGATGTAAGAAAGGACTTGCCTACTGAAAACAAATGGGAAGTATTAAAGCCATTTGGTGAAATTCAACGTCAAAGCAAGGATAGAGTTGGAACAGTGAGGTTTAATAAGTCCGGAAACCTGCTGGCTTGTCAAGTTGCAGGGAAGACGGTGGAAATATTCCGTGTGCTGGATGAGTCTGAATCTAAACGCAAAGCAAAAAGAAGAATCAGTAGAAAGAAGGAGAAGAAAGCTGCCAAAGAAGGCCTTGAGGCAACGGAAAAAGGAGAGACAAATATTGGAGCTGAAGAAGGCAGCAATGCTGTTGTTACAGTCATGGATATCTTCAAGCTTCTTCAGACTCTACGAGCTGGAAAGAAGATCTCCTCAATTTCTTTCTCCCCAATCACTTCAAAAAACTCACTGGCTACCTTAGCACTGTCTTTGAACAATAATATGTTGGAATTTCATGCTATAGAAAGCGGTGCAACTACTAAATTGAGTGCTATTGAGCTTCAGGGGCATCGCTCTGATGTCAGAAGTGTTACTCTCAGCTCAGATAACACTCTTTTGATGACAACTAGTCACAGTGCAATTAAAATATGGAACCCTACTACTGGTTCTTGCCTCCGCACTATTGATTCTGGATATGGTCTTTGTGGACTGTTTGTTCCAGGTAACAAGTATGCGGTCATCGGTACAAAAGGCGGGACTCTGGAATTTATTGACGTTAGAAGCGCTACTTGTGTGGATGTAGTGGAAGCCCATGGCGGTTCTGTTCAGTCGATTGCTTTATCTCCAGATGGTACAGGTTCTCACGGCAGTGCCGATCATGACATTAAATTCTGGGAATTCCAAATGGTACGAAAGGCCGGTGAAGTGCGTAATCTAGCTTTCTCTATATTCAAACATATGACAAATTGCCAAACATGGATGACTCATGCTAAATTACTGTGCATCTCCATCTTTCTTGACAGCGTACTGCTGTTATCTGCACTTTGGTTCTTAATGTTGGGATTTCATGTTGGATGGTTTAGGATCTTAATAGAGATCCGTGGATTCCTATGAAAACAGATTAGTTCCACTACCACATACTAATACAATTGCTCAACAGCTATAGTGGTGCTCTTATACTTCTTAAAAGAGGGGCTATAATAATGCTTTTGTACAAAAGAAATAGTAGCATAAAATAACTGATTGCTGCAATTCTATGGAGGTTCGAACACGGAACAGCATACTGAGGTTCTCCGCTGAATAGGCATTTGTCTAATATACATATGTCAAATCTTAGAATGCAAAATTGAATTGGGATTCTTACAACCACGGTCTTGTTTCTTAACATGCTAGTTTCTGCTGGATAAAAGAATCTCAGTTCTTGCTGGGGAGTAATCATGTGTTTAATTTATTGACTTACAGGGGTCTAAGCATTTAACCGCATCTGCTACAAGGAGCTTAAAAATGAATGAAGATGTTCTAGTCGTTGCTGTGAGCCCTGATGGCAAATATATTGCTGTTGCCTTGTTGGATAGCACAGTAAAGGTAACAGTCTAACTTATTTGAATGGTCAGTCCATATTGTAATTTCTGAAGAACAGCTTTAAAGTAGAAATTCTCATCTCTTGGGACTTGGAAGTATACTTTATGAAGTATTTGTGAAGTTACCTGATCAAATGTCTTGATGTAACATTATTTATAAAAAAACAAAAAGGTTTTGCGTAACATTATTAGTTGACAGTGATAGGCATATTACCTACAAAAGTCAACTACATTTTCATTTTCGGTTCCTTAAGATGGTGGGTAGAAACCTTATTTGGTACCTATGCTTTTAGTAACAAATGCTGCTTGTCATATCAATTTCTTTATCTTTGCAATTGGCTTTGTTCACCCATTTCATCTTGATAACAGATACAATGAATGCTTTATCGGAGAGCCCAATATTGCTGTGAGCCACGTTAGTTGGTCTAGCAGAAAGCAGGATCTGGAAGTAACAAAAGATCAGAACTTCTCTTTATCAATAAAACAAAAGATTAGAACTTCTCAGGCAAAATCAAACAATGGTTTTCTCCGGTTCAAGTGCCATGCTAATAAGCTGAACAGAGAAACCTAAGGTTTAGCCCTTAAGGTCCTTAGCAGAAGTCAAACTACTTCCCAAAATATCCTGTTCCCTAACTTAGATTCATTTGAACAGCCTGGAAACGGTTTGAGACTGTGAACAGATTCTTAAGTCAGCTCCCGAAATTCTATCTAGCTTCATATCTAGGTTGTTTTCATTACACCGTTAAAACTTTTAATTCAGTTTGTTTTTCTGCTGCATCATCGTGTTGCAGTCTACCAAATGCATTTGTGTTTTACTTCATCTCAAGGCTCTTATTTCTTTCCGGTCTTATTTAGGCCTAATACTTATGATGTCATACGTTTTCAGGTCTTCTATATGGATTCACTCTAGTTCTTCCTTTCACTCGTATGGTCATAAGCTGCCTGTATTGTGTATGGATATTTCTTCAGATGGGGATCTGCTTGTCAGTGGCTCTGGAGACAAAAATGTGAAGATTTGGGGTCTAGATTTCGGGGATTGCCACAAGTCACTTTTCGCGCATGCTGATAGGTGCTTTGATTAAAGCATTAAGTAATCTAGTATTCCATTAGGTAACGTTACATAGTCAATGCTGATAATCTGTTTCCATGGCAGCGTTATGGGAGTTAAGTTTGTGCGCAACACCCATTACTTTTTCACGGTGGGGAAAGATCGTCTGATGAAATACTGGGATGCTGACAAGTTTGAGTTGTCACGGTACGAAATACCCTAGTGGATGCGTCTCTTGAGGCCATCCGCCGAGTGTACAGGTTGCCGGTCTTCATTGGAGAGATAGATTATTACCAAGCTTATCAGCGTAAACCTGTCTCGTGGCAACCAATTTGTCAAACAATCTGTGTGGCTGGCCGGGATCCAATATGGATAAAGCCGGGAATTACCCCGAACTCCCAATCTCTCACTTGGGAATCTAAGTGTTGGCTAACAATCATCAACAGTCATTTGCTGCCATCCAGCAACACTACGATGTTAATGGGCCAAGAGCAGCAGCGATTTTCTGTTTCGTAAACCACCACGATTTTGACGTGGCCCGACTCATTCAGGATGAAATGTTCATTCGCTCCGGAAATACTCAAAAGGGTTCTACTTCCCTTCCCTGGTCACCAAAATGTGTCGTGCTTCACGAGTTCCTAAAAATCCCATAGTAGATGGGAAGTTGCCATTAAAAGCCCCATTCAAGGCTAGCAAAATCACTGTTGGAAAAGAGCAGGCAGTGGCGGATGATGATGATGATGCCGATGATGATGATGAGGGAGCTATGCATGCTGCTGCCCCACTAGGGCAGAGTGCTGATGAGGCGGGCCCATCACAGGCTCGCCGGAGTACCCAGATGACTGCCTTGGAACAGGATATGACTGGCCTACGCACTTCGATCACTGACCTGAGTGCTAGAGTTGACACTTTGGCTACTCAAAATGCTAGGTTAGAGAAAAAGATCATGGGCTGGCTCCGGGCGTTAGGACGAGCGTGTCACCTCGATCTTGGCACCATCTCCGATCAAGACTGAGCACTAGGGAAGTCCCCTAACCTTACTCTGCTTTAATTTCCTTGACATGGAGACATGCCAAATCTTTAAGTGTGGGGTGGGGGTGGTTGTTGTTGTACAATTGTATAAATTTGTTTGGTGTTTTTGGTTGCTGTTAATTAACTTCGACTTGGCCCGAAGACGGACACCTCTCGACAGGTCTCTTGAGGGACTTAAGTCGAACAAAAAAAAATTCTTCTATTAGGTAATGTATCAACTCCCCCTTGGTTTTCTTTAAACCACGGTTCTTTTTCAAGGGTTTACATTTGAATCGGGTGTAGTTAATTTTTTTTTATTGTAGGAATTTTTGGGCGAAGAATAGAAATAGGATCCCTTAACTCCATGGTACCTTGAATAGAGATTGTTTTAGTGTGACACTTAGGCTTATTAGTTGACTCTAGCAATAAAGCCTTAAATTGTGTGTTCTTGAGTTGGCTTAAGCACCTTGAGCAAAGTGTCTGATGGTCCTAACTGAATTGAGTCATATGCCATGTGTGAGTAAGCCTTTGTGTATTCTATGTTAACACTCAATGCCTAGAACTTGCCATGTGTGTGAACTAAGCGAAATGGTAGTATTAATTGGTCTGGAAAGTAATATAGGCGTTTCCTTGTTGAACCTATCTATATATGTTCTCATCCAACTGATTGTATGTTTCATAGTTAACCCCTTTGAGCCTGCAATCTTGTTTCTTTGGCAACCACATTACAAGCCTTACCCAAGCTGTGGATTGTCTATCTTTTTGAACCCTATCACCTCTTAGAAGCACTTGAATTGTAATGAATATGAAAAAATTAAAGTGGGGGGTAGTTGGTTGGGCTTTTGAGCGGAGCTAATGAAATAAGGAGAAAGGTGCATTTTGTTAAAAAAGTAAGAGCCACTTGAATTGAATATATATATATATATATATATCCTTGCTAAGTGGTGACTCTTGATGTAAATGTACTTAAAGAAGTAGGAGGTGTAACTCAATGATGTAAATGTGGAATGAAGGTTTGACAAAGGTATGGGCTTAAAAGTGAAAAAAAATATTGAAGTGCTTAGCGATGTGTAGTCACTATACCCATATGTATCCTACCTGTCCCGCAACCAACACTACAACCAAATAAAGTCCTACTTGATCCTAGACCAAAAGAGCTTGATTAGTCGAGTATTACACTACGGACAACCTATGGTGCGTTGTTTGTGGCATAAGAATTTATTTCTGAGGGTGAGTGAAATATTATGTATGTGAATTCCTCAGTGTGTGAATTATAATGACATGACAAAAGTCTCTTTTGTGGTGAGTAGGCACGTGATTGATGAAGGAAAGGTAAGTCTGGACCTCTGACTAAGAGTATGAAAGCCAGTTAGGGACATTACGTGGCTAGAGAGAGAGTTCACTCTTGAGGTTAGAAGGTTACGATAAGGTAGTCTCTCTATGTGAATTATTCTTGGTATAAGGAGTAGGGGAGTGACCCAGTGATGATTAGGCCTATAGAGTGTGGTTTTGTTGTTAGAGGATATTTGATAGTAGCCTATATTATACGATGTAGATGCTATTTATGCTCTAAGTTAATCATACTTTATTGATGTTTTAAGTGCTAAATGATAACAAAATGCTCTAATTGAGGTTTTTATGCTTTTCAGGAACTACTCCGAGTTAGGAGGAGGATATAGAGTGTTTTGGGGTCAAATATGTAGATACAAGGCCAATCGAGAAGAGCTCGGATGAAAACGAGCAAGAAAAGGTGAAGAAAAACTGGGCAACAGTTCACCGCGACCGCGGTAGGGGCGCGGTGAAAGAAAGGCGAAAAACATGCGACCGTGCCACGGTTGTCCCGCGACTGCGGTCGACCTGGAGAAGGCCAAGAAGTTTGAGGGATAAAGTGTAAAACGTGGGAAACTTATTCTAACCCTATATAAACTCAACAAACTCGTCCAAGTCAATGTGAAGCTTGTTTTTAGACTCAATCGGAGGCAAGAACAAGTGTGAGAAGATCAAGACACCATTAGAATTTTTCATTCTTCTTCTTGTTATCATTATTTTATGAATTATGAATGATTTTATGGTTTTATCTTGTTTTACTATGAGGAGCTAATCATTTAATCTAGGGTTTATGGAACCAATTGTTAGATGAAGTTTTGACTCAGTTTTGTTATAATCGAGCCGGGTTTTTTATATGATTGTTTAACTATATTTTGTATGGTGATTAATTGAATGTGGCCCTTGATTAATCGTGTCTAATTGCCTTGTGTTGCTTGAGAAAGAATACTAGGTTAGATTGTTGTTGAACAACACCACTTTTGGGTAATTGAAGAGATTCATTATTTGAATTTAAAAGTGGGGTTAGAAATAATGAAACTTTGGTGGGATAAGTTAGAGTTGCATAAATTATCAGCTAGGGTAGTTCGAGAGAATGATCTAGTAAATTATTGTAGTTGATCGAGAGATAATTGCGGTAACCCATAGTCATAATCCTCATAGAGTATTACGGTGAGATTATAGCAAAAGAGTTAAGAATTAAACTAGCAATTGGGGAAATCAATACCCTAGATCTTTTTACCATTGAATTATCTTTAATTTGGAATATAGTTAGTATTAATATCATTTTACTTTAGTTAAACGAAATCCAATATTTATTGATAAAAATCTTGCATCCGGGAATTATTTGAGCTTGTACTAGCATCACTAAGAGTTGTAATAGATAGGTTAGTTCCCTGAGGATTCGACTCCGGACTTGTAAACCGGATTATATTTGCAACGACCGCTTTGTCTTTTATAAGACATAGTTGGGCGTGATCAATATTTTATATACTTTTTGGCTAGCTGATACAATTAATGTCAGTCGACCGACCAGTTTTGTATTTTATCCGAGAAACTTTTACATTGAGAAAAAAAAATACTCTTAGGCATGGGAAAAAAGTCGGGTGTATTTGATTCTCATTACACCTTTTACCCTTTCCTCGGTCCCCATATGTACTGAAAAATTAAAGAAATAGAATTTTCTCTTCTTAGATTATCAATATATACAAATTTTTGTAAATTAATATAGTGACACGAAGATAAATTATATACACTGATAACTATTGAATATAAACCATGAGGTATGACCTTTTTGTCTAACTACGTACTTTTACGTGTAAGTGCATGACCGTAATAAGTTCAACTAACAAAATACCTAGATGGATATAAGTTAATGATTTTTTATTAAGGCTTAGATGGAATAAATATAATCTCACTCTCTAACCTCAAAATCCTTTTCTTGAAATGTAAAGCTACATCATGCGATTATTAAAGTGAAAAAGGTTCAATTTGCATCAATTTGAAGATAACACATTATTGTATTTCTTTTTAGTAATGTTGTGATTATATTTTTTCTGAGTTGAGGGTCTACCGGAAACATTGTTTCTACCTTCACAAGGTAGGGGTAAGACTGTGTATATACTACCCTTCCTATTAGGATTGCGCATAATTTGGTAAATGCCGAATTACCGTACCGAAAGCAAAAAATTTGGTATTAGGTATGCTATTCGGTCTTCAAAAATAAAATACTGAAATACCGATACCATACCGAAGTATATTACACACTACACATATTATTAATTATAACATAAATATTTAAGTTTTATTTTTATAGTCCTCGTTAACCTTCACCACCTTCTTTTCCACCGTACTTGCCTTTCCACATTTTCTTTGGTTTCTTACTTACATTTCAACCTTTCTCCCATCTAGGTTTAGCTTTTTTGGTTTTCATCTTCTTCTTTTTTTCATTATATTATAATATTTTTACTTTTATATTTGTGCATACCTTACTTAAAAATATTACAGTCTATGGTTTTATGCATTAGTCAATATTCGAGCCGAACAAATCGAAGTTACCAGACCGAATAAATCGAAACCGAAAGAAGAAAAATCGAACCATACCGAATTTAATTAGGTATGATATTGGTGTGTATTTTAAGAAATCGAATACCGAAATTACCGAACCGAAATATTTAAATATCGTACCGTATCGACCGACGAACACTCCTACTCCCCATACCTCACTTGTGAGATTACTCTGCATCTGTTGTTGTGTTGAAGATCAACACATGTCTACCAAACAAACCCTCGTTTCATTGTTTAAGAGTTATTAATTCTTGTTTGCAAACAACTTTGTTTTTAAAAAATTATTCTATTTCGATCGTAAAACATTGAACATAGTCGATAGTTGTTTATTTCAAAATGAAACTATAATAATTATATGCTAAAACAAGTTGGAAGCAAGAGATTTTATCTACGAAAGGGTCACAATCATACACGGAGGAGAACATTGATATTCCATCTTTTCTTTACCATTTATTTATCTATTTATATTTTCAATTATTAATTACTTCTTTTGTTCGGATATTCTTTTTTCTTATATTAGCCGTCCAACACCAAAAACATATTCTTTAGAACATGAATTTAAGAATCTTTAAATAAACATAATATATAGGTGTTTTGTTTGACAAAAATAAGTCCAATTTTTTAAATAATAATAATAATACTAAGTATTACTTTAAGTTTGTCAATGATCCTAATAACTAGTCAACTTTCTATATTAATTAAAAAATTCATCGCTCATTTGTGCGATTGGAGAGCTAGGAACCATAGTATAGAGCACATCAATGTACTAATAGTGAATATGAATTCAAAAATAGAGTGATCTTATTATTTGAACATTTTTTTGTTTGCATTTAATATATAATTCGAAGCGAAAGTAATGAATTCAGTTGAACTCACGTAATTCTTTCTTGCCTCTTTATTTACAAGAAGCAGAGTACCATTAGGAAAAGCAATGGCATATGATAAATCTATTGAGATAAAGACAGAGGCGAATCCAGTACCCTTAGGGTAGGAGGGTCACTGGCTCCCGATAATATTTTTTTTAAAAAAAAATATGTATCTCTCTCTCTCTCTCTCTCTCTCTCTCTCTCTCTCTATATATATATATATATATATATATATATATATATATATATATATATATATATATATAAGCTTAGGCAGATGCATTGGTCGATTTAGGGGGCATTACTTGACTTTTAATGTGCTGCATAAGTTCGATCCTACTCTAGCATTTACTCCAATTTTTATTCGATAGCGGTACCCCGCTACTTTCAAATTCTAGGTTCGCCTCCGATTAAAGATGTATGGCAAAAATATGATATAGAAGATGTGGTGCTAATTTAAGCATGCAGCAGTTCAGTATATTGACTTTATCTTTACATTAGAACGTCAAAACACAAAAGAAATAATGCGCCAGATGAGATGTTCCCTGTTGATAAGTAGTACTAGTAGCTACCTTTGTGTAGGAAGAATATGTTAAAGCAATGATGTTGAAGAGATTAGGTATGTGAATAAAGCATAAAATTCAATAGACAACTAATAAACCAATCATAAACAATGATGTCGCATGCCTGTACGATATTCCTACAGCAGTACTACTATGTCTTTTCTCTATTAGTGTTAGTAATTTTTTTGGTTTTTCATTCGGTATTCAGTATACTTGTTAGAGTGGGTTTGCATGTCGTAAGGTTTATTAAAAGAGAAAACGCTCTCTATCGTAACTTTTTCATTCTCAAGACTCAAATTTGAGACTTCTCATTAAAGGTGGATGGCTTCGTTGTGGTATATAGGAGCGAATATATGCATGGCTTCGTCGTTTTTTTAATTAAATTTTTATTTATAGATAATAAGTAAAATAAAATATTAAGTATATGTAGAAGCCATGCATATATTCGCTCCTATACATATACCACACTGTCACCACGTAGGAAAATCTTATTTTCTTTGGGTTTTCCATCCGGTGTTCGGTACCCGCATTGGAGCCCGACTATATCTGAATTCGCGCCGCGTAGGGCCCTGCGCGCCCACATTCACATTTTCTTACACTACTTTGGGCACATCCGTTACAACGATCAATAGTAACCAGAAAAATTAAAATATATCTAGGATATAAAAAATTGAAGTTCTTGGTCAAGAAAATATTTCTTTTTAAGACAATAAATTTAAATTTCAGAATTTTTATTGGAACGAAAAAGACTTTTGTACGTAAAGAATAATTTGTCGGTAAATTAAGCATTAAATCCATAGTAGAAGTTTTAAACTATTCTGAAAGCATCTTTTGGTATTGTATTTTTATGACTTCCAAATATTTCCAGCTCTAAATTTGTCTTATAATAGCAGCCATTGCCGCCCCTTTCCACCTCAAGTCCCCAACTAAACAATTTGTCCAAATAATTTTATAAATTTTTTTATTTGGCCTTTTGTGTTCTATAATGAGATATTTGTACGAAAATTATATTTTTAATGGTCAGGAAAAATTGACGAAAATGGTCTTTTATGTTTGGGTAGGTTTAAAATAATCCTTTAAATATATCGTTAAGACATTAAATTTTTTCGAAAAAAAAAACTTTTGATCTCCGTCAAATATCTAACAAATTCCTCATGAGAACTGTGAGGAGATTTAACAAAAATTAACATTTGGAGTGGCAATTTTCGTATTTTCTACTATATTTTGGTCTACTTAATCTATATTTAAGGAACTATTTAAAACCAACACCAAACATGACGGATCATTTTGCTTGTGGCTGACCTTTTTTCCCTTGTAAATAATGGGCATGTCTTTTGTTCCCTTCCATATTTTCAAAATTTCTTTATGATAAAAGCAAGATTATATTATTGAACTTGAACATGATATATTTGGTTTCTTTCGAGCTGCACGTTGACAAGGTTCTCCTAGGAGGAGGTAGCTTTTGCCATTAGTGACAAGTGTATATATATGTATATATAAATTGTCTTTGTGTGACTTATAAGTTATGAATTCGAACCGTAAAATTAGTCACGGGTACTTGTATTAGGGTTGGTTGCTTACATCACAGTCCTTTGGAATGTGACCCTTCCCTGAATTCTACGTGAACGCGAGATATTTCGTGCACTGCGTTTTAAAAAAATATATATACACACACATACATATCAAGAAAAAGCAATTATTAGGTTCACTTCTTTAATGTGTTTCATGATGTTATTGATCTGTTTTTTGTTACGTAAACTGAAGTAAAAAAAGATAATGTGGAAGTTAGCATCTTGTCTTTTCTCTCTTTGTATGTATTTATGATTAAAGTTGATTATTTATATTCAGCATTCTGGCGAATATCTTTTCAGCTTTTGTTGCCAACTCTTACATCGTTATACAAGGAAATGAAAAGGATTGAAAAACAATTAAAGTAGACATGACAAATAGTAAATTAAATAAATTAATTTTGAATATTTCCATATGGACACGCCAACTTCATTCTTACACCTTTAATGAATTGTGTAAAAACTTCGCCTTCATCTAATTAAACTTCTCCCTGCAAATTTGTTTGCCCAAGTAAAGGAGAATTTTGAAGATTGATAAAGGAACTCAGATATGGACCAGGTCCATCCTAGTGAAGCACAGATATGGTCAACTCAAGCATGTGAGATGCACGTGAAGGAGATAAACCTAACTTACCAGAAATGATATCTCCTGATCCTGATCGAAAAGGTTGCATATTGGATAAGGAGAAAGACTCCTTATGCAAAGAGAACACGGTTTAAGAGAAGGATAGAGAGAGGATGAGATCAACTAGAACTCTTCCACCAAGGAAGAGTAGCATCAGAATTCTAGCTAATCTCTATTTACTAACTCCATAAATATAAGTGTTGTTCTATTTTACAGGAAACACACATAAGCAGAAGTTAAACGTGAATTGAGAGCAAAATAGCAAGGCAATTTTGCAAGCAATTTGTGTGTGATTTAAGCTTGCAAACCTGAAGCTACTTGAACCAAATAGAAGAATCAGTTCCAAGTGTTTGTCTTTTATTTCTAGTTCAATTGTAGTAGGTGTTTTCATAGTGTACCTTTCAGCTTATCTAGAAGCAATTATAGTAAGTTCTCAGAGTTTTCAAGTTAGAGTTAACTTGAAGCTGTCGCAACAGTTGATGCTGTGTGCTACAACGGGGTTAGAGTTAATCCAAAGTTTACAAAAGAGTTTTGTAAGTTTTTGGCTCAGTGATTTTAGTGGAGAGTTTGGGAAAATCCTATTGGAAAGTAGGTTGTGGTTTTTTCACCTTTTGAGCCAGGTATTTTCTATGTAAAATCTCTATGTTCTTTAATTTCTGTACTTATTATTTCGCAACAGTAGTAGTTGGAACACATAGAAGAACCAGGTCCTTCTATAATCAGGTTAAGCGAAAAATTGGACACCACACAAATCACCCCCCCTTGTTTGGTATTGAAGTATAAAACATCAATTGGTATCAGAGCGGGTTATCCTTGAAGAAGCTATCACCTTAGGAACAGATCAAGATGAGTGCACCACCTAGAAACTGGGAAGGACAATCCACCGCTAGGCCTCCGCTCTTCAATGGCCAGTACTACTCCTGGTGGAAAAACAGGATGAGAGATCACATCATCGAAGAGGATTATGAACTATGGGACATTATTACTGATGGTCCCTTGGCTACCATGAAGAAAAATGCTGAAGGAGTGGATGTGCCAAAGACTAGAGCTGACTGCAATGCTGAGGACTTGAAGAAGTGGGAAAAGAATGCTTAAGGCCAAGAAATGGCTTGTGTGTGGACTTGGTCCAGACGAGTACAGGAGAATTCAAAGCTGCACTACTGCAAAGGAAATTTGGGACACTTTGCAAGTGGCTCATGAAGGAACTCCTCAAGTGAAGAGATCAAGAGGAACACTGCTGTATTCTCAATATGAGAATTTCACCATGAAGGAAGGACAAACCATCCAAGATATGTATACAAGGTTCACAACACTGACAAATGAACTTAAGTCTCTTGGAAGGATTATCCTTGAAGAAGACAAGGTTGAGAAAATTCTGACAAGGTTTTTACCAGTTACTTGGGAAAGCAAAATCACTGCTATTCAGGAATCAAAGAACATTGCCACTCTCAAGTTGGACGAGTTAATTGGAAATCTCACTACCTATGAACTGAGAAGGCAAACCATGAAGATGGATGCTCCCAAGAAGGAAAGAAGCCTAGCTCTCAAAATCACTGAAGGTGCAGATCTAGAAGAGGATGAAATGGCTATGATCACGAGGGATTTCAAGAAGTATCTAATGAGAGGAAATGGTTCTTCAGGAGGTGCAACTTACAACAAACCAAGGGTCCTTGAGAAACTACCAGTGAGGGCTGTTACAAATGTGGTAAGACTGACCAAATGATCAAAAATTGTCCCCAGTGGGAAATTGAATAGAAGAAAGAAAGGGTTGAACGAAGAAACAGGAAGAAGGAACATGTTCATCCCAAGAAGAACAAAGGATCAACAAAGGCTATGGTTTCTACTTGGGGAGAAAGCTCAGATGAGGATTCAGAAGATGAAGATGGAGATGAACAATCACTTATGGCCATTGGAGAATCACATGATGAACCAGAGGTAAGTGTGATTCATCTCAAAGACAAGATTAAATGTTTGTCTAAAGAAAGGCTATCTGAGTTACTGCTAGATTTCATTGATGAATCTGAGGTCATAAACAATGAAAAGGAACAACTGTCTAAGGAATGTGTAATCTTGAAAGCTAATTGCAAAAATCTAGAACTTAGGGCTGGTGAAAGTGATAGTAAAAATGCTGAGTTGAAGAACCAGGTTCTTGAACTTGACACCACTGTGTTAGAGCTTAGATCTGAAAATTTAAAATTGAAATTAGGAACAGGTAAAAAGAAAGCTGATCACATACATCTCACCTTAGAAGAAAATCTAGGAAAAATGAAGAATGAGTTGTACAAAAAGGATGAGCAGATAAGAGCCCTAAAAGAAGATCTAGGCAAGGTTAATCATGAACTAGACAGAAGTTGCAAATAGAATAAGTCCTCTGATGCACTATCATGGCTACAAGAACATCACAATAGCAATAAGATAGGACTTGGCTATGGGACCCCTGCACCTAAGTGGGATCCCAAAAGCAAGTACATCACACTTCCTGAGAACAAAATTCGCACACACTGTGGTAAGACTGACCACTAAAAAAGTGAATGTAATGCAAAAGAAAAAGCCAATCAAAAGAACAAAACCTTTGTTCAAGGGAAAAATATGCTGCCAGGATGGGCTAAAAAGAATTTAATTCACCCTTTTGCCTATAGAAAGGGATCCAAACTAGTTTGGGTTCCTCAGACCAACCCCTGATTTTCTTTTGCAGGTCCAAGTGAAGGGGAGCAACCAAATATGGTACATGGATAGTGGCTGCTCAAAGCATATGAATGGAAGCAAGAACCACTTCCTTTCACTTGAGGACCTAAAAGGAGGTAATGTCTCCTTTGGAAATGGTAAGAAAGGTGAGATCATTGGGGTTGGAAAGGTAGGTAAGACAGACTCACATTCCATTGAGAATGTCTACTAGATGGCTTGAAATATAGCCTAATCAATGTATCACAACTATGTGATAGAGGTAACTTGGTAGCATTCACCTCTACCAAATATTTTGTGATAAATCATACCACTGACAAGATTGTTTTGCAGGGAAAAAGAGTAAACAATATATACATTGTAGATTTGTCCACTCTTTCAGAAAATGAACTCGCTTGCTTAAGTTTGTTGGACTATGATCCCCTCCTTTGGCACAAAAGACTTGGACATGCTAGTCTAAGTCAACTCAACAAATTAGTCTCCAAGGACCTGGTGATAGGGCTACCTAACATCAAGTTTAAGGAAGAAAAAGTTTGTGAGGCTTGTGCAAGGGGGAACCAAGTAAGATCCTATTTTAAAATCAAGAAAGTGGTAAGTACGACCAGGTCGATGGAACTGGTTCATATAGATTTTTGTGGTCCAATAAGAACATTAAGCAGTGTTGGTAAAAAATATATGATGGTGCTTGTTGATGGTTACTCTAGGTTTACTTGGACATTGTTTTTAACATCTAAGGATGAGGCATTTGACATGTTTACCCCCTTTGTTAGAAAAACTCAAAAACAACTAGGTAATCAACTTGCATCAATTAAGTCTGATCATGGAACTGAATTTGAAAATGCTAAGTTTGCTGAATTTTGTGATGAACACGGCATAGATCATAATTTTTCTGCTCCTAGGACTCAACAACAAAATGGAGTAGTTGAAAGAAAGAATAGGACACTTGAGGATATGGCTAGGACTATGCTTCTTTCTAGTAAACTGCCCCATAGCTTCTAGGCAGAAGCTGTAAACACTACAAGTTACATCATTAATAGGTGCATGACTAGACCTGTCACGACCCAATTTCCAAACCCGGTCATGATGGCGCCTCTCGTGAAGACAAGGCCAGCCAACAGAACACCAATAACTCTTTAATAATTACTTAGCATGAATAAGTCTAAACCATTAATAAAATTCCCATAAGTGCGGAAGAAAAGTGATAAAAACAGGGAACCATCCCAACACAGCCCGACCGGGGTGTCACAAGTCACGAGCATCTAGAAGGATTTTTAATACAACTACAAGGCCTGTAATACATGGATTAAAATTTAGAATCAAAAAGAAGAAATCCGGTGCCGCGAACGCTGGCGGTCACCTTGCTAAGCTACGATAGCAAAATCCTCAACCAGCTCAAACCCGCTACCGGGTACACAAATACCTGCATCTGCACGCGAGGTGCAGAGAGTAAAGTGAGTACTCCAACTCAGTGAGTAATAAAAGTAAATAATAACTGAGCAGCAAGAAATCACGTAAAGCAATCCATCATGCTATATAGGACAGTGTAACCCTTTGAGAAAACAGTGAAAACGTGAAATCTTTAGAAATATCTGGGCTCAGTTTTAAAACCTCTTTTACAAATGTCTTTTTCCAACAGTCAAGCAAATGAATGCGAAACAAGTAGTGCAAGCCAGCACAAAAGTCAGCCCCTCGGGCACAACACTCCGTCAACAAATAGCACCAGGATATCAGGCAATTAGTGTAGGAAGTAGCATGGAAGCCAATGAAATGAGAGTGATGAAATGTCATGACAAATAAGATACATAGGAACAAATGCATGAGTGCAATGCAATGCATATGACGGTACACTCCGGTACCCACTGCGGCGTGCAGCCCGAGCCATCCATATATTTAACGTCGACGACGCTCACTGGGGTGTGTACAGACTCCGGGGGGGCTCCTACAACCCAAGCGCAATATCAAGCCATCTCGTGACATCAACCAGGCTCTCGGCCTCAATATCAAAGTAACCATCTAGGCCCTAGGCCTCAAGATCAATGTAATCAACCAGGCTCTCAGCCTCAAAATCAATATAACACTGCTGCGGCGTGCAGTCCGATCCATGCTCAGTCTAGAAATGCACATATAACACTGCTGCGGCGCGCAACCCGATCCATGCTCAGTCCAGAAATGCACATAAGCCACTTGGGCAATGTTAAAATAATAGTTCTCAGCTCAAAACGTCAATAAATTATAGTTTAAGTTTTCAAATCTTAGAAAGATGGCTGAGTTTGCGAAACAGTATTTAAAACCTTGGACCGAGATCAAATAATATGCAAAAATAATGCAAAAACGGTGATATCAATCCCTGAAGGATTCAAATAATTGGCACGAAGCCCAAATACGGCAATCAGCCCAAATCATGAAATATCAAATAAGTTTCAGTCAATTACGCGGTAAAATCAACAACCGGGACGGACCAAGTCACAATCCCCAACGGTGCTCTACCCCACGCTCTCTATCCGGCATGTAAGTCACCTCAATATAGTACTATGGGTGCAAATCCGGGGTTTCAAACCCTCAAGATATCATTTACAATCATTACACACCTCGAACCGGTGAAATCTCTAGCTCGCGACGCCTTTGCCCCTCAAATCGGCCTCCACGCGCGTCGAATCTAACCAAAATCAGAGCGAATACATCACAATATGCTAAGGGAACAATACCCAATCGAAAACAATCGAAAAATAGCAAAAATCTCGAAACTAGCAAAACCCGAGCCCCGGGCCCACTTCTCGAAAAATCAGAAAATTCACATCAATGGATTCCTCATCTCGCCACGAGTCTATACATATCAAATTTACCAAAATCCGAGCTCAAATGCTCCCTCAAATCCCAAATTTAAATCTCAAAATCCCAAGCCCTAGTTCATCAATTTTAGGCTTAATTCCATGGATTTCTAGGTGGATTTCACAATAAAAACGAGTATGGAGTTCAAAAATCTTACCTCCAAATCATTCTCTTCGAATCCCTCTTCAATTTCTCCCAAGGAGCTCTCAAAATGATCAACAATGGAGGAAAAATGACTAAAACTCGCGGATGAAATGTTTATGAACTCACTGCCCAGCTCCAGGCTTTTCCTCTATGCGATCGCGACCCAAGGCACGCGATCGCGGAGAATAAATTCCCAGCTCCTCAATTAACTCTACGCGATCGCCGTCCAGGCCACGCGATCGCGATGCCTTAAACTCCACTGCTACGCGATCGCGACCAAACATATGCGAACGCGATGCACCAGGGCCCATCCCTCCGCGATCGCGGAGGAAATAACGCGAACGCGTAGAACAAACTCACCTTGCCCGGAAATCCTTCTGTGCGATCACAACGTGTTTCTCGCGATCGCGAAGACCAATTTTGGTCTGCAACTGCTGTTGCAATTTCTGCTGCAATTTTCCAACTTCAAACTTTCCGATAGCCATTCGAAGTCACCCCAAGGCCCCCGGGACCTCAACCAATAATACCAACATATCTTAAAACATCATCCAAACTTGCTCCAATCATCAAAACACCTCAAACAACATCAAATTACTCAAAACTCATCGAATTCAAGCCTAAGTTTCTCAAAACTTCCGAAATGCACTTCCGATCAAAAACCCGACCAAACGACGTCCGAATGACCTGAAATTTTGCACACACATCACAAATCACATAATGAAGCGAGAGCAACTCTCGGAATTCCATTCCGACTCTCGGATCAAAATCTCACCCATCAACCGGAATTCGCCAAAATTCTAACTTCGCCAATTCAAGCCTAATTCTACACCGGACCTCCAAAATCAATTCCGATCACACTCCTAAGTCACAAATCACTTCCCTAAGCTAACCGAATCATCGGAAATCACATCCGAGCCTTCTAACTCATAAGTCAACGTCCGGTTGACTTTTCCAACTTAAGCCTTCTTAAAAGAGACTAAGTGCCTCATTTCTACCAAAACCAATCCGAATCAACTATAACACACTAAATACTGATAATGAAACATGAAGAAGCATAAAATGGGGGAAACAGAGCGGTAACTCATGAGACGACGGGTCGGGTCGTCACAAGACCTCTTGTAGAGAAGACTCCCTATGAGTTACTTAAAGGGAGAAAACCAAATATATCCCATCTTAAGGCATTTGGATGCAAGTGCTTTGTGCACAACAATGGAAAGGATTCCTTAGGTAAGTTTGATCCCAGAAGTGATGAGGGAGTATTCTTGGGATATTCTTCACATAGCAAAGCTTATAAAGTGTACAACAAAAGAACTATGTGTGTAGAAGAAAGTATACATGTAGTTTTTGATGAAACTAACATTCTTTCTGAGAGACAGGAACATGAAGATGAAGCTATTGGGCTGGTAAAAGGGTTAAATAAAGTCACAGCCCAAGCTGAAGCTGTACCAGAAGAAGGAACGGGTGATGGAACAGGTTCTTCCATCCAGGCAACCTGACAGGGGGAACCGAACAAAGAAGAACTGAATCTAATTCCCAAATGGAACCTGTCCTTGAGCCTGTTCCTCAATAATAGAACATAGGAGAAGAATCAAACACAAACCAGTTGGTTGTGAAACCTTACAAGTATCAAAGTTCTCATCCCATTGAGAACATAATTACTGATCCAACTTTTGGAATTAAAACTAGATCTCAATTAAAGAATCTGTATGCTTTTGATGCTTTTCTATCTCTTATTGAACCTAAAAATGTTGCTGAGGCTTTGCAGGATGCTGGCTGGGTAAATGCAATGCAAGATGAACTCAATCAGTTTGAAAGAAGTCAAGTTTGGCACCTGGTTCCAAGACCCAAGGACAGATCAGTAATTGGCACTAAATAGGTCTTCAGAAACAAACTTGATGAAGATGGAACTGTTACAAGAAACAAGGCAAGGTTGGTTTCAAGGTTATAGGCAGGAGGAAGGAATAGACTATGATGAGACATTTTCTCCAGTTGCAAGGTTGGAAGCAATAAGAGTCCTCATAGCCTTTGCTGCATACATGGAATTTACTCTTCACCAGATGGACGTCAAGAGTGCCTTCCTAAATGGCTACTTAAAGGAAGAAGTGTTTGTCAAACAACCTCCAGGGTTTGAAAGCAAGGAGTGTTCGGATCATGTATACAAACTAGACAAGGCACTCTATGGACTCAAGCAGGCTTCTAGAGCATGGTATGAACGACTATCCAAATTCCTGCTTGAACATGGCTACAAGAGAGGTAAAATTGATAGCACTCTATTCTTGAGGGAAAAAGGTAAGGATCTTCTTGTAGTATAAATATATGTTGATGAAATAATTTTTGGGGCAACCACTGAAAAACTAAGTAAGGAATTTGCTAAACTTATGGGGAGTGAATTTGAAATGAGTATGATGGGTGAGCTTAATTTCTTCTTAGGCTTACAAATTAAACAAAACTCAAATGGAACCATGATCCATCATCAGAAATATGCAAAAGAGTTGATTAAGAAGTTTAAAATGGAAGAATCAAAGGAAATAGACACTCCTATTGCAACAGCCACAAAATTAGACATAGATGAACCTGGTTCATTTGTTGATCAGAAGTTGTATAGGGGTATGATTGGTTCACTTTTATATCTTACTGCCAGCAGACCTAACATTGTTTTTAGTGTAGGGCTTTGTGCTCGATTTCAAGCAAATCCAAAGGAATCCCACTTGACTGCTGTCAAGAGAATATTGAGATACTTGAAAGGCACTACTGACCTTTGTCTTTGGTATCCAAAAGGTAGTAACTTTAACCTAGTGGGATATGCTGATACTAACTGTGCAGGTTTCCTTGTGAATAGGAAGAGCACCTCAGGTATGGCACACTTTCATGGTTCAAGTTGTGAGCACGTGATTTTTGCCCTATATGAATTATTCCCAAAAATTCAAAACAAAAACATAAATATTTTACTTTTATTATTTTTACAATTTTGTGGATGTTTGGGACATTTTGTGGTAATTGTTTGCATTTTTGTTGTGCATGGAAAATATGAAAAAATGTATTTGGCTTTTGCATTTAGGATTTAATTTCACATTTTAGGATTAATTAGTAGAAAATAGCAAAAAATGGTTCTTTTGGCATTTATACTCTTAATTGTCTTGGTTTGCGAATTTGGTATTTGGAAATTGAATAATATAATTTTAGAAGTCAATTTAGGTTTTTATTTGTTGATTTGGCATTTAATAAAATCAGAAAATATAAATACAAAATAAAACAAAAGAAAAAGAAGAACAGAAAAAGAAAAGAAAGCTGTTAAAAAGAAAAGAGGGCTTGTCTTGAAGGACCCGGTACTGGGCCATTTATAATTAATTCGGCCTTAGCCCAAAAAATACACCCCCGGACCAGGCCCAAACGCCCCAAACCCGGTCCGTCTCCCCTGCCTCACTAAACGACGTTGTTTGGTCATAGTTTAATCCCAGCCGTCGAGGATCTTTGATCCAACGGCTGGGAACTAACCAAAACTTGATATAAAACTGTCCTAAGACCCCTGCCCCCCCTTCATCGTCCCCCTCACTTCATCTCTCTAAGACCGACCCCCAAAAACCCTAATCCAGCCGCCACCAAATTCTCACCGGCTCCGGTGGCGGCGCCGGCTCCAAGCCACTCCAAATTAACACCCCAATCTCCCCTCATCCTCCTCTTTCCATATCTAGTATTGGTTTTCCTCGAATCATAGTCAAACGACTCGAATATTGAATCTAAACTCTCCGGCCAAAACCTTACCTTGTCCAAATGGCCCCAAATTCATACCCTACACTCCCCAGACCTCCCTCATCCCTAATCCCTAACCAAAACCCCTCAAATCCCGCCGGAACTCGCCGAATTTCAAATCTAGGGTTCATGGGTTCGAACCTGTTTTGGGAGGTTTTGAAGTCAGCTGATTTTTGGTTAATGTTATATGCCTATTTCTGACGAAATAGACAAATAACATTAATCGGAAATCAGTTTTGACGGTTTAATCATATCAAGTCTGAAATCAGTGAGTTTCTCTTCTCTTTTCATTTTTGTTTTTCTTTGGTTCTGGTTCTTATTAATTCCATTTGTGTTTTGAAATGTTGTTTTAAGTTCTGCATAGTTTTAATTGATAGCCTAGTTTAATATCAATCTAATTCTGTCTGTTACTGTTAGCTAAATGTTTAGGTATAATGTTTAGGTATTAAATGTGTATGTATAATCTCGATGAGTCGGTTTGTTCCCGTAGTGTTTATTATTTAGGTTAATTCCCATTTTTGTTTGATTCTGTTCTGATTTGGTGATTTAATTTGTGCTTAATTGTTCAGCCATATAGATTTTAGTTCATTTGATTCTTGGTTTTAGTTGAGTGATGAGTTTGATTTGGTTAGATTAGTATTTGGATATTAGTTTAATCTTGTGTCTCAATAGTTGTTAATTGACTTTGTTTGGGCTTGATTAGTCTTAATTTGTTTATTGCCGAGTTTAATAGATAATTAGATAGTAGTGAATTAGGATTACATTTTTCAGTCGAAGTTCAATTCAGAACTTAGGAAGTTGTTTGGTTATAGCTACAATTTTAGTGTAAGTTCAGGGATAATTTGGGTATTTGGGATTGGGTAGAACATGGTAGTTAACACTAGAGTTTTCCAGGATCTTCTAGAGAAAGACTTTAGTGCATATTTCAGTAAACTTAGGGTACTAACTTGAGGAACAAGTTAATAAGTAAAGGACCAGTTTGAAAATAAAAAGGGACTGAAAAAGAAAATAGAAAATAGAGGGCTGCCCTCCCTTATGCCTATAAAAAGCAGTCCTCAATGCCTTAGGAAACAAGTTTGGAGCCTCTGAAAATTCCCTCTCATTGTCCACAAGTTTCAGATCTGAAATTTGAAATCCAAACTCCAAATCTTCAAAAAATCCAAAAAAAAAGAAGCAGAAATGCAGTAAAAATCAAAAATACTGTTACATTGCATTTTATAGGTTAATTCCGAGGTTTAGGCAATGATCTTCATCTCTTCTAATCGCTGAAGCTTGCCTGAAGTATATTAGTTCTATTACGAGTGATTTTGAGTCCAATTAAGCCGGTTTGAGTTGAATTTTTGTCTGTTGAAAGTTTCAGAGGTGTTCCGTGTTCATTTTCAAGTTTATTTGGGTTATTTGCTGAGTGTGTGAATTTCTGGGTTAATTTTGATCAATTCGGGATTTATTCGAGTCTATTTGGTTGAACATCGGTGCTGCGTTTTCACATTTTGATGCCGGATTGATTTTGATATTGGTTGCTGGGTTGTGAGCTTAGATCTGAACTGCTGCTTTGTCATTTCCTGCTGCTGATCTCTTGTTTCTTCTTATTTGATCTATATTCCAGGTATCTACTCCTATTCCGTTGTACTGGTGCTGATTTGAAGACCTCATTTAACTAAAGCTCATTCCGTGTCTATTGATGTTTGATTTTACATTCATCTTTCGTTGTATTTGAAATGTGTGCATAGATCTACTTTGTCGTAATCAATATTGTTTTGAAATAGGTAGTGTTTTCTAGATTTGATGATATCTCCATTGTAGTAAACTTGGATTATATCGGACTGTGGACTATTCGTTCGTGACTTGTCCAGTTAGACAGTAGCTTTAACATACTTAGTTAATTGCTTATATTAGCTTAACATTTAAAACAGGAAGTGTGATGAACTTGAATCTGAGTTTGAAAATCGATATGTAGGCTCAATTCAGGCTTAATGATGATAGTGTTAAATCCAGTAATCTAGTTTTAATAACAACATAGATATTGACCGTTTTCATGTTGATCCCATAGATTTTCTGAGTATTAGGTAAATTTGAATAATCAGTAGCATGTTGTTCGAAGGCCTCAATGTAGGTATTAATTGTTATGGTGTTTTACTCGTTGAATTTCAGAAGTATTGGTAAAATCAAAAATCTGTAGACTTTTGAAGGGTTAAGGCTCAACAGCCTGTTTCCAACGGTTTGAGCTTCTGCTCACCTGATGCAGGCCCAGGTCCGGTCTTTGTTTCCCTTCTTGATTGGGCCTGGGCCAAAACTCGTGACTGGCCATGTTGTTGGTGTAAATCTGAGTATAGTGCAAAATTATTGCCAGGGTTGCATTAGCCCACTAACAAAGTAACTAGGGCCTTTCTTTTATTTTAGAGACAATTAAATAGAAATCGTAGTTGCTTTAGGTTGGCCTTTTAAAAATAAATGAAGCGAGCCCCACCAAATACAAATGCATAAAGTGCGAGGCCCTCTTAAATGTCTATATTAAAATGCTTAGATGTCGGAACGGGCCATTTAGCGAATTTCACGGCCTACCCCAAAATAACAACGCGTTAGTCTCTTTAGGCGCGCTTTTAATAAAATTACTTTCTTAAACTCGGGTGCACATTTATGTGACCCAAATCCAAATCCCAACAAAGTTAAAATATGTCAAAGACCCCGGGTGCATTTATGTGACGTGGTTCGAGACGTGTTTTCACGACGTTGCAATTCTCCTTAAAAAATAATAATAAAATGCGGTTCAAAGTTAAAAAGCACATAAGTTGAAGCATGTTCTAAAATCAGATATTTAGCCAAACATGACAGTTGAGCGACCATGCTAGAACCACGGAACCGGGAATGCCTAACACCTTCTCCCGGGTTAACAGAATTCCTTACTCGGATTTCTGGTTCGCGGACTGTTAACAGAGTCATAATTTCCTCGGTTCGGGATTCAACCGGTGACTTGGGACACCATTAATCTCCCAAGTGGCGACTCTGAATTTAAATAATAAATCCCGTTCCGATTGTCCTTTAATTGGAAAAGCTCCTTTATTTACACCCTTCGCGGGGTGTAGGAAAAAGGAGGTATGACACAAGTCTTGTGTCATGGGCTACTAAAAAGCAAAATTCAGTGGCCTTATCCATTACTGAAGCTGAGTATGTTGATGTTGCTTCCTGTTGTGCTCAATTATTGTGGATCAAACAACAGTTGATGGATTTTGGTATTGAAGTTGGTTGCATACCTATTTTCTGTGATAACAGTAGTGCTATTAGTATGTCACGACACCAGTTCGCCCTCCGTGAACTATTGTGACGGCACCTAGTCTCTACGACTAGGTAAGCCTAACAAATGCGGAAAAGAAATAATTTGCGGATAGAAAATAATCTAAAACCGAAATAACAAAATGAAATAGTGTTTAAGATGCCGCCTGGCACCTAACAGTACAAGAATCTCAACCTAACACTTCCCAAAATTCGGAACCCCATGAATCACAAGCTAAGAGATACATAAGAAGCTCTAACTCCAGAAATGTCTAGCAAAAAGGAAAATACTGAAGGGCTATACTATTACAGAAAGATAGAAAGGGACTCCTCGGTCTGCGGACGCGGCAGATATACCTCGAGGTCTCTACAAAAGCGCCTCGCCTCAAGAATGATAAGACTGAGTGGAAGTACCTGGATCTGCACATGAAAAACATGCGCGGAAAGGGCATGAGTACACCACAGCGATACTCAGTAAGTGCCAAGCCTAACCTCGGTCGGGTAGTGGCGAGGAAAGTCAGGGCCCTACTGAGGTTAAATGAAATACAAGGTATAACAGTGTAAAAATAAGACAGTATAATGAGTGCAGCAGTAAGGAGTAACACAGAATAGAAAGAACAGCAACAACTACTACAGAGGCAAAGTAAACATAGAGAGAAATACAGCTCAACACAAAAATAACAACCGGGGATCTCCTAGGATACCGTCCTGTAGTCCCAAATATAAATATCCAGTGGATCTCCCGGGATACCGTCCCGTAATCCAACTCATAATGCGAGGGGGTCTCCCGGAATACCGATCCATAGTCCCAAATGTAAATACTCAGTGCAGGGGGAATCTACTGGGTGCAGTCCCGTAGTTCCAATGTAAATGTGCAGGGGGATCTCCCGGAATACCGTTCCGTAGTCCCAAAGTAAAGGTGTTTAACGGGTGGGCCGGGCCGGGCCTATATTTTTTGGACCCGTACGGGTTACGGTCCGGGCCGGTTACGGGTTGGGTCTTAACGGGTTTAACGGGTTCGGGTTCATCCGGGTAAAAATTGAACCATAAGGGTTACAAGTTGAGGAGGCTGGGCCGGGCCGGGTTTAGTATAATTTTAATTTTTTTTTGATTTTTGTATAAATATTGTAAGTTATAGTATTAATACAAAGTACTAACATAAAGAATACAAGGAAGATGGGAAAAAATTGCACTTATAAATTGCAAGTGCTATATTTATTTTAAAATTACAAAATTAAAGTTTGCATTTAAAAAGTAAATTAACAAATAAATAGTAAACTAAATTTTCATGCATAATAAATTAATAATACTTCAAATTAATCTAACAAACTAAATCATTAAGCATAAATACGTCTAATAATTTAAAATAACACAAATTGTCTTAAAATCTTAAAATAACACATATATAGCATATTTTAAAAATAATACGTTACCATCATATTCTATGATTTGAGCATTTATAGTTTTATACCCTAAATATATACACTATATGTTAAATTCCAACAATTTTAAATTATGTTAATTAGTATACAATAATTGGTATATTTACGGTATATTCAAGGTATATTTATAGTATATTCATAGTGTATTCACGGTATATTCATATTATATTCACGTTCCGGGCCGGGCCGGTTAACCGGTTTAACGGCACTGTTCATTTAACGGGTTTTACCGGGCCGGGTAACCCATTTCAAAAATTTAAACCGTCCAAACCCACCCCAACCCCCCTACCCAGCCCAGCCCAGCCCATCCCCCTCTTACCGGTCCGGGCCGGTTCCAGGTTCTACCGGTCTGGGCCGGTCCGGAACCGGGCTAACCCGGCCCGTTTAACACCCTTATCCCAAAGTAACATACAGGGGGATCTCCTGGGATACCGTCCTGTAGTCCCAAAGTAAACACACAGCAACAACAAGAAAAATACACAATTCAATTCAAATTCCATACCATGGTAAAACAGGTATTTCTAGCCTAGCATGCTGCACGTAATCCAAATAAGGCAGTTTGAGCAAGTAAAGCAATTAAGTCAATAACACTTCAACTAACTGATTCTACAAATAAATTCTAAGCTAATACGCGAAATTAGGTAAAATGACCAAAATGCCCCTCGGGCCCACGTCTCGGAATCGGGTAAAATTTACATTTTCAGAATCCTCATACTCTCACGAGTCTAACCATACTAAAATTATCCAAATCCAATGTCAAATCCCCAATCAAAACTTGAATCTTTTGTCTAAGAACTTTCCCCCAATTTTTATACAAATTCCGAAATTAAATGATGAATTCATGTTTAGATTAATGGGTTACAAGCAAAAAAGATTTAAGAATCTTTACCCAATCGATATCTCTAAAAATCCCTCAAACTTCGCTTAAATCCGAGCTCCCAAGCTCTAGTTTTCACAAAAATGGCTAAACCCTCGATTTTGAACTTAAACATTCTGCCTAGGCGCGTTCTTCTTCGCGAACGCGAGACAACGGTAGCGAACGCGATGCACTAAAGTTCCACTGTCCAGTCTCCCTCTTCTAGAACGCGATGCCCGAGCCGCGAACACAATGGTTATTTCTCTTCTCCTACGCGAATGCAAGACTGCCTTCGCGAACGTGTAGGCACAAGGTCCCACAGCCTCGCGAATGCGGAGCTCCTTCGCGAACGCGAAGTGTTAATTCCTCACCAGCCCCAGCTCCTCTTTGCGAACGCGAGACCCCACTCACGAACGCGAAGAAGGAAACCACAACTGACCGCTGCAACATTTTTCTGCAATTTCTATGTTTCAAAAATGACCCGTTGAGTATCCAAAACACACCCGAGGCCCTCGGGACCTCAACCAAACATGCCAACCAATCCTAAAACATCATTCAAACTTGTTCCAATATTCGGAACGCTCAAAACAATATCAAAACACCAATTAAACAACGGATTCAAGCCTAAGAACTCCAAAAACTCTCAAATTACGCTTTCAATCAAAAAGTCTATCAAACCTCGTTCGAATGACCTGAAATTTTGCAAGCACGTCACATTCAACACTCTCCAACTTTCGGAATCCCATTCTCACCCCGATATCAAAATCTCACTATCGAACCGAAAACTTCAAAAATTCAAATTTCGGCATTTCAAGCCTAAATAAGCTACGGACCTCCAAAACACAATCCGAATACGCCCCTAAGCCCGAAATCACCCAACGGAGCTAACGAAACCGATGGAATTCCATTTGGAGGCCGTCTTCATACTGCTCCAACTACGGTCCAAATTCTAAAGCTTAAGCTCTCATTTAGGGACTAAGTGTCCCAAAATACTCCGAAACTCAAAACCAAACATCCCGACGAATCAAAATAGCAGAAACAAACACGGGGAAAGCAGTTAATAGGGGATCAGGGGTTAATTATTACAACGACCGTCCGGGTCGTTACATAGTATGACTAAGAACCCGATTCATCATAAGAAAACTAAGCACATAGATGTTAGACACCATTTTTTGAGGGACAACTATGAGAAAGGACTGATTACAATAGAATTTTGTGCTACTGATAAACAGATTGCTAACATCTTCACAAAAGCACTAAGTAGAGAGCACTTTGAAAGGAACATGTTAGAATTAGGGATGATTAAGATCACCTAATGGGACCAGTTCAGAATGCATAATGAAAAATTGAAAAGAAAAAAATGGATTTTTTTTTGTTAGAAAATCTGGAACTTGTGTAAATATCTAGATTAATCTTTGCTCAGTCTCATATTGTAAATAGTATACTCCTGGGACATATGTTGATATGACTCACTGATCTCTAATAAAATTTTCTCTATTTTGGTAAATTGGGGCATGATCAAGAGGATTCTTAGTGAAGAACCTGGCTCATCAGTACTGGTTCATCTCAATAACGAGGTATGTTTTCTACACTCTGCACAATTAGAAATATTAATAATTAATTCATGAGCAGAGTCCTACCTATGCTAAAAAATGTCAGAAAAAACCTATCCTTTTGAGTTTGAACCAGTTCCGTCTCTATTAAAATCCTCACCGCATAAAATGCCTAGAATCTTGGGAAGCTTAACCGCTCATTCAACCTGAAATTTCAGGTTGATTGGACTTCTAGTTGACTACAAAAAGCTGTCGTTAGACATTAATTAACCCTCTCTCTTTAAAAACCATCATCATCATCACTGCCACTCTCATAATTCTCTAAACCGTCAATTATCTTTCATTTTCTACTTTTCTCTCTTCCAAAAACCCAATTCAAAAATCCTCTTCCAGAATTAGCAAAGATGACCAACCCCCAAGATAACCTAGGCACTCTTCCACCACCTACACGCTCTGATTCCTCCACTACTCCTCAACCTAGCACAACCCTCCAACCTAGGAGAAGGCGGGTGAAGATGCTTGCTCGCAAAACTGTGGCTATAGGTGCTCTTTCAAAGAAAATAAATGCCAAATTAAATGCTAGTCAAGTCCAAGATTCTAAAAATTTTGATGATTCTGAAAGTGCAAGTGAGGGGAAAGGAACTGCGTCTTCTGATTCTGAAAAAGGGCAAAGTCCCCCTTCTGAGGTACATTCTATTCTAGTTGAAAATTTGGAAAATTGTTTTGTTCTGGTTGGGTCCGTTATGAATGTGGAAATACCTGAGTCAAGAAGGAGAGGAGGTAACAATAAAAGTGAAAAAGAAAAAGAGAGTGAGGGTGTGAGTAGTGTGTGAGGGGAAAAAGGAAAGAAGTGGTTGATTCCTCACCCACTTCTGAAATAGTTAGACCAGCTATCTATGGGGCTGAGCATGAAAATGTGGTAGAGAGTAGCAAGAAAACAGGGGGAAGTAGTTTAGGGGAGGCTGTTGAAGGGCTGGTCAATCTCAGTTCACATGCAGATGAACCCGATTCGTCTATTGAGGAGACCCTAACAGACCTTCTGAAGAAAGTGGGTGCAAGCTATAACCCCAAGAAAAGGAGAATCCCAACACCAAAAGCTCCCAGCACTGCAAAAACTACCAAGAAAAGGAAGGCTACTTCTCGAACAACTGCTGAGATTCCTCTACCAAAAGGAAGGGCCACAAGGATTAAGTTGAAGCAGAGTGAGGATGAGTTACAAAAGGCTATGGCAGAAAGCAAGAAAAAAAGAATGGACAAAGGGAAAGTTAAGGTTGTAGAGCCTGTTGAGGCTGTTGATGTGGATGTGATGGACCCGGTCCATCAAGATGAACATGTGACTGTGGATGTGGAGGTTTAGACCCATAAGCCAAAGAAAACCAAGACTTCTTCAAAGAAGTCTTCATCTGTTTCCAAGGCTGCTGAACCTTCTTCTTTGGCTAAAAGAACAACGTCTAATGTGAAAGCCAAGCAAGTTAAGATTACTGAGGAAGAAGATTCGAGTGGTGAAGAAGAGGGTGAATCTGACTATGAACAAGATAAGCTGGCCAAGTTTGGCAAACGAAAAATCTTGAAGGGTAGACCGTTGAAGGATTTGGAGGAACCAGGGATGGTTCGACTGGTTGATGCTCTAGCTATTCAGGTCTGGAAAGACATGGTCCTTCAGTTGGATGGCGGGCTGACAAGAAATGAGGTTATTGAGTTTATGGCCAATGCAGAGGTCAAGGATGGCAGAGTTACCGGTCAGGTGAAAGGGGTTCAAGTGACGTTTGATGCAAAAGAGCTGGGTGAAATCCTTGACATTCCTTCTGAAGGGTCTGATAACTACACGAGGCAAAGATGGCCAAGTATGGACTCCCTTCCTACTGCCCTTGCCATTACTAGGAAATTCTGTGATGTCATAAAGGTGAATGAGGCCAAGGTTGTGCATAAAAGTGAGATGAAGCCTTTCCACAAAGTCCTATTTGAATTTGTCAACAAGTGTTTGCTGCCTAAGCAAGAAAGAAGACACAAATCTAACTACATGGATTTGGTTTTGATGGAGTGTCTTGAAAGTGGAAGACAAATCAACTGGCCTGCGTTTATGATCAAGTTACTTGATAAGGTTATCAATGGCTCCAAGGCCCATGCCACTCCTTATGGGTTTATTCTCACCACTGTTCTTGATCGTTGCTAGGTGCCACTGAAGAAGTGGGAGATGGCCATAAGCAAAGACTATTTTGGAATCAACACTTTGATTGCTTGTGACTATGAGTCAATGCCATTACCACTGAACCTGGTTCATCTAAAAATACACCTAGCAAGGTTAGAGCTCTAGTGCAGGAGAGTGGGGCAAAGGATTCTGACTTAGCTAGGCTGAAGGCTCGTTTAGCAGAGGTTGAATCTGAGAGAGGTGCTCTCAGAACTGAGCTCATAAAGAAAAAGGAGAAGAATGATGGCATTCTTCAAGACATGCTGCACCTTCTCCAAGATAATACTCAACCCTCTAGTTTTTCCAAGCCTTAAGTTATTTAGCCTTCATTTCCTGAACCTTGTCTAGACCTTTGAGTGACCCAGATTAGGGATTTTTCTTGTTTTGCTCGCGTTTTGACTATTTTTGTTTCTTTTTGTGGATTGTGACAGAATTATATTCTCTATTAATGAAGTTTGCTGTTTTTGCTCTTGTTGACTGTTTATATTTCCTTGATAGTTTAAATATGTTTGGTTGATTACTGATGATTAATCCATGATTTTACTTGTAGTTGCCCCAGTGACCATGAGTAATTGTTAAAATTCAGGGAATCACACTGTGTTTATGCAACTTTTCGATAATGCCAAAAGGGGGAAGAGATATTGTGCTTTATATTCTGAATAAGTGATGTTTATAACCTAATGAACCTAGTCCTTGATGATAAGTAACAATATTTCTAACTTTGCATTGATGAATAAGCTGAGTTCTGACAGGGCCTAAGTGAGTGAAAAGCACAGAGTTTGTCATCATCAAAAAGGAAGAATTTGTTGGCCCAAGTAAAGGAAAATTTTGAAGATTGACAAAGGAACTCAGACATGGACTAGGTCTATCCTAGTGAAGCACAGATATGGTCAACTCAAGTATGTGAGATGCACGTGAAGGAGATAAACCTAACTTACCAAATGTGGTATCTCCTGATCCTGATAGAAAAGGTTGCATATTGGATAAGGAGAAAGACTCCTTACGCAAAGAGAACACGGTTTAAGAGAAGGATAGAGTTAGAGGATGAGATCAACTAGAACTCTTCCACCAAGGAAGAGTAGCATCAGAATTCTAGTTAATCTCTATTTACTAACTCCATAAATATCAGTGTTGTTCTCTTTTGCAGGAAACGCACATAAGCAGAAGTTAAACGTGAATTGAGAGCAAAATAGCAAGGCAATTTTGCAAGCAATTTGTGTGTGATGGAGGAGGACTGCGAACGTCCGTCCCAGGAAGCGCCAGGGAACGATGCATTCCTCCCGGGCTGGGCTCTCGCGTGTCACAAGCGTGCAAACCTGAAGCTACTTGAACCAGATAGAAAAGCCAGTTCCAAGTGTCTGTCTTTTATTTCTAGTTCAATTGTAGTAGGTATTTTCATATTGTACCTTTCAGCTTATCTGGAAGCAATTATATTAGGTACTCAGAGTTTTCAAGTTAGAGTTAACTTGAAGTTGTCGCAACAGTTGAGGTTGTGTGCTACAACGGGATTAGAGTTAATCCTATGTTTATAAAAGAGTTTTGTAAATGCAGTTTTTGGCTCAGTAATTTTAGTGGAGAGTTTGGGAAAATCCTACTGGAAAGTAGGTCGTATTTTTTTCACCTTTTGAGCCAGGTATTTTCCACGTAAAATCTTTGTGTTCTTTAATTTCTGTACTTATTATTCCGCAACAGTAGTAGTTGGAACACATAGAAGAACCAGGTCCTTCTATAATCAGGTTAAGCAAAAAATTGGACACCACACAAATCACCCCCCCTCTTGTGTGGTATTGAAGTATAAAACATCAAAATCATTATGAAGTTTGGCAAATTATTTAATTTTTTCAAGCAAAATAAAAGGAAAAGAAAAAATATCACTATTTCGCTTTCCCGTGCAGGACCTATTTACTAGCTATCACTTTTGCTTTGCATCTTTCTTTTGGATTTCATTTTGTTCCTATTTTCCTATGATTTCTGTTGTGATACTAATATTGTCTCCTTTTGTCCTTTTGTTTTCTTGAGCCGAGGGTCTTTCGGAAACAGCCTCTCTACTCGTTGTTGTTGTTGTTGTTGTTGTTGTTGTATTTATAAGTGTAAAATTTTTTCCATATAATAAATAACAAAGTGGTCGAATAAGAAAATTGTGTAACAAGGGTTGATGGTTACAAATTTAAGTTTAGCTAGCGGATAATTAGTGGTAGATCATGATATTAGTGGTTGCATGAGTTATACCAAAGATAAAAATCACTTTCTTGATAATTTATATATACTAATAGCACAAAAAATAATGTACACTTTAATATTATAATTTTAAATTTAATATTAAAATACGCATAATACAAACATAAAGTGAATTGTACTAACGGAGGGGAACTGAGTGGTAATTGGTCGAACTAATTATTTTGCATGATAATCAAGGTTAGTCTGACCAGACATTTTGTTATATTATTTATTTATGTTTACTTTATAGCTTTTTAGGGGGCTAAAATTTTTTTGGGACCGCGGTTGTTCGGTATTCGTATTTGGCCTGATTAATTTCGGATGGAGTAATTTATGCAAAATAACCATTAAGCTTAAAATAATTATCCTTTTCTACTCATTTAAAAACTATTTATAATATATACCTACCCAATTAAAACTAATTATCCCTACCTCCCACCCATTACCCATTGGCTTAGGTTAGCTTGATTTGGCTTAAATATAATTTAGTTTGACTTTATTTGGTTGGCTTTGACTAAATTTTAAAAAAAATGGGTAAGGGGCAAACCAAATGGGCAAAGGCGGGTAAATATTTTCCCCCGTCTGGGTATTTGCCAAAGATTCCCATTCGGATTGGCACCTGGAAGTCTTGCATTGGGGGTAAAACGCTCACTATAGTAAAGATAACTCCATATTCAAAGCTCAAACCCAAGATTATTAGTTAAGAATATAGGAGTACGTATCACTCTTTAAATCTCTTTGGTAGGGGGCTAAATCTTGTTAATTAGCCATAAAGTAAGAATTATTTATGTGTACTTTATAGCTTTTTAAAGGGCTGAGTGTATGTATTAGCCATAAATTTTTGCTTTATTGATATTGACTCAATCAATCATTCTATATATACTGGCCAGTGGCTACTTTTGCATGTTGAAGTTAATGCAAAACCTAGATTTTTTTATAGGCGAAATGGTTTCCTGGCCACTTAAACTTGTCGGGTTTTTTAAAGCCGATATATAAACTTTCTATTTTTCCATTTGAATACTCGAACTCATTTTTTCTGTAACTAATAAACATATTTGACCATTGACCATGCCCATGTGGCGTCAGTCGGTCCTAATCAGTAGCCCGCGTGAGGAACACGACGCACATGAGCGTGAAAACCCCCTTCCCAACGCCCAACAGTACAAAATGGGTTGTGTTTAATTGTTTTCTTATTCATTCCTTCTAAAATACCCCCTTCCTCCATTTTTAAAAATCTGAAGCTCCATTCCTCCTTGTAAAATTTGAAGCTCCATTTTTATTTTTTCAGACCGTGAAAATGGTGGAAAGTTGTATATTTTGTCATTGTAGAGTTGAAGCTAAGTTTTGTATCACTTGGACCACACGAAGCTCGACTATATCCACCACCATAAACAAGTCCTTTTTGAATGTCGGAGAAGGTGAAAAGAATGCGGAAGATTCTAGAATTTAGCGATCGGAGAAGGTGAAAAAAATCTTCTAGAATTTTGATGCAAATAGCGATGAGGGTCTTAACCGCGAGGAAATGGCAGCTTTGGTGGGTGCTGTAAACCCTAGGGTCATATTCAGCGATGAGCAGATCTGTGGCATTCTCGACGAGATTTTCCGAACTTATGGAGAGTTCATCGATGGCGAGAAGGGCCTTACATATGTTCCCCTCACTTTTTAGATTCTTTTCACCTTCTCCGATCATCAAAATTCTGGAATGAACAGGGGAAGGTTTTGTCAGAGAGAGGTTAAAATGAGGGGGGGGGGGGAGGTCGGTCGGTCTACGGAATGAAAGAGAGGACCGGGGTTAGGGTTTTCGCGCCCTTGACGTGTAAGATATCCATTGGTCATTTGCTGACTGGATGGACACGTATGTGTATGTGTAATACACGCGCACATGGTCTCTTGTCAGATGTGTTTATTAGTTACGGAAAAAGCGAGTTCGAGTGTTCAAATTGGAAAATAGGAAGTTTATGTATCGGCTTTAAAAAACCCGACAAGTTTAAGTTGCCAAGAAGCCATTTCGCCTTTTTTATATATGCCAACTTGTGCATAATTATACATAAAAGGTGGAGTACGTACCAAAATAATACTATTAAAAAACTGTTGAAAATAATAATCTTCTGGAAGGAAGTGCTTTGCTCCACTTAGCAAGCCTATATCTAATGCAAATTAGATTTGATTAAATTACTCAGTAAATTTAATGTCTAAAAAAAAGGACAGAAAAAGATGACTAGGTTGGGGTGGGAGGGTTGAGCTAAAGGGCTGAAGTAGGGGGGAGGCAGCTCTTTAATCTTTATCTAATGGAAAGATTATGGAATGGTTATCTAAATTAATTATTTTTATATTATTTGTAATTATTCAATTTTGCCGAAACTACACTTTTGATTACGAAATAGTTATTCAATTTTGCCGAAACTACACTTTTGATTACTAAATCAACTCATATATGGGTTAGCTTAGTGAGAGAATCTCCTACCTCTCTCTAGAATCCTTAGAGAAAGATCTGCCCCATCTCTTCTCAATTAACCTACAGCTACCACGCCTCTATTGCAACAAGCAGCACATACACCATTCATGCTCGATCAAAAGAGCCCAGATCTACAATACGATGCCTCCAAAACATCGCCCTCCGATATAACTGACATTGAGATGGAGCATCTCGAAGAAGAAGAAACAAAAAAGAAGTTCCTTCACCAAAACATGAACATCCAAATAATGGGAGACCAACAAAAGCCCCTAGAACAAAAAAATGAACAACAAGATCAAAAAATATCCTTTCTAAACAAACTGCAAGCCAATATCCAAAACGTCCAAACAAGAAATCAAATAACAATTCAAAAATCCATCATAGGCTTTGACATATCGGATGAAATTGAAAACCACTTCGACTCGGACAATTTCATTCCCATAACTTTGAAAGACAAAGAAAGAATATACAAAAACTGGGAAAACTCCCTGATAATTAAAATCTTTGGCAGAAGAGTAACCTACCAATTCCTCCAACAAAAAATAAATGCAATTCAGAAACCTTCTGAACATCTAACACTGATAGACCTTGGCCATGACTACTACCTCATAAAGTTCACTAGACCAAAAAATTACGACAAAGCACTACACGGGAAACCTTGGTTCATTGGAAACCAATTCCTCACTGTAAGGAAATGGGAACCTAGATTCATAGCTTCAGCGGCATCCCTAACCTACTCAGATGTCTGGGCTAGGCTACCAAAGCTCCCAATGGAGTTCTATGACTATGAGATCCTTCAAAAAATAGGGAACAAATTAGGCAAATTACTTCGGATCGATGCTTGCATATCCTCAACCACACGAGGGAAATATGCAAGGGTATGCATCCTAACACCCATAGAAAAGCCCCTAAAAACACACATTATCATAGGAAACCATTACCAACAAATAGCCTACGAAGGCTTCAATCTATCGTGTGAATCATGCGGAAGGCTTGGACACACCCTAAGAAATTGCCCTAACGTGACACCTACAGTGGAAACTAGAACTAACAACAACAATGGAAAAGCTAAGGAAATCGACTCCCTAACCAAAGAGATTGACCAATGGACCATCGTGACTGTCACGACCCTAACCCGGACCTGGTCGTGATGGTGCCTCTCGTGAAGACAAGGCCAGCCGACACTTCCCATTTTCCAATTATTAACAGTTAAGCATTTAAGAAACGGTTTAAACATGATAAAATAAATCCGAAATAACAATGATAACATAAATACGCGGAAGAACACCCATACACAGCCCTAACCGGGGTGTCACTAGTCATGAGCATCTATAAGTCATAATACAAATCCACTAAGTCTATGAAATTAGTACAACTATCTGAAAAGAGATAGAACTGATAGAGGGGTAGAGACACGGGGCTGCGGACGCCAACAGCTACCTCGTGAACTTCGAATGTCCGCCTGAAGCTGGAGGGATCAGCACTCGGGAGCGGAACCAGCTACGCCTGAATCTGCACACAGGGTGCAAGGAGTAAAGTGAGTACTCCAACTTAGTGAGTAATAAATGTAAATAACGATTGAAAGTGAGAAAACACGTAAGGCACAAGGCATTCTATAATGAAGCAGTAAAACAATTTAAAAGCAGTAAACCAGTGAAAAGCTAAGTAAAAATCCTTTTTCAACAAGTAAACAGGTAATTGACAGGCAGTCACGGTAAAGTAAACAAATAGAAGTTCGCCCCTCGGGCACAGTATCAACAAATCTTCTCCTCGGGAAACATCTCAGAACAATACCAGCCCCTCGGGCTCAATCTCACATCACAATGGGTACCCGCGCTCACTGGGGGTGTGCAGACTCCTGGAGGGGCCCCTGACAGCCCAAGTGCAATAACAAGCCATCTCGTGGCATCAAAACTAGGATCTTGGCCTCATATCAATCAAGACACCTCGTGGCGTACATGTCTCAGGCTCTCGACCTCAAATCAATATCAGTGTTTCCTCACAACTTAGGCTCTCGGCCTTACTCATCCAAAAACCCCCACAAGCCACTCGGGCAATAGTAAAACAGTGTTTCTCAGCCCAAACATCATTTAAAATATCATTCAAGTATTAAAACTAAGTAAACATGGCTGAGTATGAAAACAGTGGAAAATAACATGACGGCGTTCAAGTATAAAACCAACACAGTGAGGAAATATCAATAAAAGCCCCGAAGGGTTCAAATAGTTGGCACTAGACCCAAATATGGCATTCAGCCAAAATAATGATGATAGCAAATAGATTTCAGTCAAATACGCGGTAAAATCATCAATCGGGACGGACCAAGTCACGATCCCCAATAGTGCACGACCCCACACTCGTCATCAAGCGTGTGCCTCACCTCAATATAGCACTACGATGTGCAATCCGGGGTTTCAAACCCTCAGGACATCATTTACAATCATTACTCACCTCGAACCGATCAAATCTCTAGCTCGCGACGCCTTTGCCCCTTGAATCAGCCTCCACTCGCGTCGAATCTATCCAAAATCAGAACGAGGACGTCAAAATATCCTAAGGGAACGAAGCCCAAGCGAAAGTAATCAAAATACTACACAAATCCCGAAATTACCAAAACCCGACCCCCGGGCCCACGTCTCGGAATTCAATAATTTTTACATCAATAGATTCCTTATCTCCCCACGAGTTCATACATATCAAAAGTGCTCAAATCCGACCCCAAATGGTCCTTCAAACCCACAATTAGAGGCCTAAGTTTCCAAGCCCTAGTTTCCCCAATTTTAACCTTTGATTTCCATAATTTCTAGCTTAATCCGTGAAATAATAGCATAGGAATGAGTTTTAAGTCCAAATTCCTTACCTCAATGAAGTTCTCTTGAAATCCCTATTCTAAATCGTCCAAAAAGCTCCCAAGCCGAGATAAAAATGGTGAAATAGCTCAAAATTCTCAAAGGCTACAATTTATACCTTTTGCCCAGTCATTTTCGCATCTACGGCACAATACCCGCTTCTGCGGTACCGCATTTGCGGTTATTTCTCCGCTTCTGCGGATATCACTTAGCTTATGATTTTTCCGCTTCTGCGATCCCTCATCCGCATCTGCGACATCGCAGATGCGGTCCATCTCACCGCTTCTGCGGTTCCTGACTCCCTTAGCATTTTCTGCTTCTGCGGTAACTCATGAGACGACTGGCCGGGTCGTCACATCCTCCCCAACTTAAACAAACGTTCGTCCGTGAATGAATCAAGAAACATACCTGAAGCCTAAAATAGGTGAGGGTATCTGCTCCGCATCTCCCGCTCGGTCTCCCAGGTAGCCTCCTCCACGGGCCGAACTCTCCACTGCACTTTCACTGAAGCTATATCCTTTGATCTCAACTTTCGAACCTGACGACCCAAAATAGCTACTGGCTCCACATCATAGGTCAAATCATCATCCAACTAAACCATGCTGAAATCTAGAACATGAGACGGATCCCCAATATACTTCCGGATCATAGAAACATGAAATACCGGATGCACACTCGACAAGCTGGGTGGCAAGGCAAGCTCATAAGCCACCTCCCCAATCCTCCGAAGCACCTCAAAAGGCCCAATGAACCGAGGATTCAATTTCCCTTTCTTCCCAAATCTCATAACACCCTTCATGGGGGAAACCTTCAATAGAACATTTTCACCAACCATGTAGGACACATCTCGAACCTTCCTGTCAGCATAACTCTTTTGCCTCGACTGCGCTGTACGAAGTCTCTCCTGAATCACCTTCACCTTTTCTAAGGCATCCTGCACCAAGTCTGTCCCCAATAGCCTAGCCTCACCGGGCTCGAACCAACCAACTGGAGATCTACACCGCCTCCCATACAAAGCCTCATATAGAGCCATCTGAATACTCGACTGGTAGCTGTTGTTATAGGCAAACTCTGCAAGCGGTAGAAACTGATCCCATGACCCTCCGAAATCAATGACACAAGCACGCAACATGTCCTCCAATATCTGAATAGTACGCTCGGACTGCCCGTCTGTCTGAGGATGAAAAGTTGTGCTCAACTCAACCTGAGTACCCAACTCTCGCTGCACAGACCTCCAGAACTGCGATGTAAACTGAGTGCCCCTATCTGAAATGATGGAAACTAGGACACCATGCAAACGAGTAATCTCCCGGATATAGATCTCTGCCAACCGCTCCGAAGAATATGTAGTACACACAGGAATGAAGTGCGCAGACTTGGTCAGCTAATCCACAATCACCCAAATAGCATCGAACTTCCTCAAAGTCCGTGGAAGCCCAACTACAAAGTCCATAGTGATCCTCTCCCACTTCCACTCTGGAATATCCATCTGCTGAAGCAAGCCACCCGGTCTCTGATGCTCATATTTCACCTGCTGACAATTGAGACACCGAGCCACAAATCCTACAATGTCTTTCTTCATTCTTCGCCACCAATAGTGCTGCCTCAGATCCTGATACATCTTTGCGGCACCCGGATGAATGGAATACCGCGAGCTATGGGCCTCCTCAAGGATCAACTCCCGAAGCCCATCCACATTGGGCACACAAATCCGGCCCTGCATCCTCAACACCCCATCATTACCAATGGTCACATCTCTGGCATCATCATGCTGAACTCTGTCCTTAAGGACAAGCAAATGCGGATCATCATATTGGCGCTCTCTGATGCGATCATATAAGGAAGACCGAGAAACCATACAAGCCAATACCCAACTTGGCTCCGAAATATCTAACCTTACGAACCGAATGGCCAAGGCCTGAACATCAACTGCAAGAGGTCTCTCCCCAACTAGAATATATGACAAACTCCCCATACTCACCGCCTTCCGGCTCAAGGCATCGGCCACCGCATTGGCCTTTCCCGGATGGTACAGTATAGTGATATCATAATCCTTAAGCAACTCCAACCATCTCCGCTGCCTCAAATTAAGATCCTTTTGCTTGAACAAATGCTGAAGACTACGATGATCAGTGAACACCTCACAAGATACGCCATACAAGTAATGCCTCCAAATCTTCAATGCGTGAACTATGGCAGCCAACTCCAAATCATGAATGGGGTAGTTCTTCTCATGGGGTTTCAACTGACGAGAAGCATAAGCAATAACTCTACTTTCCTGAATCAACACACAACCAATCCCAACTCTCGAAGCATCACAATACACGGTATATGAACCTGAAGCTGATGGCAAAACCAACACTGGAGCCGTGGTCAAGGTTGTCTTGAGCTTCTGGAAGCTCTCCTCACACTCATCCGACCACACAAATGGAGCACCCTTCTGAGTCAACTTGGTCAAGGGCGATGCGATAGATGAGAATCCCTGAAAAAACCGGTGATAATAGCCTGCCAAACCAAGAAAGCTACGAATCTCTATGGCTGAGAACGGTCTGGGCCAACTCTGAACCGCCTCTATCTTCTTCGGATCAACCTAAATACCCTCGCTGGACACCACGTGCCCCAAGAAAGCCACTGAACTGAGCCAAAACTCACACTTAGAGAATTTTGCATAAAGCTTCTCCTCCCTCAATCTCTGCAACACAACTCTCAAATGCTCCGCGTGCTCCTCCTGACTACGCGAGTACACCAGAATATCGTCAATGAAGACTATGACAAACGAGTCGAGATAAGGCTGGAACACGTTGTTCATCAAATGCATGAACGCTGCTGGGACATTGGTCAGCCCAAAAGACATCACCATGAACTCATAATGACCATATCGGGTCCTGAAAGCCGTCTTAAGAATATCTGAATCCCTGATCTTCAACTGGTGATAACCTGAACGGAGATCAATCTTGGAGAACACCCTCTCTCCCTGAAGCTGGTCGAATAAATCATCAATGCGAGGCAAAGGATACTTGTTCTTAATTGTTACCTTGTTCAATTGCCTAAAATCAGTCGCTAACCGTTGCGCCTTCCCTTCTGCTTACACCATTTCTTTGTGAATGCTCCTCTTTGCTCTTTGTCGCACTACTTCCGCTAGCAACCTTCTTCTTCACAAACAGAACCGGCGCACCCCAAGGTGACACACTAGGCTGAATGAAACCCTTATCAAGGAGTTCCTGAAGCTGCTCCTTTAACTCCTTCAACTCCGCGGGTGCCATACGATACAGCGGAATAGAAATGGGCTGAGTGACCGGCACCAGGTCAATACCAAAATCAATATCCCTGTCCGGTGCCATGCCCGGCAGGTCTGCAGGAAACACATCGGGAAAATCCCTCACAACTGGAACGGAATCAATACTGGGAGTCTTAGCACCGACATCCCTCACAAAGGCTAGATACGAATGACAACCCTTCCCAACCATACGCTGGGCTTTCAAGAATGAGATCACTCTACTGGGAACATAATAAGTCACACCTCGCCACTCAATACGTGGCACACCCGGTATAGCCAATGTGACTGTCTTAGCATGATAGTCCAGAATAGCACGACACGGAGATAGCCAATCCATGCCCAAAATGACATCGAAATCCACCACACACAATAATAAAAGATCCACACGGGTCTCTAGACCCCCAATAGTCACCACACACGACCGATACACACGGTCTACAATAACAGTATCACCCACCGGGATAGATACATGAACATGTGAAGCAAGAAACTCACGGGGCATACCCAAATCACGAGCAAAGTATGATGACACATAAGAAAAAGTGGAACCGGGATCAAATAATAAAGAGGCATCTCTATGGCAGACTGAAACAATACCTATAATAACGGCATCTAAAGCAATAGCATCGGGTCTGCCTGGAAGTGCATAGAAACGGGCCTGACCGCCACCTGATCGACCTCCCCCTCTGGGGCGAACCCTAGCTGACTGACCTCCACCCCTAGCTGGCTGGGCGGGTGGTGGTGAAATAACTGGCGCTGAAGCCAATGACTGACCCCTCTGCTAAGATAAACTTGCAAGACGACGAGGGCACTGCCTCTACATATGACCCATCTCACCACACCCATAACAACTCCCAGGTGCTGGAGAAGGGGACTGAAGGGAACCCCTCGCACCGGAGTGACTAGCAGATGCACTCGGCATAGAAGAGCCCTGGACTGATGGAGCACGGGACAAACTCTAAGCTGGAAGGGCACAAAGTAATGACTGGCCCTGATGAGAACCATGACCCGATGATGCCCCACAATAACCTGGGTGAGCTGGCTGAGCATGCCTGAATGGATGGCCTCTGCCGTGCTGAAACTGACCTCTCGAAGGAGTACCACTGTAACTGCCAGATCCTCGAGGCCTCTTGGCCTCCCTCTCCTCGTGCTCCTAGCGACGAACAGACTCAATCTCACGGTCAATTTCCACAACCTCCTCAAATGTAGCACCAATCACCCTCTCCCTGGTCATGATAATATGAAGCTGATAAGTGAGGCCATCAACAAACCTCCTAATCCTCTCTCTATCTGTCGGAACCATCCAAATAGCATGAAGAGCTAACTCGGAGAACCTCATCTCGTACTGCGTCACAGTCATCTCTCCCTGACGCAACCACTCAAACTTTCTACGCAGCTCCTCTCTGCGGGACTGCGGCACATACTTCTCCAGAAAGAGAACGGAGAACTGCTGCCAGGTAAGGGGTGCTGCACCAATAGGCCTACGCCTCTCAAAAGCCTCCCACCAAGTAAAGGCATCTCCCGAAAACTGATAAGTAGTTAAAAGGACCCTGCTGGTCTCCAGAATACCCGATGTATGAAGCATCCTCTGGCACTTATCTAAGAAACCCTGGGCATCCTCGCCCTCTGCACCACTGAAGGTCGGAGGCTGCAGTCTACCAAACCTCTCCAACCTACGCTGCTCATCCTCTGGCATAGCAGGGACTACATAGTCCTGAGCAGCTGCAACCGGCTGGGCTGGATGTGCCCCCGGCGTCTGAAGTCCCTGCACGACCTGCTCAGGTGTGTGGGCGGCGGGAGTCTGATTGCCTCCCCCGGGCTGAGAAGTAGCTGCGGCTGTAGTGGCTGAAACCGCCTGGGCTAGGCCAGTGCAAACTGATAAAATCTGAGCCAAGGCCTCCTGAAGACCCGGAATCAAAATGGGCACAGCTGGTGCCTGAGCTGGTGCTGCAGGAGCGTCCATAACTGGGACCTGATCCTGAACTGGGGCAGCTGGTGGATCTGCAGGTGCTGCCCTAGCTGCTCTGCCCCTAACACGACCATGGCCGCATCCTCGGCCTCTGGTCGCCACAGCCGGTGGTACTGATGGTCGTCCACCCTAACCGGTAGCGCGTGTCCTTACCATCTATGAGAGAATAGAACAACATAAGTTTAGTACTCGGATCAACAAATTCGCACGACAAGAATTTCAAGAATATGAAGTTTTTCCTAAAGGTTCTGAAGCCTCTCGAGGATAAATAAAGACGTCTCCGTACCGATTCGCGAGACTCTACTAAACCTGCTCATGACTCGTGAGACCTATGTAACCTAGGATCCGATACCAACTTGTCACGACCCTAACCCGGACCCGGTCGTGATGGCGCCTCTCGTGAAGACAGGGCCAACCGACACTTCCCATTTCCAATTATTAACAGTTAAGCATTTATGAAACGGTTTAAACATGATAAAATAAATCCGAAATAACAATGATAACATAAATACGCGGAAGAACACCCATACACAACCCTAACCGGGGTGTCACAAGTCATGAGCATCTATAAGTCATAATACAAATCCTCTAAGACTATGAAATTAGTACAACTGTCTGAAAAGAGATAGAACTGATAGAGGGGTAGAGACACGAGGCTGCGGACGCCAACAACTACCTCGTGAACTCCGAATGTCCGCCTGAAGCTGGAGGGATCAGCACTCGGGAGCAGAACCAGCTACGCCTGAATCTGCACACAGGGTGCAGGGAGTAAAGTGAGTACTCCACTCAGTGAGTAACAAATGTAAATAACGACTGAAAGTAAGAAAACACGTAAAGCACAAGGCATTCTATAATGAAGTAGTAAAACAATTTAATAGCAGTAAACCAGTGAAAAGCTAAGTAAAAATCCTTTTTCAACAAGTAAACAGGTAATTGACAGGCAGTCAAGGTAAAGTAAACAAATAGAAGTTCGCCCCTCGGGCACAGTAAACAAATAGAAGTTCTGCCCAGTCATTTTCGCATCCGCGGCACAATACGCGCTTCTGCGGTACCGCATTTGCGGTTATTTCTCTGCTTCTGCAGATATCACTTAGCTTATGATTTTTCCGCTTCTGCGATCCCTCATCTGCATCTGCGACATCGCAGATGCGGTCCATCTCACTGCTTCTGCGGTTCTTGACTCCCTCATCATTTTTCGCTTCTGCGGCTCCTCTTCCGCACGTGCGGCGTCGCACCTGCGGTCCCCAATCCGCAGGTGCGAAAATACCAGAAGAGCAAAGTTCAGCAGCTGCAACAAGGTTTCAAATTCCCCGTCAACCATCCGAAATCATCCTGAGGCCTCCGGGACCTCAACCAAAAGCACAAACATATCCTAATACCTTATTTGAACTTGTTCCAATCATCAAAATACCTCAAAACACATCAAATCACCCAAAACACATCAAATTCAAGCCAAACTTTCTAAAATCTTCCGAATTCCGCTTTTGTTCAGAAACCCAACCAAACCACGTCCTAATGACCTGAAATTTTGCATGCACATCCCAAATGACACAACAGAACTACTGCAACTCTCGGAATTCCATTCCGACCCCTATATCAAAATCTCGCCTACCAACCAAAAATCGCCAAAATATCAACTTCACCAATTCAAGCCTAAATCTATTCCGGACCTCCAAAACTCATTCCGATCACACTCTTAAGTCACAAATCACCTCCCAAAGCTAACCGAACCTTCAGAACTCACATCCGAGCCCTCTAACACATAAGTCAACGTCCGGTTTACTTTTCCAACTCAAGCTTCCTCAAAAGAGACTAAGTATCTCAAACCTTACCAAAATCATTCCGGATTAAATCCGATCAACTCGATACCACATGAAACGTATAAACAAAGCATAAAGAAGCAGAAATAGGGAAAACGGAGCGGTAACTCATGAGACGACTGCCGGGTCGTCACAGTGACACACTATAAAAATCAAAAAATCTCCAAGATCATGCAAATGTTAGCCTTATGGACTCATCAAAACAATCTAGGCATGAACTAAACCTCAACGGTAAGGCTCCAATTGACAACACCTTTAGACCTGCGGAAACAACCCTAGGACAAATCCAGAAGAATGAATTTAGGAGGAAAACCCCGCTTAACACATAGGATAATACCCAGGCCCCCATACGCAATACCAGCGCTGACCAAAACCTAGAAAACCTAGGAAACCCTAGCCAATAAACAAATCAAAGAAACCACATAAACAAAAATCCACTGGATAATAATCCAACCCCATCAATGTCAACCCACACCATGAAACATTTAATGCCCAAATTCAATACCCAAGAACCCACATCCATTTAGCAACAACAATGACACTGCCCCAACCCAAAAAACCAGCGGGCATTCCTTACCAAGCCTAGAGACAAAAGGAAAACCTACTGAACATATCCCTAAACCAACCAAAAGCTGCATCATAATGGATATCGACCCCCTACCCTAGGCAATGTCCCAACAGTATCAATTGGTGAAAATAATCCTCCTAAATCAAAGCACACCCTTCCTCAAAAAGCAGACATCGAATCATATGATTACATGTCAAAACTCATCCCAACCAAAACCCCAGAAGCCATCATCTCAAACCCTCAACTTAACCAAGACATGGTCTTATTAGATATGAACAACACACCTATATACCCCACCTTGAACACTATCACAATTGACTTAAACGAGCCCTATACACTCAAGCGTAAAAACACCAATCTGTTAAGTAAGAAAACACAACACAATGACCAGGTTTCCATCCAACAACTACCAAAGGAGACACCACAGGAACAGGAGAAACGTTTGGATGAGGGATCAAGAAAGAACAAACTATCATGCACCATACCCACCCATGAACCCACCCCAACCAATAATCTATACCACACCCCCACTGCCAATGAACCATGTTCCACAGTCATGGTTGGAGCACGGGGCTGACAGGCTTCTCCCTGAACATGACCCTGCAACTAAATGGTCAGGACATCACAATCCAATTAGAGGATCCGAGTTACCTTGCTCAGATAGTGACAGAGGGACTGAGAATAGGGTTGGAAAACATAGCAAACTACCTATGGTTGGCCATGTTCAACAACCAGATGCCCACGCCCATCAGCCACCCCACCATGGGAATCCATCCAATACCATGGAGCAGGCAACCAAGGATGGCCTCTTCAGCCCCGATAAGCCTAAGCATGAACCTACCCCTTTTTCACGAACCCATGCACCAAAACCAAACACCCAATCACCAATATCAAGCAACGGCATGCCAAGCCACTACACCAAACAATCTTGTGATGATTTCAAACCCAAGACAAGCGAGTGCCATTCTGACCCCAGCTTTAGCAGCAGTAATGGACAATGCTCCTCCACTAGCTCAGCCATAGATGGAAGAGGGGCAAGAAGAGGAAGGATCATCGACAGCAAGACGAGTGGAGTATGGCATGATAAGGGACCCAAAGATGCTGGTGTTCAAGGAAAAAGGAGAAAAAAGGTACATCTTACGTTGCCTACAAGACTTGAAGAAATTCTCGATCAATATACGAGTACTTCTAAGTCCTCCGACAATCTACAAGTACGGGATAGTGATAGTCCCTACACTGTATGCATATCACGGGATGAACCAAGACAACAGGGCATGGGAGATATCACCTCAAACAAGCCCACGGCAGGAACAAGTGGAGATACCCCAAACCCTAAATAGATTAATGATTGTCATTGTTTGGAACTGTAGGGGAGCGGGGAATGAAGAGTTCAGAAGGATTTTTAGATCAATGCTAGACTATAACAGGCCTTTTCTGGTAGCCTTACTAGAAATAAAACTAGCGGATCACCAAGCTATTGTTGATGACTTTGGCTTCACAAAAATGACCCAAGTCGCAGCTCAAGGCAACTCCGGAGGCATGGTTATGATGTGAAATGAAGCAGAGATGACGGTTGACCAGGTTGCAAGTACTGATCAGGAAATTCACGCTATGGTGAAGGTAAAAGATTCTCCCCATCTATGGATTTTAACAGTTATTTATGCTAGTTATTTAATAGAACAGAAAAATATTCTTTGGACTAACCTAAAAATAGTAGCGAATTCTTTTAAGGGTCCCTGGTTAGTCACTGGAGACTTTAATGAAGTAATAGGGGCAAATGAAAAATTCGGCGGTCTACCCGTAAATAACAACAGAGTCTCAAAATTTATTAATTGTATAGACTATTGTGGGGTCCTAGACCTAGTGCTAAGTTTACTTGGTCAAATAAGAGGAAAAAATCAACAAGGGTATGGCCAACTCAAACTGAATTAATTTATACCTAGAAGCACATGTCACCCACCTAACAAGGGTATACTCGAACCATTGTCCTATTAAGCTAGACTTAAAAAAATGTGTTCCGTAATAATAAAGTTTTTAGAATAGAAGTGGCTATCCCACTCTTCCTTTAAACAATTAGTAGAAGACACTTGGAACAACCATGACAACCTATTAATGACTATTGAAAATTTCACAGAAGATGTTAAAAAATGGAATGTTAATACCTTTGGGAATATCTTTCACAAAAAAATGTTACCCTAGCTAGGCTCAACGGAATCCAAAACTCCCCCAAGTATACTACTAGTCAATCGCTAATGGACCTTGAATCCACTCTATTAGAAGACCTTAATGGGCTCTTAAAACTAGAAGAAGAATTTTGAAAACATAAATCAAGAATCCAATGGTTAAATGAGGGAGACGCAAACACAAAATTCTTCTATATTACCACCATGCAAAGTAGAAGAAAGAATAGAATCCTTAGCTTGAGAGACGAATGAGGAAACTGGTACTACGAACAAAAAGAGATCATTCCGTTAATAACTAATTTCTTCAGGAAACTATTTACCACCAGTCAAGACCTTTCATATTTAAAACATACTCCAATGTCCTACTATGGTACTCTTGATAGCACTGACCAATATGACTTAAGCTTAGAACCCACTATCGAAGAAATTAAGCAAGCATTCTTCTCATTCAAACCTTATAAAGCTCCAGGACTGGACGGTCTCCACCCTTTCTTCTACCAAAATTTTTGGAATGAAACGAAAAGTTCCTTAATCGACTTCTGCAAGGAAACCTTGAGGAGTAAAAAGATGGTTGAAGAAATGAATAAAATCTACATCTGCTTAATCCCAAAATGTCAGAATGCAGAAACTATAAAACAATTTAGACCAATTAGCCTCTGTAAATTTGCCTACAAGACCAACACAAAAATTATCGTCAATAGAATCAAACCTCTCCTCTCAAAAATCATACACCCCACTCAAACAAGCTTCCTGAAAGGGAGAAGGGCATATGATAACGCCATCATTGTCAATGAAGTGATGAATTACTTTAAGGGAACTAAAGGGAAAAAAGGGAAAATAATGATCAAAATAGACCTCGAAAAAGCTTTCGATAAAATAGAATGGTCCTTCGTTAGGCTCTCACAGGCCTCCTTAAACTTCCCCAATGACCTAATAAACCTAATCATATCTTGTATCTCTATCACATCAACCTCTATCCTGATAAATGGGTCTAGCACGGAATTTTTCATGCCCACAAGGGGAATTAGGCAAGGGGACCCCCTATCCCCCTACCTCTTCAAAATCTGCATGGAAATATTGTCTAGGCTTATCCATCACGAAATTGATTGTTGTAACTGGAACCCCATTAAAATATCTAACAAAGGACCCCAGCTATCTCACCTTTTCTTTGCCGATGATCTAATCTTAATGGCAGAGGTCAATCAAAAAAATTGTAACTCAATAATAGACACTCTCAATAAATTTTGCAACTATTCGGGCCAAACCATTAACTTTCAAAAGTCAAGAGTTATCTTCTCCAACAATACCCCCTCCGGAAAAAAGGAATGCATTAGCCAATGCCTATCCATGAGATTCTCTAATGAAGTAGGGAAATACCTAGGGTTCCCAATTCTGAACTCAAATCCATCCAAAAAAGACTTTCAATATATCATTGATCGACTCAACAGTAGGCTAAAGGGTTGGAAAATAAATCACCTAAATATAGCAGGTAGAACTACCCTAATAAAAGCGACTCTAGCAACCATTCCTAACCACGTTATGCAGATCTTCATCCTCCCAAAAGCCACCCTAAAAAACATTGACACTATCCAAAGAAATTTCTTATGGGGGAGCACATCTGAAAAAAGAAAATGCCACCTGATAAATTGGAACACCATATCTAGGGGAAAAAAGGAAGGAGGACTAGGGCTATACAAATCCAAATGGAAAAACCACTCCTTCAATGCGGCCCTGGCATGGAGATATGCAAAGGAAAAAGAGTCTCTCTGGGTAAAAGTTCTCCAAAGTAGGTATAACAACAACAACCCCTCTAATAAATGGAACTTTTTAGGAAAAAAAAGGATCACACATCTGGAAAAATATCTGTACTGGAGGAGAAATTTGTGAAAAAGACATTCATTGGGAAGTGGGTAATGGGAAATCTATCAACCTATGGCAAGATGCCTGGATAAACGACTCAGGACCTCTAAGATCCCTCATACAGGGACCCCTACCCCCCAATGATCAAAGCCTCCCTCTAAACACCATCCTAGAGGACAGCTCCTTCAATCTTAATAACCTTTCCTTCGAGCTTCTAGAAAAAATTTGCAAAAAAATCTTTAGCAACTATGTAAAACAAATCGAGCCGGCAATTGACAAATTCACATGGGTGGAAGGACCCAACGGGGACTTCTCCACAAAAATAGCCTATCAAATCATTGCAAATTAGTCAAAAGTAGAAGGAAACTTGGCAGACTACTCTTGATTATGGAAACTAGATACGCTAAACAAAATCAAAACATTCCTCTGGACGGTAGTCCATAACAGACTCCCAACATCAAAAATACTTTTTAATAGGAAAATCATTGCCTCTAGTCTTTGTAATATCTGTCAGACTGAAGAAGAAGATATGGAACATATGTTCTTTAACTGTCTTCATTCAAAACCTATATGGGATCAATTGGGAAGCTCTTACAAATACCCAAACCAACCCCACAATGACCTCACTGTGCACAACTGGGTTAAAATACAATGTCAATCAAAATCCAAATTCAACAGTCTTATAAACAAGGCAGACATCTTGCCTTTCACCCTTGGGCACATTTGGATACACAGAAACAATCATATCTTCAACAACAATAAAAATCCTCTCTTGTTAGAAAATATAGTCAATCACAATTGATTTTAAAATGTTAACGGCTTCAAATAAGAAGTCAAGCCTAAGGACTACTATCTACATAAAATGGAAGCCACCAGATACGGGCACCTTCAAATTAAACATTGATGGCTCAAGCATGGGCAACCCAAGAAAGGGAAGCATTGGGGGGGGGGGGTCTTTAGAAACAATGACAGTAATGGGTCCTAGGTTTCAGCATGTCCATCCACCACGCAACTAATATTTACATGGAAGGCCTTGCCCTTATGCATGGTCTAAAAATTGCCCTGCAACAAAACATCATGCCATTAGAGATTGAAATAGACTGCAGCATTCTAGTTAACATGCTTACTAACAATAATTGTCTATACCAAAACTTGATTATTGATTGCAGATGGATGCTAGAGCAGGGGAGCCTAAGGTGACTCACGTCTTCAAGGAAGCTAATAGAGTCGCTGATCTTTTGGCCAAGCATGGAAGCAACTCGAACGTTTTTAGAAATCCTATGTTGTACTTCACCCCGCCCCCTTTTGTTGTATCTACCTTTGAACTGGACAAGCTAGGAATCTTGTACCCTAGTCCCATCTTGTAATAACTTTTAAACAGGGCGGAACAAAAGTCTTCATTACCAAAAGAAAAACTCATATTGTTCATGACCAGTGGCGAAGTCAGAAATTTTTCCAAGGGTGTTCAAATTTAAAAGCAGTGAAAAAATTTTCCGATAAAAGGTGTTCAATATGTGTTATATACCTCTAAAATATAATATTTTACCTATGTATACAGTGCAATTGGTCGATGTATCTTAATTCTTTTTCAAGAAAAAAAATAAATATACCCCTCAACTTTTGATTATAGTTTAAAATTACTCGCTGAGTAAAGTTCTGTTTGAGGGTTAACCGTTAAGAGGCAAAAAGGATATGTTTTCTTAAGGACATAATAGTATTAAACCAAAAGTTTTAACGAATGACAAATTACTCAATTTCAAATAATTTATGGGCAACTTTGATCATTTTGTCTTGAGATAAATAGGACCTTATGGGTCGTTTGGTATGAGGTATAAGGTTGGATAAGATGTAGGATTAAATTTATAATTTATTTGGTTGGCGGTATAAATTTATCCTGGGATAAATTTATACCTTCAACCAAACAAGGTATAAATTTAATCCCAGACTTAATTTAAGATATCCCATCTTATCCCACCTTATCCCATCAAATGTGGGATTATTTTATCCCATCTCTCATGTAGTATAAATTAGTCTTGAGATTTTAATCTCAAGATTATAATCCCGAAATAATTTAGTCTGCGTACCAAACGATCCCTTGGGGTTTGACAATTTAGCTCAACGTCTCAATCTCACCAACTACTTGTTGACTCCAAAAAGGGTGTGAGGGGAGGGGGGTAATTAGCCTATAGAGGGAAAGAAGCTAGAGGGTGGTCAATAAAGTCGACATCTAGTTAATTTGAGATTTGACCTATTACTACTCACTAACTTCGAAATTGTAGTACTCCCTCCGTTTCAATTTAGATGGGGTAGTTTCACTCGGTATGGAGTTTAAAAAAAAGACTTTTAAAATTTGTGGTCTTAAAAGCTTAAGGGGTAAAAGCTTTATGGAACCATAGCGTTTGTGTGGTTATAAAAGCTTCTCATTAAGGGTAAAATGGATAAAATAAAGAGTTTAAAGTTGAATTATTTTGTCATTTATTTTGAAATAGACTAAAATGAAAAGTACCTCATCTAATTTGAAACGGAGCGGTACTATTTACTATAATAAAACACCTTCCTTTTTCTGTTTCTTCTTTTATTTTATGGTCAATATTCTTTATTCCTTTGGGGTCGTAAGATTATAGGATAAGGATAACAATTTCAGGACTAAAAGTAAGATTATTATCCTGCCATTTAATTAGTTGATTTTTAGTTTCGGTAGAAGCAGTTTCGAGATTATTTGTATTATTATTGCGCTATATGTCTTTACCATCCTTAATGTTAGGCAAACCCAAAATAAAGAAGATAAAAATATCAAATTTTAACGTAGAAAACTCTTCAAATCGAAGGTAAAAATCATGGGATCACAAAGATTCAAAAAGCTTCACTATAACAATAAGAGGGTTACAAAATTCTCCAAATTGGCGACACACCAAGTGCCAAATACGGAGCAACAATAGCAACAACAAATCAATTAACAAAATAGGAGAAGTCACAAAAATAGAGTTGTTGTTCGGGTCTCGAAATTAGATGCTACAGGCCTCCAAATCCGATCTTTACCGTTCAAATCAAAGAATAAGATGTTAGCACACTCAGTCAAAATTTCAGTTCGATCCAACGGTTAACGAATCAGAAAATATGATTTAAAGTTGGCTGGTCGGAATACAATCCGCAGCAAAACAAACACTTTTTCTTCTCTCTTCTCTTTTGATGAAAGCTCTATAAACTCTTATATGCTAAAGTCTTTCAATGACTTATACCAATGAAAATAGAATAATTCTCCAAGGTTGTCCTATTTATAGATAATGAGTGTTGCTTTCTCTTAATGTCACAACCAACTCTAAATAGGGGAAAAAATTGAATCCAATTCCGAATAGGAATGGAAACTAAAAGAGAATAGGATTAGGCAATTAGGCCTTTGTCTTGACAACTTGGGCATGGGCCGAACAAACTCCCCCTCCAACCAAGGGGCCAAACATGTCTTCAAGTAGAGGAACTATTGACATGCTTCATGCCCTTCAAATTTTCTGCAAAAATGATGCTTATCTATAACCACCGCTTTTGTCAGAATATCCGAAGGATTTTCATCGGTGTGTATCTTCTCAACCTCAAATAATTTCTCTTCCACGGCTATTCTTATCCAATGATACTTTCTATATATATGTTTGTTCTTAAAATGAAAAGTGGAGTGCTTGGTGAGACAGATAACGCTTTGATTATCACAAAATAAGATGTATCTTGGTTGCTCAAAGCCAAGATCATTATTACTCCTTCATCCATAATAGTTCTTTGACACCTTCTATGACAGCAATATATTCGGCTTCTATGGTGAATAGAGCTATGCACTTATGTAGTCTAGATTGCCAAAAAATATCTCCCCGTGCAATAGTGTCAAATAACCATAAGTGGATCTTAAATTATCAAGATTGCCTCATAAATCAGAGTCTGTGTAACAAACAAGTACAGTCTTGCCACTGCCAAAGCACAACTTCAAATCTGCAGTACCTTTCAGATACCTTAACATCCATTTTACTGCATCTCAATGTTCTTTTCCAAGATTAGAAAGGAATCTACTAACAATACCAATAACATGTGCAATATCTGGTCTAGTGCAAACCATAGCATATATCAAGCTACCAATGGCAGAAGAGCAAGGAATATGAGACGTATCCTTTCTTCATTAGTACATGGACTTAGACTAATACTTAGTTTAAAGTGTTTAGCAAGGGGAGTACTAACCACTTTTGCATCTATCATATTAAACATCCTAAGTACCTTCTCAATGTATTGCTTTGGGGGCAAAAATAACTCCTTTATATCTTTGTGTCGGTGGATATGTATGCCCAAGATTTTCTTTATTGGCCCCAAGTCCTTCATCACAAACGATTTGCTCAACTGCTTCTTAAGGACTACAATTCTGGATTTATTCTTGCCAATAATAAGTATACCGTCTATATAAAGCAATAAGATAATAAAATCATCATCAGAGAACTTCTGGAAGAATACACAGTAGTCTGAAGAAGATTTCTTGTACCCTATTTTTTTATGACAGATTAAAACTCCAAATACCCTTGACTTGGAGCTTGTTTCAATCCATACAGGCTCTTTTCAATTTGCAGACATATTTTTCTTTTCCCTTAATTACAAAACCCTCAGGCTGCTCCATATAAATCTCCTCATCTAAATCACCATAAAAAAAAACAGTCTTTACATCCATTTGCTCAACCTCTAAATCTAGACTCGCGGCTAAGCCTAGAACCACACGAACATAAGACATCTTCACAACAGGGGAGAAAATTTCATCAAAGTCAACTCCTTTCTTCTTGACAAAACCTTTAACAACTAACCTCGCTTTGTACCTAGGCGTAGAGGTATGGTTATCTTGCTTTATTCTGAATATCTATTTGTTAGATAAAGTTTCCTTACCTTTCAGCAATTTCACTAACATTATGTGCCACTCTCATGGAGTGACTTCATCTCATCTTCCATGGCTTCTATTCACTGATTTTTGTGAGTGTAACGACCCGGCCGGTCGTTTTTGGAACTTACGCCCCGATTCCCTATTTACCGCTTCGCCTAAGTTCATTTCTGCTATTTTGGTATGCCCGGACGTTCGGTGTTAGGATTCGGAGTGTTTTGGGACACTTAGCCCCTAAATGAGCGCTTAAGTGTTGAAAGATGGTCCGTAATTGGAACAGTGTGAAGACGACCTCGGAATGGAAATCCGATGGTTCCGTTAGCTCCGTTAGGTTATTTCGGGGTTGGGAGCGTGTTCGGAATGTATTTTGGAGGCTCGTAGCTCACTTAGGCTTGAAATGCCGAAGTTTAAATTTTTGAAGTTTCCGGTCCGATAGTGAGTTTTTGATCCGAGGGTCGGATTGGAATTCCGGAAGTTGCAGTAGCTCCATCATGTCATTTGGGATGTGTGTGCAAAATTTTAGGTCATTCGGGCGAGGTTTGGTTAAGTTTTTGATCGAAAGTGTGTTTTGTTGGAATTTGAAGTTCTTAGGCTTGAATCCTTGATTAATTCGTGTTTCCGGCGTTGTTTTAGGTGGTTTAAGGTTTGGTACAAGTTTGAATGATGTTATGGGACATGTCAGTAGGTTTGGTTGAGGTCCCGGGTGCCTCGGGTGTGTTTCGGATGCTCAACGGAGCATTTTGGAGTTTCAAAGTGTTGCAGAAAATCCTTCAGCTGTGCAGGTCCCAATTCCTTCTTCGCGTTCGCGTTCGCGTCCTCCTCTACGCGTTCGCGTAGAGTAATTCTGGAGGATGACAAGTTTCTTCATTGCGTTCGCGATTAGTGCTCCGCGATCGCGTAGCTTCACACGTTTCTTAACCGCGTTCGCGTCAGGGCTGCCGCGTTCGCATAGACTTATTGGAATCCAAAGGCTAGGCTTGATTTTCATTTAATGCGTTCGCATGACCTATGTCGCGTTCGCGTAGCTCACTGAACCCAGGCCTTCGCGTTCGCATCCATTCCTTCGCGATCGCGAAGGGCATTTTTGGTCCCTTTATATTTTCCTTCTTCGCGAACGCGTGCTGCCTTTCGCGTTCGCGATGCTTTAGACCCCTGAACAGTACTTAACATTTCAAAAACGAGGTTTTGCCATTTTTATCAAAACTCAAGGTTTGGAGCTCGGATTTGGGAGCAATTTCAAGAGTTTTTCAAGGGCAATCACTGGATAACGATTCTTTACTCTCCTATGACTAAAACCCATTAATCTACTCGCAAATTCACCCTTTAATTTCGTGTTTTTGAATGGGAAGTGGGTAAACTTCTTAGACCTAACTATGGGGGTTTGAGGGGGCATTTGACCTCCGATTTGGGAGATTTTTATATGGTTAGACTCATGAGAGTACGAGGGTTCTGAAAACGTAAAAATTATTCGATTCCGAGGCGTTGGCCTGGAGGGCATTTTGGTCATATCACCTAATTTTACGCCGTAGCTTTGAATTTATTAGCAAAACCAGGTGTTTGCGATGTTATTTATAATATGTAATTGAATTGAATAGATTTGAGCCATTTGGAGTCGAATACTCGTGGCAAGAGCGTGATTTCTAGTTGATATTGAGCCGGTTCGAGGTAAGTGGCTTGTCTAACCTTGTGTGGGGGACCTTTTCCCTTAGGATATGATTTTGAATATTTGAATGCTCCGTACGTGAGGTGACGAGCGCGTACTTGAGCTAATTGTTGTAAATCCGTTTCTACTTGAAGTATTTAAATTGAGCTTTCTTGTTTAGTTGTTCATTTTAATTGTAAGTTTGTACCTGTGCTAGCTTAGAGACTCATGTTTAGCTGACTTACCTGCTTATTTGCTTTAATTGTGCTATTTGTACTCTATGAAGCATGTTAGGCTATAATTTACTACTTCGTGTCCTAATTTTTAGCATTGTTCCGAGATTTAGGAATCGTTGTTGTTGTGTGTTTAATTTGGGACTACGGGACGGCTTCCCGGGAGATCCCCTGTACTTGAGATATTCTGGACTGAGGGTGTGGGATACCAAGAGATCCCTGGCACATGTGTTCTATATAAGAGATCCCCGACTTACTTATTGAGGATACTAAGAGATCCTCGGGATACCGAGAGATCCCTAGTGTTGATGATGAGGATACCAAGAGATCCTCGGGATACCAAGAGATCCCCCGGCTACTATTCCTTGTGAGGGCAGTTTTCCGTGTATTGTTACCTTTGCTTTCTATTACTGTTCTTTACCTGGTTTAGATTCTCGCTGTAGACTTTATTTAAACTATTTCTGTTATCTCATTATTTATTATGTTATCTCAGTAGGGCCCTGACCTTCCTCGTCACTACTCAACCGAGGTTAGGCTTGGCACTTACTGAGTACCGCTGTGGTGTACTCATGCCCTTCCTGCGCATGTTTTTCATGTGCAGATCCAGGTACTTCCTCCTAGACGTATCATCCTCGTGGTGGAGAGTCCTAGCTGAGACTTGAGGTATATCTGCTATGTTCGCAGACCAGGAGTCTCTACTCTATTCCGGCTTTAGCAGATAGTTCCTTGACATTCTGGTGTAGAGCATTTTACTACATTCTATTAGCCTGTGTTTCCCGTGAGTTTCCGGGTTTTGAGATTTAGTTATAGACTTCCGCATATTTTGAGTTGTATAGGCTGAGTGGCCTTATATATACAGTTGTTACTTCCGTATGTTCAGTTTTAATTTATTATTCCGCAAATGTTAACTCGTTATTCCGCACTGTTAGGCTTACCTAGTTGTAGGAACTAGGTTCCATCACGACATGTTCATGCAGGGTGAACTGGGATCGTGACAGTGAGTATATTACATGGCTTCATCATAGTTCTCAGGTTCTCCTATATCAGTCAAAAGTACATACTTATAAGGAGGATAGCACGTGGATTTTTGCTTCTCCCTTGTAGATCTTCTAAGAGAGGTCTCAGGATTATTTAAAGTAGTTACATGAGCATGAATTGGTTGCTGGTCAACCACTATTTCATCAACTGGAACATCTATAACATCTACACCATGATGATCATTTTGATCTTGATCACTATATTCATTATTGTCTTGAGTTCCTTCATGTGCAATAGGTTCCTTTGTAATTGAAGCTGGATCAATATCTACTAAGCTCGCATTACTTTAAGAATCTATTTTCCCAGCTTTATCAATATCTTCAATAGTATGGTCTTCAATGAATATTGCATCACGACTTCTAATAAGTTTATTGTCAACTGGATTAATAAAACGATGCACAGACTCATCTTGACCATAACCGATAAAGATGCACCGCTTAGTTTTGACATCCAGTTTCGATCTCTCATCTTTAGGAACATGCACACAAGCTTTACACCCAAAAACTCTCAAGTGATCATAAGAAACATCTTTGGTAAACCAAACTCTGTCTGGGACATCACCATCCAAAGCAACAACAGGAGACAAATAGATAACATAAGCAACAGTATTAAGTGCTGCCGCCCAAAATGTATTTGGAAGTTTAGCTTCTGAAAGTAAACATCTAACTCTCTCAAGTAGAGTTCTATTCATCCTCTCTGCCAAACCATTCAATTGAGGCTTCTTGGCTGCGTTTTCTGATGACGAATTCCTTGTTCTTTACAATAGTTATCAAAGGGACCACAATATTCACCACCAATGTAAGTGCGTATGTATTTTAATTTCTTCCTCGTCTGTCTCTCAGCTAAGGCCTGAAATTCTATAAACACACCAAGTGTTTGATCATTGGATTTTAAAGGATGCACCAAGAGCTTGCGAGAATGATCATCAATGAAAGTCACAAAGTAAAGTGCACTACCTTTTGACTTTACTTTAAAAAGACCACACAAATCAGAGTGTACTAGCTCCAATAATTCGGACTTTCTTGAAGGAGGATGGCTATGAAAGAAAATCCTTCTCTATTTGCCAACTAAACAATAGATACACCTTTTCAACTTTGCTTGTTTTACTCTACAAAGCAAACTTTTCTTAGTCAAACACATAATCCCACTCTCGCTCATATTAATCAATCTTCTGTGCCACAATTCTGATAAAGTGTCACTTTCCACCAGATTTATGGAGTCATTAAGAATATAACCCTGTGTCACATATAAATGAGAAGACTTGACCCCTCGAGCCACTACTAATGAGCCCTTGGTGAGCTTCCATTGGCCATTAAATAGGTCATTATAGTAACCTTCATTGTCTAATCTTCCTACGGAGATCAAATTGAAAGGAAAGTTTGGAGCATGTCTGACATTTTGAAGAACTAACGTTGAACCATTATTAGTTTTCAAACAAACTGTGCCAACACCAAACACCTTAACTTCATTGGCATTGCCCATCTTTAACACTCCAGAATCAAAAGGAGTATAAGATGAGAATAAGTCTTTTCTTGGTGTGACATGTGAAGTAGCTCCAGAATCTACTACCCAGCTCGTATAATGGGATATCAAATTGATGACGTTTTCATCATAAGCAAAAAGAAGGTCATCTCGAACAATTGCAGCAATATTGTTCTCATTTTTTTTTAACTTTCTTTCCTTCTCTAATGTCTTGCTTCAACTTGTGGTAGAATTTTTGGATATGCTCTTTCTTACCACGCTGGTTGCACGTAATATTATGGTATTTGGACCTTGACTTACTTTTGTTTCTACCTCTTCCCCTCGACCCTCTTATTTTATCTCTCCCTCGGTCTTTTGTAACTAAAACATCTGCTTGTGATGAAGAACCCTGAGACTTTCTCCTTACTTCCTTGTTCAACACACCACTCTTGGCATATTCCATGGCATCTTACCACTAGGAGATGAATTTGTCAAAGAAACACGAAGAGTTTCCCAAGAGTTTAGTAGAGTATTAAGAAACCAAAATCTTTGTATCTCATCATCAAAATTAACTCCCATTCCAGACAGCTAATCAATGACGCCCTAAAAATAATTTATGTGATCAAGGATAGGGCTGCTTTCCTTGTATTTAAAGGTCATAAATTGTCTTAGCTGGAACAACTTATTGTTCCAGTTTTTGAAGCATAAAAAGTTTCTAACTTTTCCCACAATGATCTCGCATGTGTCTTATTCATAATATGGTTGCGAACATTATCTTCAACCCACTATCGTATGTATCCACATACTTGTTGGTCCTTCAGATTCAGTTTATATATAAAGGTAATATTTGGATTCCTTATCATATTATATCTACCCGCTGGCCAAAGCTTCATTTTTAGATCGTTCTTTGGTATAGCATTTTATCACAATATGCTAGGTGCTTGCTAAAAGTAAAAATAACATGATAACATTATTTTTAATTTAATTTGGATTAAATCAGTTCGTTTGTCTATAAACCACGTAACAAATTTAACTGTATCGTTTTACGGGTAAATAGTTTAGCGTCCACCGTGAGGCTTAGACAATTGTGTAATTGAGTTGATCCTTGATCTATTACTAACCTGTTTGATTCTTTATTTCATAGCAAAAATCAAAAATGACAGCTAGCGATATCAACACCGCACATACCGTTGAAGCGCATGAAAATCTCTCTCGACATGAGGATTCAATCAGTGACACCCACAATGAGGGGATGTGGAAACTCAAGTCCCCAACTAAATAATTTGTCCATATACTTTTATAATTTTTTAAATTTGGCCTTTTGTGTTCTAAAATGAGATATTTGTACGAAAATTACCTATGAATGGTTAGGAAAAATTGACGAAAATGGTATTTTATGTTTGGGTAGGTTTAAAATAGTCCTTTAAATATACCTTTAAGATATTAAATTTTTCCAAAAATAAAAATCTTTTCTGATCTCCACCAAATATCTAGCATGTCACGACCCAACATCCACTAAAGGTCGTGATGGCGCCGGATACCGGTGTCAGGCAAGCCAACCATAAATACTTAATTAAATTCTTATTTTAATAATTTTGAAAACTATGATTTTCCTTCAACTTAACTAGTAAAAGATAATCTTTACAAAAAAATAAAATAAAAGAATGTTTAGGAGTTAATATAAAATACCCCATAATCAACCCAGAACCCGGTGTCACAAGGGCATGAGCAGTTTCTAGGGAATAATGTAATACAATAACTATCCGGAACACAAATTAGACAAAAAAAAATGCAATACAATACTCTGAATGAGACTCTACTGGCTGGGGGTCGTCTCGAGAGGTGCAGCTCACCTAAGTCTCCGTATCAACCCTGCCACTGCGCCCAACTAGGCCACTAGAGGTACATGTGCATGTGCAACAAAAATGCATAGCAAGTGTAGCATGAGTACAAAAATAACGTGTACCTTGTAAGTATCCCGTCTAATCTCAAAGAAGTAGAGACGAGAGATCGACTTCGACGCTTACTAGATGTCCAATAGTAATATACCAATAATATAGTAAATCGAGGATTTTCATAAAAAGGGTTGTAACGCAATAGCATGAGAAAGTAAACAATTCTTTCATTTATAGGAAAATTCCAAATTCATTTTCATCATTTATACATTTATCTCAGGCCAGGGAGAACAATATCAACATCTAAAATTCTCAAGGCAAGCAATGCAAGCATGCGCAAATCATGCCGAGGTCGTACGTCTCGATCCAATAATATTTAAACTGTGCATTGCTAGAGGGTCGAATGGCGCGAACTATAGATGCATCTATCACCCCGCTCGCGAATCATACATGCGACGCAATCAAATATAAATAAACACAACAAACAGTCAATCAAGAATTCATCAGGGAGCAATTATTCAGGGAAAATCAATTTCTCTTTTAAAAGTTCAGAAAATGATGTCTAGCCTTTTAGAAATTTATCTACGAAGTTCGATATGTTTTAAGCATTTAAATTGACAACAAGATTGCAAAGATTTACGAGTAAAGCATGCTTTTGGTTCCTAGACTACCCGGACTTAAGCATAATAGTATCTACGCACGGACTCTCGTCACCTCGTGCGTACGTAGCCCCCACAAATAGAAGCACATAACCAATTATTTAACCTATGGGGACAATTCCCTCTTACAAGGTTAGAAAGGAGACTTACCTCGCTCCAAAGTTCCATAACCGGCATTCCACACCCTTTTGAAGGCTCAAGTCGATGCACAACGCTCCAAAACTAGCCAATAATTATGCAAACCCATTAATATATGCTCAATTGCTCATAACAATCCCATTCATAACAATTTCTAACCCCGAACCGAAAAGTTGACATAATTGCCCACGGGCCCACATGCCCGGATTTCGAAATTTTTCGAAGATAAAGTTTACCCATAACCTCACGAGCTCAAATATATAATTTACTCCCAATTTCATTCCCAAAATCGTGGTCAAAATCCAAGAATACCAAATTTCTAGGTTTTCCTCAAAATCCCAAATTTTTACTAAATTTCATGCCCAAAATCCGTATATAATCATGTATTTAACTCAAAACTAGCATAAATCACTTACCTCATGCTTGGTGGTGAAAATGGTACTCCCAAGTTGCTCCAAAATCAGCTCCCATGAAAGAAAAATGGACTGAAAATGAGCCCAACCCCGATTTTAAAGAACCTCGCTGCCTTTAACTTGTAACGACCCGGCCAGTCGTTTCATGAGTTACCGCTCCGTTTCTCCCATTTCTGCTTCTTTATGTCTTGTTCAGTTTTATTATGTGATATCGGGTTGGTTGGTTCGGGTTCGGAGTGGTTTTGTAGAGGAATGAGACACTTAGTCTCTTTTGAGTAAGCTTACGTTGGAAAAGTCAACTGGATGTTGATTTATGGGTAGAAGGCCTCGGATGTGAATTTTGATGGTTTGGATAGCTTCGTTAGGTGATTTGGGACTTAAGAGCATGATTGGAATATGTTTTGGAGGTCCGTGGAAGATTTAGGCTTGAATTGGCGAAATTGGAATTTTGGCGCTTTCCGGTTGGTAGTGGGAATTTTGATATCGGGGTCAGAATGGAATTTCGGAAGTTGGAGTAGGTCCGTTGTATCATTTGGGACGTGTGTACAAAATTTCAGGTCATTCAGACGAGGTTTGATAGACTTTTTGATCGAATTCAGAATTCGGAAGTTTTGGAATCCTTAGGCATGAATTCGAGGGTGATTTGATGATTTGATGTTGTTTTGAGTGTTCCGAAGGTTGGAACAAGTTTGAGTGTTGTTAAATGACTTGTTCGTATTTTTGAGAGATTTGAAGAGGGATTCAAGGGATAACGCTTGGAGGTAAGATTTTTGAACCCAATACTCGATTCTATGGCATTATTTTACTAATTAGGCTTGAAATTAATGGAAATTAAGGGTTAAAATTGGAGAATTAGGGCTTGGTATTGGAGAGTGTAAATTAGGGATTTAAGGGGCCATTCTATTGATGTGATTTTTATCGGATTCCGAGATGTGGGCCCGGGGGTAGGGTTTGACCAATTTCGGAATTTTTGATGTAATTTGATTATTTTTGCATGAGTTTTGTTCCCTTAGCATATATTGATGTTATGGTTCTGATTTTGGTTAGATTCGGGGCATTTGGAGGCCGAATCGAGAGGCAAGGGCGTCGTAGGCTAGAGTTTGGCTTGGATTGAGGTAAGTAACACTTCCAAACTTGGTTCTGAGGGTTCGAAACCCTGAACTATGTGTTCTATGATTACTATTGAGGTGACGCAAATGCCAAGTGATGGGCGTGTGGGCGTGCACCGTGAGAATTGCGGCATGGGTCATTCCATGGCACCGCTTAATGACTCTTTCATGTTGATATTTGTGTTGTAATTATGTGATTAAGTTAATGAGCTGCAAATCATGCTAATTATCATGTTAAGGCTTCACGCCAACACTGTTGAGACCCGAGAGGTCGTTTCTTGCTGTTATGTTATTAGCTTCATTGGTATTCTGTACTCAGTCTTGTTCATACATATTATATCATGCCTCAGTCTCGATTATTGCTATTTGACACATCATATCATTGTTCGGGCTAGTATCATGACATTTTTGTGCCCGTGTGTGTGAGACTAGAGAGTAATGACTGAGTGAGGCCGACAGCCTCATATTGAGTGACAGTATGGGATCGGGCTGCACGTTGCAGCAAGATATTGATCATGCCTTCGTTGGCTTGATATAGCGCTTGGGCTAAGTGGAGCCCCTCCAGAGTCTTTACACCCCCAGTGAACGCAGTTAATGAAATTGAGGGATGGATCTTCCCTGGACATGGATCTTGTCCGAAGTAATTATACCTGGAGATGGATCTTCTCCATAGGGCTGGAATAGCCTTCCTCCGTACTGTATGACTACGGTCAGTGATGTATATATATTCCGGGATGGATCTTCCCTGGGACGGATGGCCATATACAGTACCGAGTGGTTGAGCACTTGTGATTGGAGGCATACGGAATATTGATCATGCTATCTGTGCATTGGTACTTAGATATTCCTGAGCTTTATACTTCGTACCGGTCATATTGTATTTACTTACTACTGAGCTTTTACTTGAACTGCAAGCATGTCTACTTACTTTGGAATTGTTACTTACTGAGTTGGTGTACTCACGTTACCGCATGCACCTTGTGTGCAGATCCAGGTATCTCGAGTCACGGTAGCGGTTGGTGATTATTTCAGTGGTGGACCTTCCTTGGAGAAAGCGAGGTAGCTGCCTGGCGATTGCAATCTCGCCTTCTCCTTCCTTATCTTCCTCATAGTATATTTGTTGGATATTCTCAGACTATGTTAGTCTTGCTTATTTCGAACGGTTGTAATATTTTGCTCATGACTTAGTGACACCCGGGGCCAGGCTGGTATTTTTTTCCTCTTGTTTGATTCCTACTTTTACCTTTTATCGGATTTCTGTTAAAATATATTGTTTTTCTAAAGTTTTAAATGAAATATGGAGTATTTGGAAATAGGTTGGCAGTCCTAGTTTCACGATAGGCGCCATCACGACCGGGTCGGTTTTTGGGTCGTGACATGTTGGTATTAGAGCCTAGGTTACATAGGTCTCACGAGTCATGAGCAGGTTTAGTAGAGTCTCGTGGATCGGTACAGAGACGACTGTACTTATCCCTGGGAGGGTGCATAACCTTTAGGAAAAATTTCACATTCTTCAATCTTGTCGTGAGAATCTGTTGATTCTGGTACTAAACTTCTGTTATTCTATTCTCTCATAGATAGTGAGGACACGTGCTATCGGTCAGGACGGGCGACCACCAGTACCACCAGTTGGGGCCACTAGAGGCCGAGGTCGCGATCGAGGTTGTGGTAGGGGCAGGGGTGTAGCCCGTACAGCAGCTAGGGCAGCATCTGCAGATCCACCAGCCGCCCCAGTTCATCATCAGGCTCCAGCGGAGGATGCTCCAGCAACACCAGCTTAGGCACCGTCTGTGCTATTGTTATTCCCGGTCTCCAGGAGACCTTGGCTCAGATTCTGATCGTGTGCACCAGTCTTGCTCAGGCGGTCGCAGTTACTACCATAACAGCTACTTCTCAGGCCGGGGGAGGCACTCAAACTCCTGCCGCCCGTACACCCGAGCAAGTTGTTCAGGGACTGCAGACACCGGAGGCACCACCAGCCCAGCCGGTTGCACCTGATCAGGATTATGTTGTTCCAGTTATGTATGATGACGAGAAGCATCGATTGGAGAGGTTTGGTAGACTTCAGCCTCCGACTTTTAGTGGTGTAGAGGGCGAGGATGCCAAGGGTTTCTTGGACAAGTGTTAGAGGATGATATGTACAACGGGTATTCTGGAGACTAGTAGGGTCTCATTTACTACTTTTCAGTTTTTTGGGGCTGCCTTTACTTGGTGGGAGGCTTATGAGAGGCGTAGGCCTGTTGGTGCAACGCCCCTTACCTGGCATCAGTTCTCCATTCTCTTCCTAGAGAAGTATGTACCGCATTCCCGTAGAGAGGAGCTGTGCAAGTAGTTCAAGTAGCTGCGTCAGGGGGATATGACCGTGTCGCAGTATGAGATGAGATTCTACGAGTTGGCCCGTCGTGCTATCTGGCTAGTTCCCACGGATAGGGAGAGGATTAGGAGGTTCGCTGATGACCTCTTATCAGCTACGGATTTTTCTGACCAGAGAGAGAGTATCTGGCGCTTCTTTTGGGGAGATGGTTGACATTGCTAGAGAGATAGAGTTAGTTCGCCGCCAGGAGAGAGATGAGAGGGAGGCCAAGAGGTCTCGGGGATCTGGTAGCTTTGGTGGTGTTCCTTCGGGGGTTAGTTTCAGCACGGCCGAGGCCGTCTATTCAGACATGCTCAGCAAGCCCGTTCGGGCCACCGTGGTGGATCATCTAGCCATGGTTCACACAGTTCACAGCAGGGTCACTCGTCTCTCAGTGCCCTTCCAACTTAGAGTTCGACTCAGGCACCATTAGTTCAGGGCTCATCTATGCCTAGTACTTCCAGTGGACATCCCGGTGCTCGGGGCTCCCTTCAGTCCCCACCGCCATTTGCTGCAAAGGGTTTCTTCGAGTGTGGAGATTTGGGTCAGTTAATCGACGTAAGTTCGGGAATGGGATTATTTTGAGATTATAAGCATTCTGCTATTTCAAACAAGTGAAGAGTACGTTTGTGAAGGTGAGAGGGTAAGCAAGTCGAAGAAAGTGAATTTCGTCGAAGTTTGACAATTTGGGATAAAATATAGCCCGAGCTAAAATACTCAGTACTTATGGACTAGTACCGTACAAGGTACCATATGGCTATGATAGTAAGGTGTATAAAGTGTATTAAAAGTAAGTAGTATTTTATGTAATTTGAGATAATTCTTAATTATGCGAGTAATTGATTAATTATCGGGTAACGGGACATTACCCAGTTAACTAATAAGTGGAAAAAGATTATTAATCTTCACCCACTCTCCACGTGGCACAAGGCCACCAAATTACAAGATGACTCATAACAAATCATACATAGGTGTCTATACCTAAGGAGTAAATAAAGTAACTTCATCAAAATAAGACTTTTAAGTCATTCCTTGTTATCTAACGTGGGGTGTAATTCATTTTACAAAATGAAATTTTTTAAAAACTAAATTGACAAAGAAAAAGTCATGCATATCAAGAAAGTAACGTTACCCCTCCCAAAAGAGTGCAAGAAAGATTCCTTCCTTAAGATTGGAATTCAGAAACCAATTTGTATCAAGGAAACGTAGAAGACAGACGTTCTTTAGAAAAATTTCGTCCAATTTCAATTCTTCAACTAGAGGAAGCCTATTTCGTTCATTAGGTTCAAAAGAGAAGAAGCGGTTTCGTCCAATATTTTAATGAAGATTATCCAACGGGATATTATACAGAGTTTTTCCTACTCCAGGTATGTTAAAGGCCCTCCCTTCTTTCTTTTGGCATGGTCTATATGATACTAAGGAAACGAGCAAACACACAGTTTCCATAAATTACTCTATTCATAGAAATAATAGGGGTATCTATATTCTTGATTCCCCATGAAAATTATTATTATTTTCTGTTCATGGGTCTCAGAATAATATGCAGTTGGAAAAATTTATCCGGAAGAAATATTGAGATTATTACGTATGACCCATGACCAGATGGGATACGGGAAAAAGGTTACGGCGTTATATACGCACCACCACCTGATCAGCTGGTATATGATGATGATGTTGCCCACAGTGGCTGAAATATGATTCAAACGGCATTATATACACGTATATATGTATGTATATGAGATATGGAAAAAGGTTACGGCATTATATACGCACCACCACCTGATCAGCTGGTATACGACGATGATTTTGCCCACAGTGGCCGATATGATATGATGGGATGCCCTCAGAGGCTGATAATGTTATGAAATATGTACCTATGCATGACATGACATTCATACGCATATGCATGATACTATAATTATTTCATGATTTACAAGGTTATTCAGACTTACAGGTTGAGTCATGTACTCCATATTTCTTCCATGTCTGTTATGTACTTGTTTATGTGCCTTACATACTCGGTATATTTTTTGTACTGACGTCCCTTTTGCCTGGGGACGCTGCGTTTCATGCCCGCAGGTCCAGATAGATAGGTCGAGAGCCCTCCAAGTAGGTTATCGGCTCAGCGGAAGATGTTGGTGCTCTCCATTTGCTTCGGAGTTGCGTGTTTGATTAGTATGATTTAGACGTGTATTGTTTGGTATGGCGGGACTCTGTCCCGACCTTTATGATATTTATGTACTCTCAGAGGCTTGTAGACATATGTCGTGTACGTGAAAGATTGTACGGCCTTGTCGGCCTACGTTTTGAGTTTATAAATGATCATGTTGGCCTATTAGGCCCGTATGTCACGTGTATATGATGATGTAATAAGAAAGATACGTTACATTGGTACTCGGTTGAGTAAGGTACCGGGTGCCCGTCGCGGCCCATCGGTTTGGGTCGTGACAATAAGTTCAAGACTAGGAGTTTAATTTTTAACGGTGACACCTTAGTAGCATGCGTAGTAATAGTTAGTTTTTAACCATGTTCCATTAGTAACACCAAATATGATTTTATTTTAACAAATATAAGGGACTAAAGATGTCCAGAGCAATATTTAAAGGACAAAAATAGACATACTTTGGAATACGGGACAGTATTTGCTAAAAGGCTCAAATAGTGAACACTGGAAGATCATTAGTTAATCATTCCGACCTCTATCCAGTTGCCCCCTGAAACACAAACAACAGAACCTCTTCTTCGGTTAATGGATCTTCTTCAACCTCCTTGTAGCGCTTGCACTTCCCCTCTTCTACGGCGACTATCTTCTCTCAATTCCATCAACTTCTCTTTGAAATCCGTCAAATGCCGCTGCAAAACTACTCCGAAATTTCAAACTCCCGTCGCTGGCCAAAATGGTAGCAACTATTCTTCCTTAGTTCCCACACATAAAGTCACCGTTCTCGACCGCCAACGTGGCGTGGTTCACGAATTCCTCGTTCCCGAGGTACTAATTCCAAATACTTTTTCCTGCTAAATTCGTGCGTTATATTTAAAATTGTTACTTGAAGAGTTGAATTGGAATGCAGGACCAATATATATTGCGTACAACAGAGGCTCAGAACATTGCGCTACCATTCGCTTGCAGGCATGGTATTGGTTCATATCCTATGATCATGTTGGCCTATTAGGCCCGTATGTCACGTGTATATGATGATGTAATAAGAAAGATACGTTACATTGGTACTCGGTTGAGTAAGGTATCGGGTGCCCGTCGCGGCCCATCGGTTTGGATCGTGACAATAAGTTCAAGACTAGGAGTTTAATTTTTACCGGTGACACCTTAGTAGCATGCGTAGTAATAGTTAGATTTTAACCATGTTCCATTACTAACACCAAATATGCTTTATTTTAACAAATATAAGGGACTAAAGATGTCCAGAGCAATATTTAAAGGACAAAAATAGACATACTTTGGAATAAGGGACAGTATTTGCTAAAAGGCTCAAATAGTGAACACTGGAAGATCATTAGTTAATTATTCCGACCTTTATCCAGTTGCCTTCTGAAACACAAACAACAGAACCTTTTTCGGTCAATGGATCTTCTTCAACCTCCTTGTAGTGCTTGCACTTCCCCTCTTCTCTGGCGACTATCTTCTCTCAATTCCGTCAACTTCTCTTTGAATTCCTTCAAATGCCGCCGCAAAACTACTCCGAAATTTCAAACTCCCGTCGCCGGCAAAAATGGTAGCAGCTATTCTCCCTCAGTTCCCACACATAAAGTCACCGTTCTCGACCGCCAACGTGGTGTGGTTCACGAATTCCTCGTTCCCGAGGTACTAATTCCAAATACTTTTTCCCGCTAAATTCGTGCGTTATATTTAAAATTGTTACTTGAAGAGTTGAATTGGAATGCAGGACCAATATATATTGCGTACAACAGAGGCTCAGAACATTGCGCTACCATTCGCTTGCAGGCATGATATTGGTTCATATCCTATGATCATGTTGGCCTATTAGACCCGTATGTCACGTGTATATGATGATGTAATAAGAAAGATACGTTACATTGGTACTCGATTGAGTAAGGTACCGGGTCCCGTCGCGGCCCATCGGTTTGGGTCGTGACAATAAGTTCAAGACTAGGAGTTTAATTTTTAACGGTGACACCTTAGTAGCATGCGTAGTAATAGTTAGATTTTAACCATGTTCCATTAGTAACACCAAGTATGCTTTATTTTAACAAATATAAGGGACTAAAGATGTCCAGAGCAATATTTAAAGGACAAAAATAGACATGCTTTGGAATAAGGGATATTATTTGCCAAAAGGCTCAAATAGTGAACACTGGAAGATCATTAGTTAATTATTCCGACCTTTATCCAACTGCCCCCTGAAACACAAACAACAGAACATCTTCTTCGGTGAATGGATCTTCTTCAACCTCCTTGTAGCGCTTGCACTTCCCCTTTTCTCCGGCGACTATCTTCTCTCAATTCCGTCAACTTCTCTTTGAATTCCGTCAAATGCCACCGCAAAACTACTCCAAATTTCAAACTCCCGTCGCCGGCCAAAATGATAGCAGCTATTCTCCCTCAGTTCCCACACATAAAGTCACCGTTCTCGACCGCCAACGTGGCGTGGTTCACGAATTCCTCGTTCCCGAGGTACTAATTCCAAATACTTTTTCCTGCTAAATTTGTGTGTTATATTTAAAATTGTTACTTGAAGAGTTGAATTGGAATGCAGGACCAATATATATTGCGTACAGCAGAGGCTCAGAACATTGCGCTCCCATTCGCTTGCAGGCATGGTATTGGTTCATATCCAATGATCATGTTGGCCTATTAGGCCCGTATGTCACGTATATATGATGATGTGATAAGAAAGATACATTACATTGGTACTCGGTTGAGTAAGGTACCGGGTGCCCGTCGCGGCCCATCGGTTTGGGTCGTGACAATAAGTTCAAAACTAGGAGTTTAATTTTTAATGGTGACACCTTAGTAGCATGCGTAGTAATAGTTAGATTTTAACCATGTTCCATTAGTAACACCAAATATGCTTTATTTTAACAACTAGATATGGTTGCCCGTGCTGTGCACAGGCCCAAAAGGTACATCAACACTTCAAATGTAGGCCCTAAAATTCCATTCACTCTACTGAACTATTTCTTTATGATTTAATACAATGAAGAAAAATTGCAAATGTCTCTATGATGCTCAGACATGTCTTTCTCATCCAAACGCACCCATGCTTGAATTGAATCACCACATTTTCCTTCCAAAAGGCCGAGTGATAATTTCAGAAATGCTCAGTTGAATAGTTTCATACCTAGTCCATCTGCTACATATAAACGCATCAACCCCGTTGGCAGTGCTGGATATCAAGGATACCAAATCAAACCACTTTGTCTTGTCTCCTGGTGAGCAATAAATAGAATCCAAATATGGCCTGGTAGAAAAGCCTGTAATTGGCCACGTTTGGCTTGTGCTACTGATCAAACTCTTCCTTAATTATGACATCAATCACCACTGTTACTTCTGTCTTAGGCTGTATTCCTTAGCATTTTTATTAATATGTCTTTAAGTCCAGCTATGGACCCATCAAAACAAAAAACTTGTGGCTATGCTTCTCACTTCCATGCCTACAGCTAGCTCAACACTCAAATTTCTTGTTGAATGCAAAAATATGAGCTTTTCTAATAAAGAGAAAAGAAATCTATATGGCTCACATGATGATCCACCAAGTGCATTACCATACTGTTCATCCCTTCTCCCAAAATTTGGAAAAGCTAAAAAACAAATAATGGAATGAAGAAAAAGAAATACAGTTTATAATGCACTCAACTTCTCCTTCACCATTTTACACCTACATTCACCACTTCTGCAAATCTAAATTTCTGAGGTAAAATATTAAATTCGTTTGTAATATTATCAATTGTTTGCTTCATCAAATAACAACTTTCTTGCAATTGCAACATCATATGTATCGTTTGTGTTACTCCTTTATTCTCTCTCCCATCTTCATTTTACTTCTACCGAATTTATATATTATCTCTCATTGAATTAAAAGCTATTAAATAAAGTGCCAAAGCACTAATAAGTACCGGAAAAAGAATAAGACAGAATCTAACAAGCCAGGAAAAATAAACTTGATCTCAACTTCCTTAGTATCCTAACACTACAAAAAACTGGGGTAATTGCGCCAGTCATAGTTACTTATAGTGGCGGTTAAGAACCGCCGTTATTATCATTAATGGCGTCCAAGATAATCGCCGTAATCGCTACCACCAAAACGTGCGGTTCAAGGCGAACCGCCGCAATATGTAGATAAAACCGCCGCAATATGCATATGTAAATACGGCTGTTTAATTTGCTTATTGTGGCGGTTAGGTTTGTAACCGCCGTAATTGCTGTCCCTTTCAGATTTTGGCCATTTTATACTGCCATAATTGTAATATTTTTAATGTTAATTTTTCAATTCCAATCCTTTATCCTTTCTACTGCACAATATCCGTCATAATATGTTATCAAGCACCCATCATAATAATTAACATAAATTATAGTAGAGACTTAGCAAAATATTCATCATATTAAAACATACCCAAAATCCACATCATCCAAGATTCAAGTTTAAGGTGTAGAGAGTTAAGAGAGTTACTCAATAGTTACATCATCCAAGATTCAAGTTTAAGGTGCAGAGAGTTAAGAGAGTTACTCAATAGTTACAACACAAAAAAACATAGTTCATCCTAACAATGATTACTAATTGTTGCCTGCTCCATTTTCATAGTTACTTCCGTCAAAGGATCTTCTAGGCCCAGTTGGTGACGGAACGCCATCTCCTAGATTGGGTGCCTGCATAACATAACATTAAGTAATTCAAATTGTATTGTACAATACCATGCATAATGAGCAAATAAAGTAAGCGAAGACTTGGAAGAGTCGACCCAATATCTATGGAAAGACTTCCTTTAAGTTGGTTAACTGGAGCAGCAAAATGATAAAGAGATGATAAGTTAAAGAGTGAAATGGGAATAGCACCAGAAATCATATTAACACCAAGAGAAATATAGCTCAAGCTAGTCAATCGAGCCTAATGAATATGGTATACTTCCTTCTAATCTATTCTCTGGTGCTGCTAAGGCAATTAGAGATGAAAGATTACCTAACGAATATGGCAACTCTCCTGTTAAATTATTTGATTTAAGAAATAGAGGGTTCTTCCATCCAGACCATCACCATAATCTTCTAGGACATGTAGGAACTCTTTTTGTTATGGAGCAAAAATCATGTTAGTAGAACATATTTCATCTAACTGCATGACATCAAATGTTCAGGTGTGGATCCTCTTCAATGAAGGCAGGGTTTTGGAACTAATAAATGCACATCTAAGGGAGTCAAGCAACCTGTCTCAAGTGCAAAGATCATTCCATGTAGGTCTATTGTGTGTGCAGCAATGTCCAGACGATAGGCCTAGCATGTCATAAATCTGAAGTTCACCTATTGATAAAGTAGTCTTGCTGAAGACACCTGAATCGGATGTACCAGATAATAAATTGCGATCACATGCCATCTCACATCACACAAGAATATGAATATAGGCATTTAAGGAAGCACGTAAGAACTGGGCAAACATGACAAACAAGACAATTACATGACTTGATAATACATTTCATTAGACACCCAACAACACCTTTCCTCCATCCTGTCAATGTTCATAAAGCCTTCCAGATTAAGAATTCAATTTCTTCAACACTATTTTCATCCGGAAAAGATCATCATTCTTCAACTAATTGATTCAGTTCAGTAAGATCTCCTAACAAATTCTAACACCTAAGGTCCTAAGCTGGTGCATTGTATAAAAAATTAAAAACAAGTTCCAGTATTGGCTTACAGACCACATAAAACAAAATCCATGTGTAAAAGAAAATATTGGGATCACGGTGAACCTAAATTGTAGGGTCAAAATTAACTCTAATTCACTACTTAGCATATTATTAGAAATGAAAAACCAGAGTGTGGAATGTGGAGAACTGTACGTAAAAGACTAGGTAATTAGTTAAATTACCTGTGAAGGAGTCGGAAATAAGTGAGCAAACTCCTCGGGGATATTTCCTATTTTCATTTGAAATAAGCTGGTTAGCGCATTTAATTGTGATCTCATATTTGCCATCTCTTGCACCCATTGTGGAGGTGGAGCACTAGTGCTAGCTGCGCCCATATAAGAACAACCACCTTGTCTTGATGTTTGCTTGAATACTACAGTTGGAACTGCACCCATGCCTAAGCCTCGAACACGGCCAGGGTGCTCGGGACCGAAGACTACACCAAGCGCGTCATTCGGTGAAATTTCTGCCCGAGTTTCTGGTCTCTGTCTTCGAATTTCTTCAATTCTTTCCTACAAGAGAGACAAAATATAATTACAAAAGCTAAGGATCGAGTCAATGGGTAGATTCTGAAGTGCACAACTTTTTAAAAGAAGCAGGACAAACTAAAGCTGCTGGAATTTCTGTTTTGCAGACAATGTATCAGCGAGAATGGACAGGAGTTGCAGATATTTTGGGCAGAAGATCAGCGAACTGCTTAATCTGCAGCTTCTATCACATTCAACAACTCTCACTGTTGAATTTAACAGCAGAAACTGGACTACCCTTCACATTGCAGGATGTATGCCGCAATACACTACTGAAATTCCAGTTTAGGTTAAATTCCCTAAGCTTCAGTTAATCCCACAGTTAAACCAGACAATGCAATACTCAAAAATGTGCAGAATTCTCTCAACTGATCAGAAAAACTAGAGCCAAACTGCGCAGAAATTTCAGCTTAATTTACTCCTCAACTTCTCCAGAAATTGTGGCAAACTTCAACAGATCAAGCTTCAGAATATCAAACTCTTAGCGCACAGAGAACTGGTGTACAATACAGAAATTGACTGTCAAACCACTGCCCCAAACTCAGAAATCTAATGCCAAAATTGTTACAGATTCACCAATGTGTCCAACTCAGCCGATAATATTCAACTTAGCAGAACTAACATGATCAGAATATGGAATGCAGAAAATAGTGATAGACACTTACCCCAATCTCCCTAGCTTGATCATTCACATAACTCCCATCTTTCCTCTTATGAGTCTCAGTCCACACTTTGCCGCGATCAACTTCTTTTCCCTGTTTCTTCTGAAAGTTTTAAAAAGTAAAATTAAACTAAATAACTCTTGTCACATTAAAGCGACAGTAAGTACGTCGTATTAAACAACCATCAAAGCCCTTCTTCTAGCCAAACTCATAGCACCACTAGTATGGGGAAGTGTTTGTTGTCCTCGAATCCATTGATTTCTCAAGCAAAGCGCCTACGAGTCAAAAAGGGAAAAAAAGAAGTCACATCAGTGGCAGAGAAGAAGCAGCAGCAGAGACAAGTAGTGAAACAAGAAGAAGAACAACAACAACAACAACCTTTGTTTCCTCTTTAAAACGATAGTTAACAAACAATGCCCATTGGTCCATGGGAATGCCTTCTGGAACATTCTTGATGATATCCTCTTTACTCAACAATGGATCCTCAGCCCCATGATATAGTTTAAGCCTGAATTCCTTCCACTTTTTGTTAAGTGAATTGTTAATCCAACCTTTTACCTTTTGCGGATCACTCGTAAAGGAAAACCGAGACTTTACAAAAATAATATATGTTAGTTTACTGCTGACAGAACTATAACATACAAACTAAGCAAAAGAATTAAAAGGCATTACCATTACGAATCATTAAAAGCACGGTTCACAAAAGGCTTAGGCATGGATGCCCAACTCTCGAAGCCAATAGGAAAGTATTGAGGATTTGTAGCAAGCTGCCCCAAAAATCCTGCAAGAAGGCCGGCTGATTTTCCAATAGGTTGAGCAAACTCATCACATTCTACAATTATACGCGATCCATTCTCCAAGTTATGGACATCCTGAACCTTCAACCTAATAGATTTTATCACTTGACGTTCATCTGCAACAAAATAAAGAACATATAAAAATATTAATCGAGGAAAACAAAATCATTTATAATTCATATGTACCTATAAACATCGACAACCCAATCACGAGGCTCCGAGTCATCTGTAACTCGTCTACGTGTAGTTGGTTGTGAAGAGACTCCATCAGATGATGAAGATGGAATGCCATTCTGTGACGAGACTCTATTAGTTGATGAAGCTGGAATGCCATTCTGTGACGAGACTCTGTTAGTTGATGAAGTTGGAATGCGATTCTGTGAGGAGACTCTATTAATTGATGAAGCTGGAATGCCATTTTGTGACGAGACTCTATTAGTTGATGAAGATGGAATGATGGGTTGTGTATGACGTAAAGAGTCTCGATCAGAAGATGAATATGAAGCTTGAGCGTGAGACTGAGCATGTGATGACTGCTCTGGAGCAAGTGAAGAGCTCCCTTTGATTGATTTGAACAGATTTTTCACCCGATTTTGCTTCGGCATCTCTACATATATACATGGTTGAACAAAGTGATTAGTTAGGACCCCAACAGCTCTACATATATACATGCATCTGGAAAATGTTTTGGACAACTAGTTATTCTGTTATTATCACAGAATTCAAATACCGACAGGAATAATCCAAAACCTTTGTTGTTTCCCAAGAAAGGAATTAAGTGGGAATAACAAACACAAAAACATGCTTTCCACGATTGAACAACTCGACCAATTGAATTTGTTCCACGCACACAACATTAATCCCAAACTTCTGAATTAAAATTTCTGCTCTAAACACCATTAAGAAACAAAAAGCCACACAAGAACATGGGACACCAATCAAACCTCAATCAACAAACAAAGAACCTTATGCATCTGCTAAAACCTCTACATTCAATTCCAGTTCTATTATCACCACAAAACAAAAGGCCACACATGCATGCATATGATGTAATGGTATTCTTGCATTTCATGCCAAGAACTTGAGTTGTACCTCTTCTACTTCTCCTGATGAAGAACAAGAATATGTATTAATCAAAGGTAAGGAAGAAGTAGAAGAGAAAAAGAAGAAGTTGCACAAGTAGAAGAAACTGCAGCATGTTTATTATCAGATACAGATGCTGTAGCATGTCTCCTCTCTATTACTTAATTACACGCCCATCAATAGACCCATACTCAAAAGCAAAATCCAGAAATTTTCTACGCCCATCTGCGTATTCAAGTGTATTTCGTGGTTTGCTAATCCAAGATTTATCAATTGGCATGGCTAGAAAAGAAGATAAGATAACATCACAATATCAAAATGAAAAAGCTAGTTCATAGCCACTATATGAAAATCAAAAGAATAATAATCACTTAATCAAACATTTAAGCTTGTTTTTTGGTTTACTAATCTTACCTTGGAGGTGAGCTCATCTAAAGCTGGGTAAGCAGCGGTCTCTAGTTCTCGTGTCTGAGTGTCAAGATAACTGCATACACCTACTAGTGCTACTTCTAAAGCTCGAAATTCAAATGGAAACTCTGCATGATATCCACAAGATAACATTAGTCAATTAGGATCTCAAGATAAACAATCCAAAAGAACATGTAGTAATCAACGACATAGAGAATAAAGGAGCACAAAAAACAAGAAAAAGCAAAAGAAAAGTTGGTTAATAAAAGCAACAAAAGAGCTGGAGTTTAACTCCCATACATTGATAGTAAAAGTGTGGGATTAGTAACCTTAAAAAATTAGACAAGTATCTTCTATAATAGGGTTAAAATACATTACGAGAGTAAATTTTTTAACAATCAGTATCTATAAGTTAATTAAATCCAAAGAATTGTCCATTTCAGGTACATACCAGTAGGTTCAACAGTTTGCATTTCATTTCGTGTCCCATTAACAGCTGTTAAACACACAAAGAAGTACTTTGATCCAGAGAAGCAACACACTCCCTTAAATGTTTAAACCAGTGAAATCGACGGCTGAATCAAAAAAATTGACTGCCAAACGGTGAAATTGATGGCTTAAGCAGTGAATCGACAGCTAAAATCAGTGATTTAAACTGATCTTCGTCCAATACACGCACATGCACGCCTAAAATCAATGAAATTAATGGCTAAATCAGCAAAATCGAAACCTAAATCAGTGAAATTCACGGCTAAAATCAGTGATTTAAACTGATACCCATCCAATACACACACATGCACGCCTTAAATCAGTGAAATCAACGGCATTTTGAAAGGAATTACACGAACGACTTGAAACCGGATTATCAGAAAAGGGCTATCGTCTCAAACGCATTACCTTAAACAACTTGAAATCTGATCTCCTTGCATAAAAGCTATGGCGAAACGTCTGTTTATTTAGACCTTAAACGATTTGGGGGAATGAAATTGATACATATTTATCTAGGGCTTTAGAGAGAAAGAGAGAGGTGTAGAGAAGGTCTGTGGTTTAAAGAGAAAGAGAGACCGTCTGTTTTGATGGCATAATGTTTTTGATAAAGTTCTTAATATTAAACATTAGTGGCGGTTTGGAACCGCCGTAATTGTAAAAAAAACGCCATTTTAACATACGCACTAATGGCGTCTGGAACGCCGCCGTATTATGATTTATATTGCGGCGGTTTTGGCAAACCGCCGTTATTTAACCGCCGCAATAATTCCGGTTTTTTGTAGTGATAACAGATGAATAGATCTAAAGCTAGGATAATACCCACTCTACTACCCTGAAGCCCCAGCTAATCTCAAATTTGACTTAAAAGATAACGGAAGAACACCTTCAGATCAATTTTGTGGATGCATGTGCTCCAAAGTTTTTCAATTTGTGCTAAATCTGTCAAAATTTAGATTTAACCACACACTTCACAAATATTAAGGTTTAAAGTACTCCAAAAGTAAATCATATATTAAGATCAACATTTTGCTTCAAGTGAGATCAGAAAAGTAAAAATCATTTATTATTTTGTTCATATTAAAATAATTATTTATTCAGCAAAAAAACTTATTACACCATTTGAGATACTTATTTAGAACCACATAACATCGTAGCTTTGCATCTCTGGGAACTATATTGTTTTTGTGTTAATTTCACTAACACAAATCCATGTCAACCCAAGCTCATTACCAGAAAAGAAGTAATACAATAAAGTAAAATCACAAGTCCGCAAATCTAAAGTCCAAAATTTAGATTTATGTTTTCTCTTTGAAAGTTATTTGTTATGTTTAATTACATAACCAAAATAGCAACTTCTATATAAAGACATGGCTCATTAATTTGTAAAAGCTCTTTAGCATCAAGGAACTTACCACCAAACAGGTTTGCACCCCTCTTCTGCAACAAACTGAGTTCATGGAAGACAGATATGCTCATACTGGTTATTTTTCTGGAGAAGGAATAGACAAGAACTTGACCCTAGGTAAAAAAAAAACACATTTAACTTTTAGCAGGTGAAAGATGCAAAAATATAACGATTAAAGCACATTTTCAGTGTCTCGGTAGGAGATAATACCTTTGGCCTCAGAATATCCAAACTGGATTTTGGCATGTCTTCATGATATGCTTCCTTTTACTGAGGCATATGTCGAACATGACTAACAAACTGGAAGGACCACAAAATATTTGTAATCCATAATTTCTCAGTAATCTCAAGACCAACTTAAAAGACCGTAAATCAGAATATGCATGTACAAAATCGGGTGGAAAAATATTTAAAAAACTGTAAGAAAGAAAATACATGAAAATGGAGGAAAATTAACACCCAACACTAACTAACATTTATATATTGCATCGGAACAGAGAAAATAGAAGGGGGAAAAGAGTTGAGTCTTACATGCAATAAATACGTAGAAAGTTGAGTCACTTTTAACATTATGTCTATGGCGGACGGCAAAGAGTGTTTGAAGACTCTTCTAAAATTGTCTTTGATTATGCTTATCATGGACGGTTGAAGCAGAAATTAGAAGCACGAAAAGCAACCCAAAGAAAAAGGACAAATAGATAGAAAGAGCTAAACAACAGTCTAATAGAAGATCGGCAGGAGCAAAGCGATGGTCTTTCACTGAAAGAGGGAGAAGAGAACGATCAAGGAGCAGTCTCAAGTTCAGCTGAATTTTCTGGAAGAATAAAGGGCATCTAATGTAATAAATTCATAAAGTAAGGGCAAAAATGCGTCAATAATAATAATAATAATAATGAAGTGGCTAGTTTATGTATGACAAAGATGACGTAGGCCTTATTTGTTTTTTTTTAAGATTAAGAAGTCTGAATCTGAACACGCATCTGAATATCAAGATGTGTATTAAGATTAAGACATTTGAATCTGAATATATTAAGATGTGTATTAAGATCTGAATAGAAATAATTAAGACTGTTTGATTTTTAACATCTGAATGTATAAAATTTATCTTTATTTGAAAATTAATAAACATAAAATTCAAATGAAATACTAACTAATCTAATATTCTATCAATAAAATATGTAGTTTTTTAAAATATGATAGTTGTTGGTGGTGATGGCTAACGGGTGAATGCCGACTACAAGCGGTGGTTGGTGGTATTTTTGGTTGATGATGGTGGTTCATGCTAGTAGCTAGTAGTGATTGGTAGTGGTGGCGATTATGATTGAGGATGGTGGTGGTGGGTGGTGATAGTTAATAATGTCGGGTGGTGGTAGTAGTTGTGATTGAGGAAGGTGGTGGGTGCGTGGTGGTAGGTTATATTGATGGGCAGTGCCGGCTGTGGTTGTTGATGGTGATGGGGTGGTCAGTTGTGGTAGTTGAGGCGGATGAGTATTGATTGTGGGTGAGAATGATGGTGGTCGGAGTGGTGTGGATAGTATGTGGTGATGGTCGATAATAGAGGCTATGATTAAGGATGATGGTGGCGTGGTGGTGGGGCAGAGGTGGTGGTGGTGGTGGGGGGTGGTGGTGGTGGTGATGGTTGAGTATGGTGGTGGTGGCGGCATGGTCGTAGTTGATAATGGTAGGCGGTGGCAGCAGTTAATAATGAATATATGATAGCATCTTAATGAAATTAAGTCTCTGTTATAGATCTTAATCATACAGACCTATTCAGACTCATTAAGTGGTTGTGAAGTAAAAAAAATAAACACACTTAATGATTAAGATCTGAATAATTAAGATTCAGACTTTAAAAACAAACGCACTTAATGTCTGAGATCTGAGTGATTAAGATTCAGACCTCCATTAAGTGCAAACAGATGAGGCCGTAATTCCAGAAGCTTGAGTTTACCGTTTTGCCCTTGGTCGGCAGTATTTGCAAATAGTGAACACTGGAAATCATTAGTTTTATTCCGACCTTTATCCAGAAACACAAACAACAGAACCTCTTCTTCCGTCAATGGATCTTCTTCAACCTCCTTGTAGCGCTTGCACTTCCCCTCTTCTCCGGCAACTATCTTCTCTCAATTCCGCCAACTTCTCTTTGAATTCCGTCAAATGCCGCCGCAAAACTACTCCGAAATTTCAAACTCCCGTCGCCGGCCAAAATGGTAGCAGCTATTCTCCCTCAGTTCCCACACATAAAGTCACCGTTCTCGACCGCCAACGTGGCGTGGTTCACCAATTCCTCGTTCCCGAGGTACTAATTCCAAATACTTTTTCCTGCTAAATTCGTGCGTTATATTTAAAATTGTTACTTGAAGAGTTGAATTGGAATGTAGGACCAATACATATTGCATACAGCAGAGGCTCAGAACATTGCGCTCCCATTCGCTTGCAGGCATGGTATTGGTTCATATCCAATAATTTACAATAGCATTCCCCCCCCCCCCCCCCTATTTATATGTTAGTCTATTTCTTCTTGCATATTTAAGCTGCTATTTTATGATACTACTTGAACTACTAACAGACTGTGAGTATTGGAATGGTTTGAGTTAACTGAAGGTTTACTGGTTTTTAAAAATTGGGGCTGGGCATTTGGCAGTTAAGTTTTGGCTTGTTATAGTCATCTTACCTTTTGGTAGGAAAGCTTTTGTGGGATTATAGATCTCCACCAACTTTTACACAAAGATTTGACTTGTCAGGATCTTTCCATGCTTAAACCTATTAATGAAGCTGTTATCTCTCTCTGCTAACTTTAAAAGGAGCGGGTTTGATTTTCACTAAGGAGTACCATGCACTTTGTTTGTGGTTTGTTTTTGATGGATTATTATGAGCAGCGGAAACAATCCCAGTATCAAAATCACATGTAATCTAAATAACTAGTATAAACGGGATTTCACGGGTTACCTCTTGAAGCGTGAACACGACTCTTCAGTCACGTGAGCCTTCAATTTCACATCGTCTCGTTGAAATCTCCACCACCCGCACGATCGCGATTTCCGAACATTCCACGGTCTTCTACTGTGTTACCCGAATAATTTCCGGAAATAGTAATTTCGTGTGGACGAAATTTTCTAGGAAAATATGGCTGAAATTCGTCCATTATTTCTCTCTTCTCTAGGTGGAAAACCTTTTGTATTTATAGCATAAGTTTTAAGAGTTAAAACCCTTTTTCCAAAACCTGTTAGGTTTTCCTTTACACCAGAAAAATGATTCCTTTATTTCCAGTTATTTAGGCACAGCAAGGACCACATAACTTAATTAACAAGGCTTCCAATTATGAAATTAATTTATAATTTTCGAAATTAATATCCACCATAATTAATTACGAATTATTCCACTAAAAATCCGTAATTGCACTCCTTGTTCAATTTCGAAATTCATCCATTAAATCTTATTTAGCTTCCCATGTTAAGATTCATATACTAATCAATTAAATTAAATTAATGACGATTTAATTTATTGATTATTTTCTTTAGACTTTCGCTTAACTTATTTCATGTGTCGGATACAAAATTCATTGGTCGGGTTTACACATGAAAACTTATAAGCTTTCATAAAGGTGTATCATCAATCTCTAAACCGAGACATAGATTCCATCAACTAACTATTACTTCGTCAATGTACATTATTATTGTCCAATTTAGAATCTCGCCTTTTAATAAAGCAAAACAATAATAATATATACAACTAATAATAATTATTTCAAGATTAAAAGTATAAGTACATTTAATGGCTAGAGGGTTTATTTTATTAGTCAGTATAAAATACTTATCTCTACTTGGCCCGTTCAATACATACAAAATGTACTAGCACAAGAAGGTGGAATTAAACAATTTCCATAATCAAGATAAATTATATTTAATCTTGTGCTACAATCATTCCTGATGGTTTGTCCAATTCCATCATTAGATTGTGAACTCAAACTTTATACTTATAAGAACCGATGATTTAATCTTCCGTGTATAAACTATACTCTATACACTAAATCATCTACTATATAAGCAAAGGACAGAGACTAATATATGATCTATTTAAAACTTTATTTAAACTGAATAAACAATTATTTCATAATAAATACTATATCTAAACCAAAACTCATGTTTAATAGTATATATCCCAACAGTTTTAACCTTAAGGTTCTCTTTCGTTTGTTTCTCACAAAATGCACATTTCTCTTTGATCTAGGGTCAAATGCATTGGGGTTTGATTGTGTAACTTTGACCTTTAACCGTTAGCCTCTTTTTCATCAGATTTTCTCCATATGATGGTCTTGTTACATTTTTCTAATTTAATAATCCAATATGTTGAAGGATGTTGTACGAGCTGTGCTGTTCGTGTAAAATCAGGGCAACTTAGACAACCGGAGGCACTGGGGATTTCTGCAGAGTTGAAGTCTAAGGTACTTTAAATCACGTTGAGCTTCTGTGGATGCAGTTCTTATTTGCTTTTATTGTTTGACTGTCGATTCTTGGTAGTTTTGATTGTTTCTCCTTTGTTATACCTTAAATGTAATTTTTCTCTCTTTTTTATGCTAATATAATTGATGTAACTGATCAAAAAAGAAATGATATTTATGTGATGTGACAAGGAATTTTTTGGTCTCGAGACTGATAAAGCATGCAAACCTTGTCTGCATGTTATTTGTCCATGAAACAATGACGAGCTTTTATTCCAAAAGGTTTTGGAATGTTTTGAAATTCCTCGTGACATCAGACATGTGATGCAATTCATTTTCCTTATTTAAAAAATCATATATGTGATGTAACTAGGAATTTCTTGGTCTCAAGAGTCGAGACTGATGAAGCATGTGAACTTCATCTGCACGTTATTTGTCCACAAAACAATGGAGAGATGTTGTTCCTCAAGGTTTTGGAAGATGGAATTCATAAACTTCCAGCTCAAGCTAGTAACTCCACTGTTTTCATGTGATACTCAATGACAAGATGACTGACGAAATGTTTCATTAGTTCGTTAATAATCCCTCTTTGCAACTATTTGGCCATGACTTGGAGATGTACCTTCCATGCTCAACTCCCCATCTTCTCAAAAAAAAAAAATGGTCTTATCATTAATTCTTCTTTCATTAGACTTATAAGAGATCTGATGGTAGCCATTAGTCTGTCAAATCCTATGAGCCAAAATACAGGCTCGGATCACAATGATTGAGACCTATTAGTTAAGGTTAACAGATGAGGTACAGGGTCTTCGGCTCTTCGCAGAGGTCCGCGTTGCTAATACCTGAAAGAAGTCCTGGCTTTTTACATGTATCTTGAACTAGATATAAGCGAAGTGACGGTCTTCATTTTACCTGTCTTCTTCTGCCTTTTTCCAGGATTAATCGAATATGCTTTGATTTGTAGGGTTATGCACTTCTTTGTGTGGGATTTCCGTCATCTGACCTTGAAGTTGAAACACAGGATGAAGATGAGGTAATTAACCACTTGGAATTGCAAAAGTTTGGCTTTGGGTGGCAATAAAGAGCAAATCTATTTGACCAACCATTACCATCTAAATAATCATTTGACGTCCACCTTTTATAGGTTCAGTTTGGCCTATGAAGCATGGGTACAAAATATATGGCTGCATACTAGATTCATACCTTTGTTAGGAATCAACAGTTGATGACCCTCTCTGGATACTTACTGACGATATCCCAATTTTCTTCTTATGTTTTTCTGTCTTTTCAACTTCATGCCCTTAAGCAATTGAAACTTAAGTTGCTCGGACATGGGTGTGGGTATCCGACACGGGTGCGGATCTAGAGGTCGGATCCTTCGAGATGTAAATTCTAAAATTCGGGGATACGGTTCCTAGTACGGATGCGAGTGCCAGGATCGGACTAAAAACAATTCAAAAAAAATAAAAATATAAAAATATCTTTAAATTATGAGAAATTTTGTGGAATACTAATGTATAACTCGTAAAGTATGGATTTTTTTTTTATTCTCAAGTTGTAGATAAGTGTAGGATTGATTTCCTAGATAAGATATGCTATTTTCTTCAAATTTACCCTAGTTTTGGTTCTGATATCGAATCAATTGTATCTCGTCTCGAATTTTTCCGTCTGTCATGGTCAACAACAACAACAACAACAAACCCAGTGTCATGGTTAAAGTACCCAAAATTGTTTGACCACATCCCGTATAGATCCCATACCCACACCCATACTAGTGTCGTGTCACACGAGTGCGGCATCTAAGCTGCCGTGTCGGAGCAACTTAGATTGAAACCAAAGGGCACACCAAGTTTTTCATCTTAGGCGCATGCCTAATGCCAAAGTTTTCCTTTGAATCATCAGCAATAATACTTGCCATATCCATGCAGCTGACACACTACCTCAAAGAGTTATGTGCAATACACATTCTTTACTCCTCTAAACTTCTTCCTTTCTCACTTTCTATAAAAGACAGTTACCCTCCCTTTTGTAGAAGCAGGATGCATGTGGTTCCTTTGATAAGAAGATTTTTCAAAAAAGAAAACAAAATATAGAGAAATTGTTGCTCTATGAGATTAGCAAAAATGAATTAATGAGTGCTTAAATAACAATAATGAATTACCTGTACCCTTTAGCCCAACCTACTTTTAGCCTATTAACGGTGGGGCTTTTTATTATGAGAACTAACAATGAGGTGTTTTGGTTTTAACTCATGCCATTCCCACTCAGCCCGTGCATTTGTCACATCAAGCCTGACCAAAAATCTATAGCCTCAACTTATGCAAAAAATGCAGCAGATGCAAAGCTAGTTAAGAGCGCCAAATGACTGCGATTAACTGCTCAGATTATAGTGTATTCATTTTCTAAATGAATGGCTAGAAAGAAAAAATTGATCTCTTAGAGGACTAGACAAGAAGCAGAAACAAGTTTGTGACTCTGTTCGAACAGGGCTAAGCAAAAAAGGCAGCAACATGTTTGTTCTTTGGCCTTCCAGTTTCTTCTATAGTGTGTTGCTCTGGCATACGTTCTTTGCGAGATGTGATGTTCAGATGAGCCTGCAACAAACTTTTCATATTTCAATATATGTATTAACCTTTCTGACTGCTTTATTTTCCGCGAGACACTGAAGTTACGAGTATTGTATTTCCAGTAACCAGGTGGAATTCATGTTTTCCTCTTTGAACATTTTAGAGATTTTAGCTTATTACCTGTAGTATTTTCATGGAAACTTTACCTCGATAGAAAATTATATCAGTAGAGCATGAAGCTTTGCTGGTATTTTTGTAGTTGAAATGGTGGGGTTTACAGTAAAGGTACTGACAGCTATTTTCAGAACTCCCCTCTGAAGTTTTAGCCAAATGATCAATTGTGTAGTTTTGATCTATTATGCTACCACGGACCTGACATCATGTTGTATTTTCAGGTATATTGGCTTCAATTTGGGAGATATTTTGCTCGAGGACCTATTGTAAGTTCTACGTTTCTGTAATTTCCTATTAATGTAAGAAAGCAGTCGAGAGGGGATACTGATGATGTAAGAAAGGACAAGTAATACAAGTTGTTCTAAGTTCCTAAGGTTTACTTTTCCCTGTTGCAGGAGAGAGATGATTATGCATTGGAATTAGCAATGGGAGATGAATAACCTGTCAAGAGTTTAGAGAATGTGGAGTCAAAAACAAATGTGTAATTTTCTTGCCTCTCGTTGTATATCTGGGGTAATATGCTCTCCATTGCCTTTTCCTCAGTGGATTGGCTGTTCTCTTGTACCGTTAGTATAATGAATAAAAATTAATGTTCTCTTCCTTGTCAGATAGGAGCCTGCTTAATGACATCTTGTTATGCCCTTAATGTATTCGAAGTTTTGAAGATGACATCTGTATGAGGTGCACTTTCTTCGGAATGAATTAGAGTACTTTCTAATTATTGAGCCATTGTTGAACACCCAACTCTGGTCAACTAATGGAGGAAAACTTTTTAAATTATGAGATTGTCTTACTCCAGAGGTCCCATGTTGTTCTTCCCTTTGGTGGTTTGACCGGCAAAACAAACTTCTTGAATCAGACTTATTACCACTCATGTGAATGGAACATAGATTATGCAAATATAATAATTAAAAAAAAGGTTATTTCTGATGCAGAGCAAAGGACTTATCTTTTCTTCCGAATACTGTGTTGCCTAATAACATTTGATCTGAAGCATTAAATGAAATTAGCCTATACTATCACCAGAAAATTAAGCTTAACCAGGGTATTGGATACCACGTTTGGTGAAGTCCAAAAACAGATTTGATAGTGGAGTCCTCCTTTATGCAATTTAAGTGAACATGTAGTGACACAGTCATTCTCCTTAAAAAGTAATGAAAATGGTCGTCGCACCACTGCATGCATTCAAGGCTGAAATATTTTAGGTTGTTCAGCTAACATCCTTACTGTTGCAAGATGTAAAATTATAACCCAAACTTGCTGGCCATCCTGAAAAGGAAAGGCCCATTGTGGGGTTTCGAACCGAGTGCCACTGGCCCTCGAGGATTTCTCGGTCATTAAGAAAAACACTTACACCATCTTGATATATTAGATGAAGAAATTATTGCAGTATCTCGTTCCACTGTATATAATCTTTTTTTCGATTTGGTAGATTGAGATAGTAAACTATCTTAAGATATTTATTCTTTCTTCTTAAAACTCTTGCAATTGTCAAGGGAGAAAACTTAGGAAGGCACCCGTATCTACTAAACGCATATCCTTTTGTCCAAAAGGAATAAGAATGGTAAACAGGAAAGAGATGGGATATGACGTAAATGCATATAATAAATTCTTATAGATGGTCTAGATAATTAGTGAAGGAATATCCAACTTCTTTTTGTATACATTTTCTGCCTATCACTACCTTCTTGGTATGGACTTTTTTATTTTTTATTTTTTTTCAGTCACATTTTATTTAATAAAGTTTATCTTATAAGAAAAAGAAGTATGTAACCTCAACCTGCATATGCCCTATATTGCATCGACAAGTTGAGCCATTAGTCATCATTAGATAAGATGGTGACAACTTCGCGAAGTACATAATCGCAAAAAACTAAACAACTGGAACATCTGTCATGATGAAGTGCTGACTCTAGTCTTTGCTCATTCAGAAAAGGGCTGAGTACATAGCCTATACAGGGATTATCTCTTAGGGGCAAACGGAAGAACCCTCTACAGACCATTTCAGTTCCATGCTATGTGAAGATATCATTTTAATTTTTGATGAAAAGGTATATTTTGTTTAGTTTGATTCTCTTTTAAAATCAAAGGTGTAGCTTTCAGAGCTCAAAATGCCCAGATCACCCATGTGAAAGGATCATATTATGGACAAATTAAGGTTTTCCTGTTGTCTTATCATGTGTTGGAAAATCAAGCACAACATTTTCATCTAAATGGTCCTGAAGTTCCCATTGATGTGGAAATCATGTATTAGTAGATATTTTAAATTTATATCTTCATTTGGACAAAGACTGGGTGTTGATATACATCCATAGGCTACACACTATGTTAGCTAGTTTCTTGAATGGCACGATTAATTTTTTAGCAGGGGTGGTCATGTCCTTATATTGTCTGTGGTTATAGTTATTAAGAAAAGAAAATAGATATGGACTCCCATAGTGTTCCTCATGAAGAGGTTTCTTACTGCATTCTGATTCCAAAAGGTATGATTTAAACTTAAGTCATAAAATCTTTGCAGACTGCTAAAAGTAGCACTAGTTAGGATGTTGAGTTCCTATTTGGTTTGTCTAGCGGTGTGACTAGTTCAAATTTCTAACAGCTTAACTTTGTGGCTCCCTCAATTAACTGATTTGTGGAAGGAAATGAATGTGACTCGATGTTGGTGTCAGTTGCATGTGGTCACAATAGCTGGGTGCAACATTTACTTCGGAATCTCGGCAATGGTTTTTCTGGTAATATCAGGGAAGATTTCATTATTAGTGAATGTTATCCGAAAGTATGGGAAAACAAGGGCATCATAGGCTAACAATAAAGACAAGAAAGTAATGAAAGCTTGTGGTTACTGATATGACAGGGGAGACAACTCATACAAGCAACTAAATGATGTGGTTGAAGTGGGTAATTTCTGAAAACATGTGTATATTGAAGTGACTTGTTAAATTATTTTCTCATTAATTTTGTGCTTAGTTCATGGGATGATGAAACTTGAGATATACCTCCTCTCTTGTTTCTGTGGGTTCTAGCAAAGGAACCAGTGGCAGAGGGAAACCAGGCTGGATTGCCTATCTAATTGAAAGTACTGAACCTCCTTTAGCCCTCAGCAACTCTTTTTGTAGTACGGTGGAGGCATTGATCTTCTTCTGTTAAACTAAGATGTCTGATGTTGACATTCAGGTCTTGCAATTCAATAGTCATATCTTAAACACTCATTTTTAATTTCTTGATCAAAACTGACCAATGAAATGTTGATATCTTCCCTTTGTTTCTTTTTTATGGTAGATATGAATCTAGTCCAGAAAGTTCATTTGACAGTCATAAGATGACTTTCATATGGATGCTTTTTTTGCATCAATTTGAAATTATTTCAATTGAGACATTTTGAAATTGTATTTAAGGCCTCCCAAAATCAAAATGATATGATGGTAGGTGAAAAGGAGGCTTTACTTTCCAGGATTTTGTAACTAGACTTACAAACGCAATACCATTATATACAAACCTTTTGTAGGCCCAACCTGCAAAACTGCTTATTCATATTACAGATACGCGAGGGAAATATAGCTCTATAGTAGCTCTATACTTGTAGTAAGTAGAAATTTCCTCTGGTGGATGGTAGTTGCAATTGTGCTGAGACATAACACAACTTCAGTCATAGAAGTTTGTAGTACTGGCTCAGCTGCTTTAAAATTAGCTGTTAAGCTTTTGCTCAGTTGTGCTCGTTGAAACCTGTATTATCCATCGAACACTTCGTCAAGTAAAATTTAAAAACTTAAGGAATGCTTTAAAGGCCGTAAAACTTTTTTGTATATTCATACATTGATCGTAACTGTAATAATTACTGACTGTACATCTACAAGAACACTACAGTTTGATAGAAGAACTTTGTGGAAGTAAATTATTACTGGTTTCATTGCTACTTGTACTGATAGGTTTATTAAATTCCATCACACTGAAATTTTGGATAGAGTGGAATAATATTGTAGAGCCACATGAACACAGAGGATTCATATATCTAGTCCTAACAAATCTGGGAGTGGACGTAATGGACGTAATACCATGGAGTAGTTAATCTTTTATAGTTGAACAGACATGACCTGTCGTAAGGGTAAGAAACAGTACATATGCACATTGCTACCATCACCACTATTGCTGCCAAGACTATTACTAGTACTATTTCCGTAATTGCATCTGGAGTCTTGTGTGATAAGAAAGTGCCACCGATACTCAAAGGTAAGTTTATAGAGCTGTGGTTAGACCGGCCATGTTGTATGGGGCAGAGTGTTGGCCGGTTAAGAACTCTCATATCCAGAGGATGAAAGTAGCAGAGATGCGGATGCTGAGGTGGATGTGCGGGCACACTAGGATAGACAAGATTAGGAATGATGATATTCGAAAGAAGGTGGGCGTCGCCCCTGTGGATGACAAGATGCGGGAAGCGAGGCTCAGATGGTTCGGGCACGTGCAGAGGAGAAGCCTTGATGCACCGGTGAGGAGGTGTGAGCGGTTGGTCGCGGTGGGTACGAGAAGAGGTAGAGGGAGACCTAAGAAGTATTAGGGAGAGGTGATCAGGCAGGACATGGTACGACTGCAGATTTCCGAGGACATGGCCATTGATAGGAAGGCCTGGAGGTCAAGCATTAGGGTTGTAGGATAGGGGTAGTAGAGCTTTCCTTACTTCATACCGGGGGTGAGGCGGGGTTGGATTAGGGTTGATATTAGATGGCTTGCAGTTTATGTTGAACCCACACTATTCTTGCTGTTTAACTTAGCTTGGGCCTTAGACTCTGGTTACTGTTATTGCATGTCATTCATTTTTTGGTTTTTATGTTTCTGTTACTATTACGGTTTCTGCTGGAGTTACTAATGAATTCTCTTTTCTTTTCTTGTTTTTTTATTTCCGTCTTTCTGAGCCGAGGGTCTATCGAAAACAGCCTCTCTGCCCTATCGGGGCAGGGGTAAGGTTTGCGTACACATTACCCTCCCCAGACCCCACTATGTGGGATTTTACTAGGTAGTTGTTGTTGTACATTCCTTTGTAGTCTGTTCCAAAATAAATGATACATTTCTAAATTTGAAAATAGTTCAACTTTAAACTCCTCATTTTACTCATTTTACTCATTTTACCCTTAATGAGAAGCTTTTATAACCACACAAAAGTCATGGCCCCACAAAGCTTTACCCCTTAAGCTTTTAAGACCACAAATTTCAAAAGTCTTTCTTTTTTTCCTTAAACTCCGTGCCGAGTCAAACTACCTCATTTAATTTGTAACGGAGGAAGTATATTCATACATGTTTCGTCCGTATTTGCGAAGCAAGGTATGTACCGAAATAGACATGAAAGTTAGCCATCCTGACAGTATTCTCCTTGACTTTATTGAATGAGCTTAGTTTTATAATCTCAAGGATGTAAAATGGTGCATTGTTTTAACCTGTGTTGTACAAGTACCCAGTTTAAGTTAGGTAAAGAATTCTTAAATTGGTTAAAGTATAGAGAAACATTAATGGAGAATGACCAAAAGAAGAAGGAGAATGAACTATGAACAAACCATTTGACTTGGTGAAGGAAGAGAATTTGAGAGACTATGAAGGTGAGAAGTGGAAATAACAAAACAATGGATTAATTTTGGGGACCGGGATCCTAACAGGACAGAGGAAAGAAAAGTTGGATTCCACGCGGAAGGGCAGCACCGCAAGGGCTGTGATGTAGGCAGCCTACTCTGATTGGTTGATTCCACGGCTCGAACCTACTAAAACAACTTTACCGTTGCTCCAAGGCTCCCCTTCTAGTAACAAACTTGTACAATGTGATCAATTTGAGAACTCGTATGCTGCATTCTCAGTATTTACATAAGGGAAAAGAAGAGTTCCCCGGCACAGCTTAACTAAGCTTCATTGTTAGGTGATGAACTAAACTCAGTATCCAGTCCATTATAACAGGTGATACACCACATGTGCTTGTAGGGAAATATGTTGGGAGCTGTATCACTAGGACTGTGTAGTGTGCGAGTTCTATCGAATATATTTTATTTTGTGCTAGCTAGGTGAAATTGCCTACCTTTACTGGGGAAGGTTATAAGTTATGCAATATGCTACAGATCTGAAGTCTGTTCTTTTAAAACCATGTTAAAGCCTGGAAAGGAAGAAAAAATGAACGGAGCATTTGCTCGTAGAAATCACGAAGAGCGAAAATTGTTGCATTTTCTTTCTCTTTTGAAAATTTACAGCACCTATGAAATGGATACAGAAGTATACATGATCCTTACCAGAATTTACAGAAAACGGGATGGAAGAAAAGCAGTATACTCAATCCTTTGGGAAGCTGCACTTTTCAGAGAACTGAACAAGGAAATGGCTTTTGCATCTGATTAAAAAGGGCAGCCTGGTGCACTAAGCTCCCTCTATGCGCGGGATCCGGGAAAGGTCCGGACCACAAGGGTCTATTGTACGCAGGCTTAATACCCCACTACTAGAATTCCGGAAAAAAGCGACCAAAGTTGGTCTAAAGAGAAAAGCGACCAACGTTGGTCGCCAAACTAGCGAAAATAATAAAATAAATAAATGAAACTAATTAGCGACCAAGCTTGGTCGCCACTTGGTCGCTAAATTAGTCAAAATGTTGACTGGACTGGTCAGACTTGCTTGGTCAAATGTTTACTGAAATTAGCGACCAATGTTGGTCGTTAAAGTGGGACCCACCTTCAAAATTTTAATAATTATATTATTATTTTAAAAAAAATATAAAATTTAAATATATATAATTTAAACTTGGCAACCAGCGTTGGTCGCTAAATAAAGGGTAGGCAGATAGCGACCAAGTTTGGTCGCTAAAGTGGGACTCAGTTATAAATTTTAATAATTATATTTTTTAATTTAAATATAATATAAAATACGGAAAAGGGCCAAAACTATCCCTATCGTTTGATAAATGGTTTATAAATACCCTCCGTCCATCTATCCGTTCAAATAAATGCACTTCGTCCATCTATCCGTTTAAAAAACCACATGAAGTTAATTNTTAATTTAAATATTATATAAAATATAAATAAATCTGATTTAAATTTTGCGACCAACTTTGGTCGCTAAATTAATTTCATGTATAATTAGCGACCAAAGTTGGTCTCCATTAAGGTCAACAATGGTCAAAATTAAAAATTACTTTTGTATTTACTATCTAAATAATATAAATGTAAGCCGTTAATATATATAATATATATATAGTTACGCTGTACTATGCACTAAGTATAAGTGTACTAGGTAATATTATATCAAATATATAAGGCGTATATATATATATATATATAATATATATACTTACGCTCTACTATGCATTTAATATAAGTGTATTAGGTAATATTATATCGAATATATAAGGCGTATATATATATATATATATATATATATATATAGTTACGCCGTACTATGCACTAAGTATAAGTGTATTAGGTAATATTATATCGAATATATATGGCATATATATATATATATATATATATATATATATATATATATATATATATATATATATATATCGTTACGTTGTACTATGCACTAAGTGTAAGTGTATTAGGTAATATTATATCGAATATATATATATATATATATATATATATACACACTTACGCTGTACAATGCACTAAGTATAAGTGTATTAGGTACTATTATATCGAATATATATGGCGTATATATATATATATATATATATATAATATATTTACGCTGTACTATACACTAGATATAGCGACCAATGTTGGTCGCTATTCTGGTCAAACCGTCAGAAATTAGCGACCAATTTTGGTCGCTAATTTGGTCAAAATAGTCAATACATTTTTGCTTCCAAAAATAGCGACCAAAGTTGGTCGCTTTTTGTAAATACAGTAGCTAAAAAACGGGTTTCCCCTCATATTCTCTTATTTTCTTCTCTCTCTCACACTCAAACCCCCCCTCCCCTTCCGTCTCCCTCCACCGACGCCACCGTATCCCTCTACCCTCCACCCGCCGGCGGCAGCAGCAGCTCCACCGCCGGTGTCCTCCACTGTCCAGGTAGGTTTCTCTCTCCTTTCCTTGTTTTTTTCGAAATACACTGATTTATTTTAATTCCTTGTAGTTTGAGTTGTAAAAATTAATTGTTCTTAGCTAAATTAAATCTATGATAATTGTTAGTAGCTAAAATATTTAGTTTTACCTACTAATTTGGGGAAAAATGGTTTGAAGAGAAGAAACCCTAAACTTTTAGGGTTTATGATTTGTTCTTGTGAATCCTAACTTTTAGGTTTGAATTATAACCTTGAATCTTTGTATTGTCTTGATAGTTTAGTTATAAATTGAAATTTTAGTTTATGAATTGGAATTTTAGGATATGACTTGAAATTTTAGGATATGAATTGGAATTTTAGGATATGACTAGAAATTTTAGGATATGACTGGAACCTTTAGGATATGAATTGAACCTTTAGGATATGAATTGAAATTTTAGTTTATGAATTGGAATTTTAGGATATGACTTGAAATTTTAGGATATGAATTGGAATTTTAGGATATGACTAGAACCTTTAGGATTTGACTTGAACCTTTAGGATATGAATTGGAATTTTAGTTTATGAATTGGAATTTTAGGATATGACTTGAAATTTTAGGATATGAATTGGAATTTTAGGATATGACTTGAAATTTTAGGATATGACTAGAACCTTTAGGGTATGAATTGAACCTTTAGGATATGAATTGGAATTTTAGGATATGAATTGTAATTTTAGGATATGACTTGAAATTTTAGGATATGATTGGAATTTTAGTTTATGAATTGGAATTTTAGGATATGACTTGAAATTTTAGGATATGAATTGGAATTTTAGGATATGACTAGAACCTTTAGGATATGACTTGAACCTTTAGGATATGAATTGGAATTTTAGTTTATGAATTGGAATTTTAGGATATGAATTGAAATTTTAGTTTATGAATTGGAATTTTAGGATATGACTTGAAATTTTAGGATATGAATTGGAATTTTAGGATATGAATTGAATTTTTTTGGATATGAGTTGAACCTTTAGGATATGAATTAAAATTTTGGTTTATGTATTGGAATTTTAGATTGCGGGAGGATTTTGTAAAGGAGGTTGATGGTAATATTAGACATGCAATGGGACTTCCACCAAGAATAACTAAGACACAGTACCTAGCAGAGTGTGCCTTTAATTGTTCTTCTCATTAGCGACAACGATGATGAGAAGGCAAGAACATGTGTTTCAAATAGTTATGGTGTAGGTAGGAGTTTAACATCTCCTAAGTAGATAAATGAAGAGGTAATAGAGGAATTCTATACTTCAATTTCCAAGAGGAAAATGAGTTTAATTGGGAGTGACAAGGCTGATGGTGATGGAATATTTTCCGTTGGTCATGGCCGTTCCCATAAAACGGGGATCATAAGACTCTATGATGACAGAGATCATAGGAAGTTTTGTTCTTGACTTTCTTCCAAGTCTGATCCGTACAAGCTTAGTAGGATATTGGTGATATATTCTTCGGATACAGAAGAATATATCACCAATATCCCATTAAGCTTGTACGGATCAGACTTGTAAGAAAGTTGAGAACAAAACTTCCTATGATCTTTGTCATCATAGAGTCTTATGATCCCCGTTTTATGGGAACTGCCATGACCAACGGAAAACATTCCATCACCATTACCCTTGTCACTCTCAATTAAACTTCTTTTCTTCTTGGAAAATGAAGTAGAGAATTCCTCTATAATCTTTCTTTTATCTACTTAGGAAATGTTAAAATTCCTGCCTATACCATCACTAGTTGAAACACATGCCGTTGCAGTCTCAACATCATTATCGCTAACGAGAACAACAATTGATCAAAAGACACACCCTATCAACTACTGTATCTAAGTTATTCTTTGTATCCAAGTTCATCCCGAGTAATAGTACCACGAGGATAATCACCAAAGCCACCAAACAGCTTAATGATGCCAATGAAGCAAGATGAGCTATTCAATGAAACTCGTATTGTAAAGAAGAAGAAAGAGACTGATTCAGAAAGGTGGGTCGAGGGTCGAGCCTCGACTATATATGTAAGTTTTTTACTTTTCATTAAGTATTTTGATTTACTTTTATATAAATTTTAAATATTAATTCAATATAATTTTTCTTATAGGTTCGCTACACAGCTGATGTGGGGGAATTCATACGCAGTCAGCCACCTAACGAGTCGGCCGAGGCAATCCGACTTTCGAACGAGGATGCTAAAAGAACACTCCTTGAGTACTTTATATACTTTGAACTAGACAATAGAACTAGTTTTCGAATGAGCTTGTAATAAACGTTAACTTAGTTTTGTTAGCTTACTGTTTTAGTTCTATTGATCTTTATATTTTGTTGCTTTTTAGTGTTGTTGTTGTTGTTGTTGTTGTTGGCATAAAATGCCTGTTTAGGATATTTGGTATAAGCTGGCAGGTGGTGTAGCAGCCAAAACAGGCAGTTTTTGCCAAAAATATACCAAAAAAAGCGACCAACTTTGGTCTCTAGTTGGTCGCTTTTCACTTAAAAAAAACAATTTTTTGGTAATTTTGCGACCAACGTTGGTCGCTTATAGTTAAAAAAAAAAAATTAATTCTTGCCATTTGCGACCAATTTTGGTCGCAAATTAAATAAAAAATTATAAAAATTATTAATATAGCGACCAAAGTTGGTCGTTTGATATGATTAACAATAAATAAAAATAAAACGTTATTTACATCTTGCGACCAAAGTTGGTCGCCAAATTTATAATATTAAAATATTTGAGCGACCAAAGTTGGTCGCTATATGCTTTGCCCGGAAAATTTGGTCCTTCTACCTGTGAGACCAAAGTTGGTCGCTAATTAGCGACCAACTTTGGTCCCTAAGGTAAAGGGACCAGCTTAATATCGACCAGGCGTGTTTAATCGCTTTTTGGCCAATAAGCGACCAACTTTGGTCGCTTTTCGTGGTCGCTTTTTTCCGGATTTCTAGCAGTGCCCTGCATTTCTGGAAGAGGCTATTTCCACGGCTCGAATCATGACCTCCTGGTCACATGACATCAACTTTACTCCCCTTCGGCTTTTGCGTAACATACTGGCCTCCATAATCTGGGCTCTCATAGTCCATAATAATCACAGCCTTGTAACATTCTTCGAGGAGTCGAAACAAAGTCCCCCACGTGCATGGTAGGAGCCAACATCATTCAAGTCGTCAAGCTGAAGCACCTTGGTATAAAATCGAGTAGCAGGATTCCAAATGCAAATATGCTCCTTATATGAAGAAGTATAAGACCATGACAAGAACCCAAAAGCTTACTATATCGTATATAAATCTTATTTCATTTCGTGAAGGATAACTGAGTTGTTCCAAAGTGAGTTGTTGGTTTATGATTCGGAAAGAAGGTTTTATGTCCCATGTATAGTTGTTGAACGTTCAAACATGGTGACGATTGCTCCTTGTCGTCGTTGATTAGAGAGCTGGAATTTTGGACATGAAATCCAAGAACACCATGACTTAGAAACACACTTGAATCGTAAGAGGGATTTCACTAGTAAATTTGAGAGAATAATGATTGTGATTTCGTTTGGTACATCTGCCATTCGTCTGTTTTGGTGTTTGAAGTGAACGCCTGCTTTCTTTTGGGTCTTTTGTTGTGGAATGGATACGTTAATATTTGCCCTATTTAAAACCCTACCTAGGGTTTTCAGTTCTGTAGAAGCAAAACCCTAGAGTTATAGGAGTAAAATTCTATTACTCCGTAAAATATAATATTAGGAGAACAAGAAATATAAAAGAGAAATAGTAGAGATTCTTATTGCCAAGAATTCTGATACAACCAGTAGGGGTGTTCATGATTCGGTTTGGATCGGTTTTTCCCTAAAAAGAAACCAAACCAAGTAAGTCGGTTTTTCAAATATTAGAACCAAACCAAACCAATTAAGTCGGTTTTTTCTCGATTCGGTTTATGTCGGGTTTTGTCGGTTTTTCGGTTTTTTTTGGTTCTTTGTCTGTTTTTTCTTAAATATAAGATATACACTACCAAACACATATTTTGGCGACCACATTTTCAACGTAACACTATCAAATCAATTGCCCTTTGAGAAATCTATTATTTACCAAGATATATTGATGATAATTGAATCAAATAGTGATGAATAATTTAAGGACTCAACTAAAAATATATTATTTTTAACACGAAATGGATTCTTACACTTCACAAAAGAAAACTACCAATCAAACTAGAATGTAAAGGTAAAGAACTATACTAAAAGTGCAAACTATTAACATTTACCATAAAAATTTTGAAACTTTGTATAAAAATATACATATATATAGGTGTAATAATAAATTTGAAATAGCTACTCCTATAGTCGATTTGGTTCAATTTTTTTTGGTTTTTTTCTGATTAAAACCAAATCTAAACCAAATTTGATCGGTTTTTAAAATTCAAAACCAAAACCAAACCAAATAAAAAAGTATCAGTTTGTTTTGGTCGGTTTGATTTGGTTTTCGGTTTGGTTCGATTTTTCGGGTTTTTATGAACATCCCTAACAACCAGGATGACAAAATTAAATTTATAGGAGAGGAAAACCTTGTTCTCCAAGTAAAAAGGTGTTTCCTTTTAGGGAAAGAATCGTAAATCACCGGCACACCGCTAACATAAAAGTAGTACTTTATTTTTAAAAACCTTTTTTGTGGTACCACAAAAGGAATTTACATCCCCATTATGAGGAAGGAGTCTACCACCCCTTGGGGCCCCTCATTTGGGCGTTGATAAGTGAGGATTTTAGTCTATTATTTGCTTTCTTTTACTTGCGTTTTGGGCCTAAAATGCGTAAAGGTATTTCCGGAAACTCATCTTGCTGGAATTGATCAAAATGTGCCAAAGGAGGCATAATCAACTCATAAAGGAGTCAAAATTGAAAGAAAAACCAAGACTGGCCAGGAGACCTGAAACGTGGACCGCACAAATATTGCGCGACCGCGGCCACAAATACGCGGTCCGCGAAAGGTAGAATCAGAGAGTGCATATTCAGGCCAAATGTTGGGCGAGGTTCGCGCTAGAAAAGTGCGGCCGCGATTGAAATTATGCGGACTGCGGTTGCTGAGGTTCAGAGAGTTCACATTTCAAGCAAAAACAAGGAGTGCTCTCCGCGGTATGAATTATGCGGCAGCGAAATCCACCACGCGACCGCGATGCATATTACGCGCTTTGCGAAACAATGCTCATCCCAGATCCAGAAGTTAAAAATGTGGCCGCGGTCATATTTACGTGGCCGCAAAAGCAAGAGTGCGGTCACGGTGAGAATTACGTGGCCGCAAAACCTCTGCAGGGGCATTTTTGTCCGGAAATTTTAGCTTAGTATAAATAGATCTTTTTGACATTTTAGGTTAAGTTATATTTTTGCTGAGCACGTGAGACGGCTGAAAATTCTATTTTGGGCAATTTTGTACTATAATTATCTTCCAACATTAGATTTTTATCTTTTAATCTAGTATTATAAATTTTATCCTTATTTCATCTTTGATTTCTGCTATTTCCATGAGTAGTTAAACCCATAGCTAGGGTTGTAACCCAACCCTAGTGTTGGTATTTGATGGGTCTTGAATTTTAGGTCTTGAATCTGTATGGGTTACACTACAAGAAAACGGGCCTTTAACGAGGGAAAATTTGGTCGCTAAAAGTTCAAATCCGGTCGTCGCCGGTCGTTAAAAGCCCCATCGTTAAAAGTACACGACCGGATCCCACTCCGGTCGTTAAAAACCCTTTAGCGACAACAACAAATCCGGTCATTATATCTCCTTCTAGGGACTAGAAATTCCCTTCGCTATTTGTCATTTGGTCATAAAAAACTTCAACAACGGCAACTACTTCGGTCGTTTTTAAGTGCTTTTAGAGATTAGAATTTCTTCTGTTAATTGTAGTTATGCTTTCACATGTATACAGACTTAGGAAAATGTACAAAATAGTCAATTCTCATATAAAACATAATTCTTTAATTACAAAGAACTAAAGAGTCGCATTACAAAAAGTATACGTATCCTAATTGTATGATATTATTCTTTTCCTACTCCTAGAGAAAAAAAAAACGAAATTGTTGCATGTACAAATGATAACATCTTTAAACAACTGCTAGCAAAATAATGTAGATTCTTCTTCTACTTCAACTTGTTCTTTAAACTTCAACTCACTCTACATTGTCTCAAAGATGATTCTTCATATCTTCAAATTCTTGATCTGTTCAAAGAACAAATTCATGTTAGTTTAGAAAGCAAACTACTACTAGCTAGTTTTGTTTAGGACATAAATGAGTACTTAAGATGGTTAGGTTGCTAACACTGTAGAATATAAAATAAAGATGTAAAAATATATTTTATAGCATTATGAAATGTTAGAGCTTCTTACACTAACATCATTAAATTCAACAATAAAATATCACTAAATCTATTATATGTAACAAGCTATAATATTACAAAAAAGCAATACTACCTGACATCATAATATTACACCAAACAATAGCAAAATAAACATAATATATCAAACAAACCAATCTAGAAAAAGCTTCTATTGACAAAACCAAGCAAAATAATAGCAGACCAAAGAGCATCAAGTATGTCATATGACTCGTCCAGACATTTCCAATATACGCACTCAATATGCAGAACTCGTACGGAAGACTGATGCAAAGCCAACAATACTCACAATTATGGAGAATAGACAACTAATAATATATCTGATTAGAAAAAGGATGACAAAGTATGAGAGAAATCTCAAGTACTTACGTGAACTTTATAGAACCAGGACGAAACCAAAATTACTGTTGTTACTGATAAAAGCATAACCCACTTAAAGCAGCGGCAACAACCAACTTGAAACTGCTAAGTTTCAGGATTTCTATATAAAGTAAAAGCTCCAGAAGCAATACAGTGAAAGTTCTAAAAATACCATGACATATTTACTAAAATTAAAATTGCATATTCAAGCTCAAATTTAGCTCTAGGTACATTGAGGTTCTCTGGATTTTCTTGGGATCGTCTTATGAACCTGATTTACTTTTATTCTATGTTATAAGTAGCTATGTACTTTGGTATTCTCATGAAGGCTTTGATTTTATATCCCTCTCCACTGTAATCCTTTTTTGTCGTGCTTATATACGAGGTAGGGATCCATGCCAAACTCCCCAACACCATGGGAGGTGAAAGCTATGTTTTTAAAATAAAAAAAATATTCAAGCTCAAATATTAAAAGAAATGCAAAAGTTGCATTCCTAATTTAATATCATAGTTTTAGCTCTAGTTTCTCCTATATGAAAACTCTTTTCTTTTTATTTAAATTGAGTATTTTGTTCATCTTCTTTCAAAAGCCATACAATTGATCTGAGGGAGTTTTACATGTTATCAACTTCCCTATTCTACTCTGAATTGACTTTTTGAAACAGCTAATCCTTTCTTTACCTAGAATAAAAAAGTTCTTCTTCCAACTGTCATCACCTACAAGTAATAACTTATAACAATATAAAGAAAAAAATAAAGAAGAATATAGATTGAAACCATATGATACCTTGGAGATGGGCCGAGAAATTCTGATACTGAGGAGCTCCATAGTAATCTATCAGATGTAGGAACTCCACTAGTAGCTAGATTCAAGCACCAAAATTAGGGAATTATAAAACCAATAGCTAGCATATACTATCAGATCTAGGAACTATATTTGTACAATTTAGATTTGCAAAGAGTCACAAAAATACTAGAAAATACATTAAGCAGTGGCTGTTTCAGTTTATCAAATTAACAGTACATTAAACTAAACCATACAATTAACAATCAATCAAAAGTGTTAAGAAGAAACGAAAGTTACGAAATCTCTCAATCAGTCAATGCTCCAATTCTATTTCTAGATTAGAAGATTAAAAGGGAAAATAAGAATATTTGAAGTACTTGTAATAGATGAAATCTAAGAATAGTCCTAACTCATATGATGTGTTGGTACTGTCACTTTTTTTTTTTAGAGCATTGTCTAATATTTCCATCAATGTACTGCTCTTCTAAATTATAGTGGTATATGCATGAGTTTGCACGCACACACACAGCATATATATATATATATATAATGTTGAAATCCATAATTCAAAATAGTCACATGAGTAAGATACATTATCAAAATCAGCAAGTATTAAATAAAAATTATTTTACTGTGATTCCCTAACTATTGTTATCTCTTTAGATAAATAAATTAGGTAATGTCTTTTCTTACAATAATGATGGAATCTCATGCTCATAGAAGTGTAAGAAACTGCACATCTTTGCTTAGTTTTTCTAATCTATTGTATAAAGTATTTTTTCTTCTATTTCATTGTGTCTTTAATTAGTAGGGGGATACATGCTTTTGTGCACTAGGGATGTGTAGCTCCATGGTTAACAGTGTATTATTGCTTTTATTGTTGTACATGTGTTTTACCTCTTCAACCCACCACAATTTGCCCTGTACACCATTTTACTAAAGGGTATTTCACCTTATGTTCAATGTCTATTTTTGTTCAGATCTAAGCAGTAACTCTAGGAGCGTGCCTTTAAATTGAGGAAGAAGAACAATTTGTGTGGTGTCTATTTTGCAGGTTAATGCTCACCATCTCCCTTTTCACAAAAGAGCATAAGTACAGGGGTGAATTGTCCATTTCAAAATCCAAAAAAGCATAATTCTACTCTATTTAGGCTACTGCCGTACAATTCTTCGATAGTAGTTAAAACTCCTTAAAATCAGCTTCAGATCTGTACAAGTCAAAATATGTTGAAGAATTAGAAAAATAGAAAATCTCCAAATGGGGAGCATTGGAAAAGACACCATACCAGTTAATAATCCTAAAAATTATCTACTACAAGAATATATTGATTCGGCTGAACCATACTTTGACGAGAAGGAGAACAGGAAAAATGAACAGATACAGTAGTAGTTAATAATCTAAAAATTTCTCTACTACCTAACAAATACAAATTCAGAAAATTAAGGATACCTTGGCAAGAAGTAGAACAGAACCCTAAGAATAATTCAGTCAGAGGCAAGCAGAGAAAGCAGAATCGAGGTGACGGAAAAGAGTCCCGGCTGTTCTCTTATTCTGGCATGACGGTTTTCATTCTATGTTTTTTTTGTCTCGAGGGTCTTTGTCACGACCCAAAATCCACTAAGGGTCGTGATGGCGCCGGACAACACCGTCAGGCAAGCCAACCAAATTACTTAATTAAATTCTCGTTTTAATACTCTTGAAATCTATAATTTTTCTCTTTTTTTATAAATAAAAAGATAATCGCTTCAATTCAAATTAAATAATAAGCAATTAATACAAAATACTTCAAAATCGCCCCAGAACCCGGTGTCACAAGTGCATGAGCAATTTCTAAGGAAAACAGAATAAAGTACCACAACTGTCCGGAATACAATTGGACAGAAAATAAATAAAATCCTGAAAGAGACTATACTAGCTGCGGGTCGCCTCGAGAAAATACAGCTCACCTAGTCTTCGTGTCAACCATGCTGCTACGCCCACTAGGCCACTAGAGGTGCATATGCCTGTGCAACAAAAATGCACAGAAGTGTAGTATGAGTACGAAAATAACGTGTACTCAATGAGTATCCCGTCTAATCTCGAAGAAGTAGAGACGAGATGGTCGACTTTGACACTTACTAAAGGTCCAATAATAATATATTATTAATGCGAATAATAAGGGATTTATTAAGAGTGACCGAATTTCAAGTAAATGACGAACAGATGAAAGTTCCTTTTTATATTAAAAAATCTCCGGATTCATGATCTATTAGTTTTCAATTATTTCGAGTCGGGGAGAGCAATTATCAATGTCAATAAATCTCAAGGCAAACAATACAAGCATGCGCAAATCATGCCGAGGCGTACAGCCCGATCCAACAGAAAATAAACTGTGCACTGCCGAGGGTCGAACGGCGCGAACCATAGATGCATCTATTACCCCGCTCGTGAACTATCCATGCGACGCGGTCAACATAAAATAACAATCACCCTGCTCGCGAATCATACATGCGACGCAGGTACACATAGAAATACATGCTCATATAGCCAATTAAGAATTTATCGGGGAACATTTATCCAAATAAAAGCCACTTATCTTTTAACAATTTAAGAAAAATAAGTTTAATCCTTTTTTGAAATTCATTTACTAATTCGATGTGATTTAAGCAATTCGAGCTGTCAATAAGTTTATAATTAATCTAAGTATAGCACGCTTTTGGGTCCTAGACTACCCGGACAATAGCATAATAGTAGCTACGCACGGACTCTCGTCACCTCGTGCGTGCGTAGCCCCCACAAATAGAAGCACATAACCAATTAACTCACCTATGGGGACAATTCCCTCTTACAAGGTTAGAAAGGAGACTCACCTCGCTCCGAAGATCCATAACCGGCATTCCACGCCCTTCCGAAGACTCAAATTGATGCACAACGCTCCAAAACTAGCCAATGATTATGAAAATCCATTAATATATGATAAACTTCCCATATTAATTCAATTTATAACAATTTCTAACCCCGATCGGAAAGTTGACAAAAATGCCCTCGGGCCCACGTGCCCGGATTCCTAGATTTTTCGAAGACAAAGTTTACCCATAAACTCACGAACTCAAATATGTGATTTTCTCCTAATTCCATACCAAAAATCATGGTCAAAATCCAAGAACACTAATTTTCTAGGTTTTCCCTCAAACCCCAAGTTTTTTACAAATTTCCATGTTTAAATCCACATATAAACCTTGTATTTAACTCAAAACTAGCATAAATTACTTACCTCATGATGAATGACGGAACCCCCTCTTCAAAAGCTCCAAAAATCGCCCAAGCCAAGAGAAAAATGGGTAAAATGAACTCAATCCCGATTTTAAACATTCTGCCCAGCCCAGCCCAGGTCCGCCCTTCTTCGTGTTCGCGGCCTGTCGCTCGCGTTCGCGAAGGCCAGTTACCCAGCCCCTTCGCGTTCGCATACTGATCGCTGCCAACTCTGCACTACTATAAAGTAGGAAGAGAGGGTCGCAATAGCTTTTATCCGATATGAGGGTCGGGATCGAATTCCTCAGAGAGCTAGAAATTGGAGCTGGGTATCTATCTAGACTAGAGTCGTGTAATTGTTCTAAATGTCACTTCTAACATTTTTGGATTTTTTCAATTATAAACTACTATTATCAAACTACTAATTGAAACTAGATTATGCTACGAGATAATTGCTAAAGTTGTATCTAATGGGAAGAAGGCACTAGGGTCGTGACATCACCTAGGTGGCTAATTGACGGGTAGATGTTACTAAGGTTCGATTGACATGATTGGGGCACATGCTATAACCGTTGCACAATTTTACCCACTCTCACACCTCTCGGTAGAGAGAGTGATTTTGCCCAATTGACTCTCTCGAGACCAAATGGGTAGGCAGATTAGGACAAGCAACTAGGGTTCAAGTAGGGTGATTACTCTCTCGAGATTTAACTCGTTAATTGGGACTATCATTTCTCATGAGTCCATCCCAATTCCTTGTTGGGTTAATTTTGGGGTCATAGACTCTCTTTCCCAAGAAAAGTTAAACCCACCAAGATTGAATCAGTGTTTGCAACCACCAATTCTAAATTAAAACATAAAATCAACCCAAATAGCAAACACCCATAGTCAATCTAATCCTAGATGGCAACACCCATCAATTACCCACACTAGGGTTGAACCACAACCCTAGATAAAGGGTTTAGCTACACATGCTTAGAAGAGAAACTGAAGAAATAGATGAGGAACAAGACATAATAACTAAATACTAAATTAAATTGCAAGAATCTATCGTTAATTTGAAGCTAAGATGACAAAAATGGCTACAAAAGTTGTTCTCGCAAGCGCAACTGTGTTCTCAAGATAACAGATGACCAAAAAATGGTAAAATAACCTATTTATACTAGGCTAAAAAAATAGGACAAAAATACCCCTGCGGGGTCAGTGCGGGCCGCGCAAAATGGACCTCGGCCGCACAAGGCTCTTGAAATTCAAAACTTTAGCTCTCTGAAGTTGGGCTCCGCGGACCGCGTAAAATGGACCGCGGCCGCGGAGGGAGTTGGCGCGGTCCGCACAATAACGACCGCGGACCGCATGGCATTGTCTTGGCAAAATTGTAGTCCTCTGAATCTCTTGACCGCGGACCGCACAAAAGAGTAGTGCGGCCACAGAGTCCTGACCGCGGACCGCGAGATATGGACCGCGGCCGCATTGCCCTTGAGCCCAGTTTGCCAGCTCTCTAAATCTTCTAGTGCGGCCGCATACCAATTTGCGCGGTCCGCACTAGGCCTTCTTCCCTTAGATTTCTTGGTCTTTGATACTTGAACAAGTTTCACTCCTTTTTGAGCCGATCTTTGACATTTCGTCGCCTTGTCGATCAAACCTGCAAACAAGCACAACCTGTGAGCCTTTTGGGACTATTTTGTACAAATATATGATCAAAGCATAGGCAAGTAGGGGCATAAAACATGTTAAAATCCTAACTTATCAACTCCCCCAAACTTAAACCTTTGCTTGTCCTCAAGCAAACAAAGTAAGACCCACCCCTTAAAGGAAAATCCAAGTAATTCTAGCTTACCTAAAGTAACCTCAACAAGCATCAATTGGGACTAACAATTGCCCTCAATACAAATAGATCATTAACAACATTTAAACCTTGAAAACTATGGATCAAGAGTGACACAAGAGCATCAAGAATTGACTCATTGCATCAAAGAACTCTCTCAATTACCTTGGTCGCTGTGGAACCCAAACTCATACATCCTCAACTCTCCCTAAGCAAACCTCACCTTTTAGAGTACAAGTACACAAACCGAGGTTAATGGGAATTCACTCGTCTTTCTCAAGGAAAGGTCACAAGTCCGGCTCTAAGTACCATATGCTTGACCCTCATGTAAGTATCCACTAATGCGAGCGTCATCCGACTCAAGATCATATAGGGCTTTTGTGGAGTCAATGTGAAGGCTTTTGGTTGAGGGTAGGAAAAGTTGTTGGTCTATATGGGTTCCATCTTCCCTAAAGCACTTCTTTTGATTCATTTTGGTATAATTCTTTTGACTCTTTTGAGTATTTCACTTCCTTTCAAGGGGTTAGAGAGACGCATTGTCACTCTTTCTTATGCAATTCAAAACATTTCTCCTTTTTCTACTTTTTCCACACCTTTTTCACTTTTGTTTTTCCTTGAATCCCTTTTTATTCTTGTTCACATTGGGCTTTCTTTTTGTCTTTTTCTTTTCTTTCTTTTTCACTGCCTTCTTTTTCTTTTGCTTTTGTACCTTTTACCACTTTGTTTCCTTTCTTGTATCTCCCCCCAAACTTAGACTTTGCCATCACTCAAGGGAAGATTTGGGTGCCAAGAGAGGGTAGAATTTAGAACGGGTATAGGTTTGTAACATTGGTTCTTGAAAGAAAAAGGTTTAAGGCTCAAAAGGGTTAGCTAGGGATTATCTCATTGGTAGGCTATGGAATTTGTTCAATTATTTTTGGATCAAGGAGAGCCTATAATCGCTTCTCAAGTCTAATTTCACTCAAATTTCGCCTCAACAAACATTCAGGGCAAGTTCTAGACCATTGGCTCGAGACTTGGACTCAAAATTCGATTTCTCACCACACACACTCAAGGATTGCTTAAGACTTAGAGTCAACGGTCCACAACAACCTTAGACACGATTGAGCACACAATAGTCCCGAAAGACCACATGATGTTTGTTTGGTCAACACAAGAGTCTCAAGGTCACTACTTTCACCATCCTAAACACAACCACTTGTGTTTGACCATGGGATCAAAGGCAAATGTGCTAGGCCCAAGTGAAGCTTTGCTTGAGGTACCCTTAACTACAACTACCAAAAACAAAAACAAAAACGGACTCAAACCCTTAAGAAGGTTGTCACGCCATCTATCATTGGGAAGAGCCACCCGGTTCACATAAAATTCTACCTTTGGAAAGAACCGTGGCATTAAGAAAACCAAAGGCTTATTAAAAATGTCCAAAATAAAACAAAAGGCTACGAGTTTATATAAGAAGCTAAAAACGAAATTTTTTTGCGAAAATAGAAAATAGAATGAATATCTACAATAGGGGATTAGAATATACAATGGGGGATGAATATATAGAATAATGTAACTTTATATACAGACCAAAAGAAAGATCAAAGAAAGCATAAACTAAGTCAATCTATATATACAGTCATCCATGGATAAAAGTAGGGCGCACCCCCTCAAATAAAAGCTGGCATTGTCCTCAATGCCAACTAAAGCAAAAATAAGCACCAAAAAGTAGTTAAAGGATATAAAGACTCCCTAAGCCTCGTCCGTCTGCATAGGAGCATGAGTGGTCCCGGGTATGCTCAGGAACCTCAGACTGGTTCCCGATCTCCTGCTGCTCAACTGCTGGGACCTGGGACTGGACCTGGATTGGCTGTGGATATGGTACATCCTGTGGCTGACTGGATGAAGCCTCCTGAGGGTCTGCCAACAGGATAACGACATCATCTGCTCTCGGGATAGTCCTCTTCCTCTTAAGAGGCCTCTGTGACTGCTCCGGAACTGTGGCTGCTGCTGGGACTGCTGCTGAAGCTGGGTCCTCAAATAATAAATCTAAAGGCAGCTGATCTGCCTTCAGTCTCTCTACATCCTCTCTGAGCTCCTTCACGGACTCCCTGGAAGCCCGTGTTTTGCGCAGCTTTTTGTGCTCCTTGGCAAGCTTTTTGAGAGCCTTGCCATGTGATGTCAGTGCCTTCACCAACTCGGCCTGGGTGCTGAGGATCTTCTCCTGGTTATCAAGCAACTTTTTCAAAGCATCCTCTATAGACTGTGGGACCTGAACTGGCATAGGGGCCGACTGAGCTGCAATGGTGGAGGTCAAAGTGGACAACTTGAAGGAAGCAGTATACATCCAGTTGTTCAGGCTCTGAAGTGTCTGGTGCAGTCTGTGGGCAGTGATAGGATGGGCCCGGGAAGATGGAATCTCCGGGCCAGCTGAGGTGGAAGGACCAGGAGGCAAATCTGCAGTAGTGGACGGTCCGGGAGGCATAACAGCAGCTGTTGAGGCAGGCTCAGTGGAGACCTCTACCTCAACTGGCTCTTCAGACTGGCCAGTTGGGGCAGAAGTCGGGGGTTTGTAGTTCTTGTCCTTGGGGTTGTCTGGCCCCCTCAAACTGTACCAGGAGAATGGAGCAACCAGTTTGGCATTGACATCATATGGCTTCTTTTCCACCTCCAAGTCACGGAAATACATAGAGAGAGTGTTGGGTAAAGGGTAGTTCCGGTTAGCTTCCGCACCCACAAGAGAGATGATGCGGGACATCACATTCCCCACGTTGATGGGGTAACCCGCCGTGATTGATGCAACAAACATAGCCCGGGATATAGGAAGAGTCTGGTCATGTGTGGTAGGGTCCAACCTACTGCAAACAAAGGTTTCCCAACCCTTAGCTTCAAAGTTCAGAGTCCCTCTCAGAATTTTTACCCCCGCAGTCAACCACTCGGGAACGGTACCTGGGATTGCCAAGTACTGTGCTAACCATGGACGAACCCCCTCACCCATCTCTAACTTTGCCAAGTATAGAGTCTCGTCCTCTTCATTGAAGCCCAGATATTTATTCAGAGACTGCCCGTCGAACAACACCTTTTTGTTTCGAACCTTGGTCACCTTAGAACCCTTGAAGATGTGGGCCACATTACAATAGAATTCCCTGACCATATGTTCATTTGCCTCAATACACTTCTCCATGAAAAACTCCTAGCCCACTCTAGTTCTAAACTCCCTTTGCACGTTCGGGTTGTGGGGAAGTAGATCTTTGTCAATAAAGCTCCTCTCCGGTATCAAATGTCTCACCGGCCACCACTCCCTAAACTTATGATATGCAACTTGGCTTAAAAATCTATCCTCCCACTCCTCAGGTTTCCTAGTTCTAGCAACGCCTCCGACTTGAGGCTCACCACCCTCAGAACCCTGTACCTCCTCCTCATTTCTGCCTGCACTCTCCCCAGATAATGAAGCTGTGGGGGAGGTGGAGTCGTCTCCACTACCTGCTTCCGACCCCTCAGATGAATCAGAAACTGCATTTACTGGCCTCTTGATAGTGGGTGATGCTGGAGGAGTATCAGTCAGTTGGAAGTAGGTAGTGATGTGAGTTGGGACTGAGTCTGAGGAGATGTCCTGGGATGGCATATACTCACTCCCTGAGGAATGGGAAGCAGCTCTATCTGCAGCTTTTATCAATTTCTGAGTCTTTTTGATGTTTTCCCGAGCTTGGGGAGTGAGTCTTACCACTCTCTTTCCTTTGCCCCCTCGGGAGGAACCACCTCTCCCGGGTTGTTGTGAGCCTTTGCCACCTCTTTGTTTAACCATTGTCTGCAAGCACACTCATCGAACATTGTTAGTCTAAGCACAGGCAGTGAAACAAATGCAGAATGAATTGCAGAACAGACTTTCAGACAGTTGCAGATACAGTTGCAGTAACTGGCCAGTGCGGGCCGCACAAAATGGACGTGCGGCTGCATAGGGGCCACCGCGGACCGTACAATATTGACCGCGGTCCGCACAAGTCAAAGGCCCTCCACACATGCTCTCTGAATCTACCCACCGCGGACCGCACAAAGTGGTATCGCGGCCGCGGTGGGTCAGCGCGGACCGCACAAAGTGCAATTCGGCCGCGCTGGGCACAAGTCAACCTTCAGAACATAAGCACCGCGGACCGCACAAATGTGACTGCGGTTCGCGAAGGGTGTATCTTATATCATAATTAAAATAAAATTATTGCATGTTATCTACTAAGACTACTATGATAGTGGATTTTAAATAAATCTTTCATTTAAAAGTATTTATTAGTTAATTTTTTTTATGTCTTTATTATATTAGTCCATAATTTTTTTATAATTATTTTCCTAAATATTATTTTTTTCACGTTTACGAGATACAATACGTATTAATTTAATAACTCAGTATTAGCTAGTAACTATTTATAAATAATTAGTTATCATGTTATAGTATGGTGAATTATGTGTCACTTTATTAACTTGTTGAAACTTAAAAATAAATGAAGCTAGAAAATCATATTTAAATTGTGAATTATATTTTTATATAAATTCTCTTTCAAATTGAAATCTTATTAAATAAAACGAATATTTTAAAAAAATATCAAATTGTAATATCGAAATTCTTTCAAGATTCATTACTCCTTAAGAGATACATATAAGATTTCGCATCGAATACATTACTTTTGATGTTTGAGTTGTAACGACGTTGCAGCTAATTTGCATATTAATGTATGTCATACTTTTTGTATTATTCATAGTTGAATTATAATTTATAAATATTTTAAATGGATTATTTGTTATAATTTTGTGATTAATGTGATTTCACTACTAGAAATCCGGAAAAAAGCGACCAAAGTTGGTCGCTTACAGGTCGAAAAGCGACCAAACAGGGCTGGTCGATATTTTGCTGGTCCCTTTACCTTAGGGACCAAAGTTGGTCGCTAATTAGCGACCAACTTTGGTCTCTAAGTTAAAAGGACCAAATATTCCGGGTAAACAATATATCGACCAACTTTAGTCGCTTTAATATTTTAATAATATAAATTTAGCGACCAAAGTTGGTCTGTAAACAAAATATTATATTATAAAATATGAAAAATAGAGATCAAAGTTGGTCGCTTTTTAATTTTTTTAATTTTTTAAAACATAAGCAACCAACATTGGTCGTTAATTTCAAGAATTTAATTATTTTTAAACAAAAGCAACCAAAATTGGTCGCTATTTTCCAGAAAACATATTTTTTTAATAGACTAGCGACCAAAGTTGGTCGCTTTTTGAGAAATCTGGGTTAGTTAGCGACCAACCTTGGTCGCTATTGCCCAGAAAATAATTTTTTTAAATAGAAAAGCGACCAACAAGCGACCAAAGTTGGTCGCTTTTCTGGGTATAATTTTGGCAGAAACTGCTTGTTTTGGCAGCTACACCACCTGCCAGCATACCAAATCCCTATTACAAGCAACAACAACAACAATACCAACAACATGTGATAACCCAAAAGGTCATCACTTGCTTTTAAATTAAATTCTGTGTTTCGAGGCCTTAAAAACTTCTTTTACCTTCACCTCGATTTGCGTGCGTAGTCCGGGCGTATAGCCGGAAAGCTGTTATATGAAAAAATCTGTGAAATATTGAAATTTTGACTTAAAATGCATTCAAGTTGACTTCGGTCAACATTTTTGGTAAACGGACCCGGACCCGTGATTTGACGGTCTCGGAGGGTCCGTAGGAAAATATGGGACTTGGGCGTATGCCCGGAATCAAATTCCGAGGTGCCAAGCCCGAGAAACGAATTTTTGAAGGAAATTGTTTTCTGAAATTTGTTTAAGGAAATTTGAAATGAAATTTGATTAGAACATGATGGTATCGGGCCCGTATTTTAGTTCCAGCGCCCGGTACAGATCTTATATATGATTTAAGATGTTTCTGTGAAATTTGATGAAAAACGGATATCATTTTTGACATGATTCGGACCTTAAATGCAAATTTAATGTTTAAAGAAGTTTTGAGAAATTTCATTGATCTTGAGGTTTAATTCGATGTTCATGATGTTATTTTGGTGATTTGAGTACACGAATAAGTCCGTAGAATATTTTTGAGGTTGTGTGTATATTTGGTTTGGAGCCCCGAGGGCTCGGGTGAGTTTTGGATAGGCCACGGGGTGAAATTTTGGACTTAAGGAATTGCAGGCCTGCAGACTTCGCATTTCCCAAACTTTCTTCGCAATTCCCAGGTTCGCATTTCCCAAACATTTTTCGCAATTACCAGGCCTGTTCGCATTTCCCAAACTTTCTTCGCAATTCCTAGGTTCGTATTTTCCAAACATTTTTTGCAATTCCCAGGATTGTTCGCATTTCCCAAACTTTTTTCGCAATTCCCAGGTTCGCATTTCCCAAACTTTTTTCGCAACTCCCAAGCCAGCAGAGGTTGGTTCGCAATTACGAACCCCTGTTCGCAATTCCCACATATGAGACCTGTAATTTTATACTTAGCCGATTTTAAACCCCATTTTTCATATTCTCTCAAACACAAACACACTTAGGCGATTTTTCAAGAATTCCTTCTTCTCCAAATCAATTGTAATTCATTTTTAACTAACTTTCTTCAATTCTTAGCATCTTTTAACATGATTTCAACTTAAAATCAAGGATTTTCATGGGGGAAATTGGGTGTTTTGGATAGAACCTAGGTTTTTCAAAAATTGGGGATTTGGATCTCGATTTGAGGTCCGATTTCAAAATAAATTATATATTTGGGTTCGTGGGGGAATGGGTAATCGGGTTTTTTCCCAATTTTTTCCCTATGTACTTTTATATGCAAAATACTTTCAAAATAGCATGTACATGCATATATAAGCATGCCCAAGAGTGTTGGTATTTTTCCCTAATTTTTAAAGATTTTAAAATCAATTTATTGTCTATTTTTAGCAGTTCAAAATCCAATAATTATTCCCAAGATTATCATTTTGGTGAATAATTTATTTCTATTCTCATATCTACACCAAATATATAATTAAGGTGATTTTTGTATATTTTTACAAATTTATTTGGCATTTTTAAAGCTAAATTGCATGTAATTGCAACCTATTTTACGATTAGTGGCATTTTATAATTATAAAATTATTTCCATTATTTTTATTTTAATATTTATATGGTATTTGTTGGCTCAGTGTTTTTAATTTACTTTTAAAATCATTATTACTATTTTTATAAAATAAAAAGGGGGAAATTGGCTATTTAACATTTAGCCCATTTCTATTTCGATTACAGCCTCATTTCCTTTCAATTTTAACCTTAAATTGACCCCAATTCCGCCCCAAATTAAACCAAAATTACCCGACCCCTAAACCAATTTAAAAACCCACCCGGCTCCCCTTTGATCCAGGCCGTCGATCATTTTGATCAACGGCCATAAATTCCCCTCTCCTTTTTTAATTCCCAAACCTCCCTTGACCTAATTCATTTCACCTGAGACGCCGCATTCGAACCCTCTTCGTCTCAAACTCTCTCGAACCTCTCCGATACCCTAATCGTTTTCCACCTTATCTCACCATGTTTCCACTGGAATCCATGGCGTCTCCGGCCATGGACGGTCTGTACTCATCTTTTCTCACCATCAGACTTATGCTATTCAAGGTTTGAAGCCCGACTTCGATGGCCCTTTTCAGATCTGTAGATCTATGGTTTCTCCGGCCATTATTCCGGCATGTTCAAGCAATATGAGTCTTTTCGACTCAGGATCTGACTCTCCTCAAGACCTTTCTCATTTCTAGGGTTTTCTCTGCAACTCTAAGCCGTTTGAGGTTTCGTACTTGCTTATTTTCATAGATCTGTGATATGTCTGGGCTTTACTTGACATTTTAAAGGTTTTCCCCAAATTTCCTTTTCAAAATCGTTCAATTTCGATTTTAGGGTTTCTGAAAAAGTTTCTTCAAATGTCTTTTTGATTCTTTCTGTTCTTTCTTTATGTGTGATCATCTATGTTAGGCTCGTATGTTTTCTTTTCTACTACGCATGAGGTTGCTCTTTGTTTCTCTTTCTATTATGCAAGATTCTTTTATTTTTGTTGTTATTCCTGTACTCGCATGTTAATCCGTGTTGTTTGCTATATGTGTTTATGGTTGAGTTCTTTGATTTTGTTCACTTTACTGAACTCTGTTTGTGTTCCTGCTAAGCATATTTCATCCACTTTTGTTTAAAACTCGTATCATCTCTTTCTTCTGAACTTGTTTAAATTCCGAGTTTTCTTAAACGTGTTCTCATGACCTTGAATCAGTGTTCTTTCTATCGTGTGTGTTTGTCTCTCTCAGTCTTTAGAAAAGACTTCTGAGCCTCTTTCAATGACCTGTTTTCTCACCTCTATGTCTGACTCAATTCGAAACCCTAGGATTTGGGAGTTTCTTTGGCAAGTGGTACTAGGGTTCCACTTTGGGACCCTAGGCTTTCAGACTCACTATGAGTCCGCAACTGAACTTGAATCCCTTTAGCTTGTGACTCTAAGGCTTTCAATGTTAGACTCTTTTTCTAAGTAACCTGACGATTCCTTCTGCTTGATTGGTGTGCTTTATATATGTGAAATTTCTTTTTCAAAAGGTTTTTTGCCAACTAATTGATTGATTCTGAAATCCTTTTAATAAGGCTGACGAATTGCCACTGATTTTTCTTCGATTGAACCCCATTTACCTTTCTTGACTTGGTTCATTCAAATTGAACTTGTAATTTTGGTTTCATGGCTGTTTGATTGATTCCCTTGCCATATTTGGCACAAACCGTGTACTTTTAATTGTTTTCCTTAAATAACTTCTATGCATTTACCCCTTTTGTGCTACTTTGAAAGGTTTTAATTAAAGTTTCTTTCCTTAACTGGCTTTTACCCATTGGAATAAGAATCCCTTAACCAAAGGGAGACTGATTTCAATGATATTTCCTTGCCTTTCTTACTTGTTTCTCTGCACTATAAAAGGGACTGCCCCTCTGCACTTTTACACGCGACTTCATTCTTCACACAACCTTCACACCACTAGTCTTTAAACAATACTTGCACACTTGCAATACTGTTTTGAATTCGATATTCTGCTTTGCTTGGGATCTTTTGGAATTGCTTTGCTTGCAACTTGGTTTTACTTATTTCTTCTGAAACTGGTATGTTCTGAGTTAACATTCCTGCCTCACCCCTATGTGTTTACTTACAGTTTCTGCAATCCTGTTTACTTTACTGCGCATGATTCAATGATTTATGCTAATATGTTCCTTCCTTGCATCTGTTTCTATTGTAAATCCCTACCCCTCATTCCCCTCTATGTGTCTGAGTTAGAGTTCTTGGCCTGGCATTACCCAAATTACTGCCCATGTCAGAACCTGGTCCTCAATGGATCCTAACTCCCAAGTTTTGGGCTGACAGGCTGGTCAGGGGTGTGCCAGCATTCCCAATTGCTGGGCATGACCACCAGCCTGCCATGGCTTTCCTAATTCCCCCCCTCCCCCCGATACACTTACACTTATTCTTAGACTCTTAAGTTCTTCCCCCCTCTTATGAGCCTTGCCTTGGGACCTGGAGCTCCCTCTAAACTTGGACATTCGAGGGCTGGCTATTCCACACTGCACCATAATCTTAATTCTGCAATATAATTGGGTGTAAGCCTTCCTGGAGTTCATAAAGCTCCTTGGAACTTTGACACACCCAAAGGATGAGAAAGGCTTTTGGAAATCTGATCCTGGAAGTTGGTTTATCTCATATTGTTGGACTTTGAGTCTGAATTAGGCTGTTTGGTTGTAGCTGGAACTTCTGATGTAATTTTACTTTTCTTTCTTTTGATTCATTCAGGTCTGTAATAATTTGTAATAACCATTAGGGATGGATTAGTGGAAAGGGATGGGGATGAATGTATGAAAAAGGGTAGAAAACATGCCTATAGGTTATTTATTTCTACATTCTCATCTTAGAAAATATGCCTATAGGTTATTTATTTCTGCATTCTCATCTTAGAAAACATGCCTATAGGTTATTTATTTCTGCATTCTCATCTTAGAAAACATGCCTATTGGTTACCTATAAACTTCTGCATTCTCATCTTAGATAACTTGCCTATAGGATTTTTAATTCCTGCGTTCACATAGACAGCATGCCTATAGGTCATTTATTTCTGCATCTCTGCATATAGAAATCCTGTCTCTAAGTCCCTGCATTTCTGCATATAGAAATCATGATCCTAGGTTTCTTTTCTGCACTTCTGCATATACCTGTCATTAGGCAAACAAATAGGTCTAATAATAATCAACTTCATTCTAGATACCATGCCTATAGGACTCTTGCATCTATGTAATCGTTTGAAACCAATAACGCTTAGATAACTTGCCTATAGGAATAATCAATCGAATCAGCCTCGTCTATTTTATCTATACGTTTAAAACCAGTCACAAGTTCGTTTAAAATCTGCAGATCTTTTGTTTATAGCACTAGTGACCCCTTTCTTTAAAATCAGTACGCTCTGTTAGATACCATGCCTGTAGGTCTCACTTAGGCAAATCATTAGGTAATTAATTAACTGTGTCAGCTTTGATAACTACAACCAGACAAGGCTAATTCGGACTCCTCATCTGAGAAATATGTGATAAATCAGCCTGTCCTAACGCTTTTAAATTTAATTCAGACCATAACCAGTATTTGAAGTCATGCCATATATTGTCTTTAAGTGAGGAGGCCTATTTGAGCCTTAACTGCTGTTTGCTTCTCCCCTATTTGATTATGTGTTTTTGTTTGTCGCCTAGACTTTTATCCTTTTAAAACTTCTGAAAAGCCCCAACTCCCTCCCCTTTTAGGATTAGTAGTCTCAATGCCTCCGGGACTGATAGGATCGGGACGGGTAATAGCATGCAATAAGTAAACGAGACCATTCCGCGCTTTAATACCTTAACGGGTGGGAAAGGGTAGATATGGATATGATGACCACGCTATAACACCACGTGTATAAGTGATTACCGGGTGTTGTGTGGGGTGATCCATATTATTTATAAACCTAGGACCCCCCTCTCTTTTACTGGTTTATTTCATCGTTTTCAAATTTCTCAAACTATTTTTTTTCTCAAAATTCAGCTTTTCTTTCGTTTCTTTTCACTCCATCTATTTGCAACCTTTACGTGAAAAATCCCCTCTTATTTGAAGCCTTATTTGTCTATATGTTATTTGTACCTTAAAGTCACAATTGTAGCATGGCCGGGAACCACACTAGTGGATCTTGAGGGGTGCCTAACACCTTGCCCTCGAGATAATTTCAAGCCCTTACCCAATCTCTGGTTTTTCTAAATCAAATTTCTTTAGTGTCCTAATGCACTTAATCATTAGGTGGCGACACTTCTAAATTGCAAACCCAATTCCCAAAAGGAAAAGAGTTGTCCGCCCAAATGTCATAAACCCGATTTCGCGAGAAAAAGGGGGCATCGACAACATGGCGACTCTGCTGGGGACTTCTTTAAGGCTTTTACCATTTCATGCTATTTGTGACTTTATGTTTCTTTACTTGTTTAAATGCCTTTAAGTATTTATTCTTTCTTCTACTACAAAACTGACTTGGTTCTTTGTTTTCTTTTCTTTAATGCTTTCTTTTACTGCTTTCCTTCAATACTGTTGTAATTATGAGCAATTATTGTGAAAATACATGATAATTTGTTAATTATTGTATTGCATTTTTTTCAACATCATATTCCACTCGTGCCAAACAAAATACCATAGCAACGCTTATAATGAGTGGTTGCGCCCTTCCGATATTGTCACCCCCTAAATCCGGCAAAGGCATACTTGCGGTAAAACCAGTCGATCAACGGTGTAGTCGACGGTTCCGTGCCTTTCCCTCTTGAGTTGTCCGCTCAAGGGTACCAGTCTAATACTCCATAGAAACCTTACTCCGTTTAATTGTACATGCATCATGGTCAAACCTGGCCGAGTTAGTTATGTTGTCCGCATAATGACTCTTTAAGATAGCCTTGTCCAAAGTCCACTGGGTTTCCTTGAAACCCAAACGGACCTTACCACGTTCTGTGCATTCATTTGGAGAACTAAATGCTTTTTATGCCAATTATTGATATTCAAATAGTCGAGTCCGGTGGGGGTAAGGGCCTAACCCTTTGTCTTGCAGAAACATGAGGCACGAAGTCCCCAGATTCGGATGGTCACCAATATCCACCCCAAACTGCTAAGCTGGTGGAAGGATTTTCACTCCAGTAATCAGACTCTCATCCAGAGATATTTAGGGAACCTACCTTCTCTCTTGGAAATCCAACCCAACAACAAGATCATCCATAGCCTACCTGTTGCTGGGACTGCGCGAGCTAGGGAAGCTGTTCGATGGAGCCAATGATGCCGAGTCTGGGGAAGGTCCTTCTTGGACCAAATAGATAGGAGTTTCCATTTCCACTTTATAAAATGTAATAAGGCTAGTGGCCATTAGTGACATTTTTATTTCCTGTTATTTAATGTCGTTTTGGGATTCGTCTATTTTTTATCAATAAAATGAGGCATTTAGCATTCTAGTTCTCCAAAATTACTTTTCGGTAGGCCTACCTCGGGCACAACGAGGCTCCCAATTTAGGACACAATTTATTACGCTATGTGTTTAAATATTGCAATATTTTCTTCTCACGATCCCTACTAACTTGTTACCTTTTGTTTTTATTTTTTCTTATTCCCCTCCCCAAAGGTTAGTTCGTGCACTCTGGCATCGTCATCATATTCCACAAGATCCAAGGGTCCTCCACCTCCTCCTCCTCCGAGTCCTATCAGAAACAAGAACAAAGGAAAGTTGGAAGATTTGAGCAACATCAGAAAGGAGAGCTCAGTTGAATGGGTAGAGACTTCTCAGGGTATTCAGGTTTCCAAGGAAAGTGCCTCCCAGCTCGAACAGAAGTTATCGAAATTTCAGGAAGAATTGGACCAAGTTCGGAACATGGCAAGCTTGTCTTCCCTCACTACCCCGGATATCAGCTTCCCCAACATTCAAAATCCCATACCTCCTCAAAACATCCCGAAGCCACAAAACCAACCCACTCCCCATCACCACTGCAACACATGCCACACTTCAAGCAACACCTCACTGCTCATCCCCGAACCACTGAACTCCACAAATGATCATCACCACAACACCCCCATCTATGTGAAAACCATACCATACCCCATTCAGCCCGCCTCAAGCGCACCTGAGTCTGATGGCAAAGACTCTCTTATGAAGAATCTGGCCGTAGAACTCACGAAGCTGACTAGCCGAGTTCATGGTGTCGAAGGAAGCAAGGGGATCGAGAGACTGAATTACGAAGACCTTTGCATTCAACCAGATGTCGAGCTGCCCGAGGGGTACAAACCTCCCAAGTTTGAAATGTTAGATGGCACCGGGGATCCCAGAGTTCAATTGAGGACATACTGCGACAAGCTGGTCGGAGTAGGAAAGGATGAAAAGGTTCGCATGAAGCTCTTTATGAGAAGTCTGAAAGGGGATGCGCTATCTTGGTACATTAGCCAAGACCCGAAGAAGTGGTCAAACTGGGTAAGTATGGCATCCGATTTCATGGACATGTTCAGATTCAACATGGAGAATGCGCCAGATGTGTTCTACATCCAGAACTTGAAAAAGAAACCCACGGAGACATTCCGCGAGTATGCTACTCGTTGGAGATCAGAAGCTGCTAAGGTTCGGCCGGCTTTAGAAGAAGAACAAATGAATAGATTTTTCGTCCGGGCTCAAGACCCACAGTACTACGAAAGGTTGATGCTGATTAAAGGCCAGAAATTCTCCGACATCATCAAGCTAGGGGAGAGGATCGAGGAAGGTATTAAAAGTGGTATGGTCACTAACTTTGAAGCATTACAGGCTACCAACAAGGCTCTATAGTCTGGTGGCACATCCAAGAAAAAGGATGTGAGTGCCGTGATGGTTGCACAGAGAACAAAATCCCCAATCAAATACCAAACCTACCCTATACCCCCTCTTACATATCAACCTACCTCAAATTACCCCGCACCTTCCTACCAAGCTCCACCACCTACCTATCAATCACCTCCACCTCCCACATACCAACCCACTTCACCAAAATATTCCCAACCCGCACAAGTATACCAATCCTACAACACTCAACCATCCCACTATCAATCACCTCCTACTCGCCAAAACTTTCCTAGACCCCGACCAAATTTTGACCGCAGACCTCCCAAATAATACACCGCCATTGCCGAGCCAATCGACCAGTTGTACGAAAGACTCAAAGCCGCTGGTTATGTCACCCCTGTCCCTGCCATAACTCTTGAAAACCCTTCCCAGTGGATTAACCCAAACAAAACCTGTGCATACCATTCTGGCATAAAGGGACATACTATTGATGAGTGCCGCTCCCTGAAGGACAAGATCCAGGCTTTAATTGATAACAAGATTATCGTGGCAAAGGAGCCTGCTCCGAACGTCCGCAGCAACCCTCTACCAGATCACAAGGGTGGAAGTGTTCACATGATTGAAATAGAAGATGATTGGGATCCCAAAGGATCAATCGGTTTGATCACGGAAGGTGACGATCCAAAGAAACCAACAGTCACTCTTAACCCGATTGTAGTCCAAATTCAGCCTTCTGAAGATGCTGAGGTAAACATGTCCATACCGCTTGAGTTTGAAGCACCAGCCTCCGCAAAGACGCCAACACCAATCGAGGTCGAGTTTGGGTCCCCAAAGGCGCCTGCGCCCTTTGAAGTTGTTGTATTACCTTCCAAGGCAAGGGTGCCTATTCTTGTAGCAATGACCGCCGTAACACCGTTCCACACAAAAGCTATACCGTGGGACTACACAGCCGAGGCAAGAAGGAAAGGAAAAGCCAAGTTCGGAGAAACAGTTGCAGCTCAGGGTATGACAAGAACCGGCAGGGTTTATACCCCAGAACACTTAGCTGAGTCGAGTAAGCAGACCTCTGGCCGACAAGCCATCATTGAAACTGGACCCGGTGATCTCTGGAGAAAGATACAAGCCAAGGAATACTCGGTCATTAACCAGCTGAACAAAACACCGGCATAAATTTCTATCTTGGCTTTATTACAAAGTTCCGATGCACACAAGAATGCCTTGTTGAAGGTATTGAGTGAGGCGTATGTACCAAGCAACATCACTGGAGGAGAAATGGCAAACATGGTGGGCCAAGTGTTGGAGAGTCATAAAATCACCTTTCACGAGGATGAACTGCCACCGGAAGGATTGAGTCATAACAAGGCATTGCACATCACTGTGCGGTGCGAGGATTATTTTATCACCCGGATCCTGGTCGATGGGGGGTCCAGTCTCAACATTTGTCCTCTGGTAACACTCAGAACATTGGAAAAAGGGCTGCATGAAATCAAGGATGGGGCCATCAATGTCAAAGCTTTCGACGGATCTCAAAGGTCCACTATTGGGGAAATTAGCCTACTTTTGCAAATGGGGCCCACTTGGTTCGATGTTGATTTTCAAGTGATAGACGTGCCGGCGTCTTACAATCTGCTATTGGGACGACCATGGATTCATGCCGCCGGGGCCGTGGCATCAACATTACATCAAGTAGTGAAATTTTAATGGAATCACCAGGAGGTGATCATTCATGGTGACGGTAGCAACCCCATATATAGCCGCCAGACCATTCCAGCAATTGGAGGAAGAAGAAGATTAGGTGGGGAAACTTACCACCACATCGAGCGGGTCAACGCAGTCGACAAAGACAAATGGTGGAACAACAAAATTAAAAGCATACTGAATTGGAGCGGATATGAACCTGGCAAAGGACTTGGCAAAAACCTCCAAGGAATCGCTAAGCCTATCAAGCGCAAGAAGCATGGTACCACCTTCGGGTTGGGGTATGAGTATACCTGGGAAGAATTCAAGGACTGGTCGCCACCATGGCGCGGCCCTTACTATCCATCGGAGCAACCGATACCCCGTCTAGAGCAGACTTTTCAACCAGCCAAGGTTATCTATGGGTCAGAAGAAGAGGAAGCATTAGATGCGATAAGGAACTTGTTCCTGGAAGATAATGATATGGACTGTTGTGTCATTTTTGAGGAGGAGGGGGAGGAAGGCCCCTCCATACAGGCTGTGAGCAGAGGATCACACCTCAACAACTGGACCGTCAGAACCACCAGAGCCCGACGTGTCTCGGGGTAGCAAGGCTGAACAAAGTATTACGGACTATTTTGCTTTATTAAAGTTTATTTTCTCTTTGCATTTTTCTTTTTTCGCAAGAAAGAGCTCCAATGTTCAAAACACTTATGGAATTTATTAAAGTATTTCAATTTCCTTACAAATATCTCTCTTATTATTTTCTCTCATTACTTTAGTCAAACAACATTACTATTACTTATCTTGATGAACCAACCACTGTGACATGCAACGAGACAACGCGACAAACGGACATAGATTCAAAGAAAGATGATATACGGGAAGAAATCGTTAAAGAAGTTGAGAATTTTGAGAATAGGCCTAAGTCCAACCTGGACGAGACGGAGATCGTCAATCTAGGAGATGCAGAGAACATCAAAGAAACACGAGTCAGCGTTCATTTGTCACCGTCTGAGAAGGAAGAGTATACGAAATTTCTAAAGGAATATGAGGACATATTCGCATGGTCATATGACGACATGACTGGTCTAAGCACGTCCATTGTGGCTCACAAATTACCGACTGATCCGGCCTGTCCGCTAGTGAAACAGAAGCTCAGAAAGTTCAAGCCAGACATGAGTTTGAAAATCANATGACTGTGACATGCAATGAGACAACGCAACAAACGGACATAGATTCAGAGGAAGATCATATACTGGAGGAGATTGTTAAGGAAGTTGAGAATTTTGAAAACAGACCGAAGTCCAACCTGGATGAGACTGAGATTGTTAACCTGGGAGATGCAGAAAACGTCAAAGAAACACGAATCAGCGTTCACTTATCGTCATCAGAAAAGGAGAAATACACAGAATTTCTAAAAGAATATGAGGACATATTCGCCTGGTCGTATGACGACATGACGGGCCCGAGCACATCTATTGTGGCTCACAAACTGCCAAACGATCCGACATGTCCGCCGGTAAAGCAGAAGCTCAGAAAGTTCAAGTCGTATATGATTCTGAAAATCAAGGAAGAAGTCACCAAGTAGGTCAAAGCCAAGGTCCTCAGGGTAGTGGACTAGCCAACGTGGTTAGCCAATATCGTGCTAGTACCAAAGAAGGACGGGAAGGTTAGAGTCTGTGTCGACTACCGGGATCTCAACCGGGCCAGTCCGAAAGACGACTTTCCTTTACCAAACATACACATCCTGATCGACAATTGCGCCAAGCACGAATTGCAATCGTTCGTGGATTGTTTCGCTGGTTACCATCAGATTTGGATGGATGAAGAAGATGCTAAGAAATCGGCTTTCATTACGCCGTGGGGATTGTACTGCTACAAGATGATGTCGTTTGGATTAAAGAATGTAGGGGCCACCTACATGAGGGCTATGACTACTATTTTTCATGATATGATACACAAGGAGATCGAGGTGTATGTAGATGACGTTATAATCAAGTCCAAAAAGGCCACTGATCACATGGAGGATTTGAGGAAGTTTTTCAACAGATTGAGGAGGTACAACCTGAAACTAAACCCCGCAAAGTGTGCAGTTGGGGTTCCTGTCGGGAAGTTACTTGGTTTTATCGTGAGCCGCCGAGGAATAGAACTGGATCCATCAAAGGTCAAAGCTATTCAAGAATTGCCACCGCCAAAGAACAAGAAGGATGTGATGAGTTTCTTGGGGAGACTCAACTACATCAGCCGGTTCATAGCACAGTCTACGGTCATCTGTGAGCCGATCTTCAAGATGTTGAAGAAAGATGCCGCCACCAAGTGGACTGATGAATGCCAGAAAGCTTTCGACAAAATCAAGGAATACCTGTCAACACCACCAGTTTTGGTCCCGCCTGAGCCAGGTAGACCTTTGCTACTCTACATTGCAGTATTAGATGGTGCCTTCGGTTGCGTCCTGGGGTAGCATGATGAACGGGAAGGAAAGAGCAGGCCATTTACTACCCCAGCAAGAAGTTCACTCCGTACGAAGTGCATTCTCTGTTAGAGCGTACCTGTTGTGCTCTGACTTGGGTGGCCCAGAAGCTGAGGCACTACCTCTGTGCCTATACTACCTACCTCATATTAAGGATGGATCCTCTAAAGTACATCTTTCACAAGCCCATGCCCACTGGCAAGTAGCCAAGTGGCAAATCCTGTTGAGTGAATTTGACATTGTCTACGTGACTCAGAAGGCAATCAAGGGACAGACACTAGCAGATCACCTTGCTGAAAACCCCGTGGATGGAGAATGCGAACCCTTGAAGACGTATTTACCTGACGAAGAAGTATCGTTCATAGGAGAGGACATTGCAGAATCCTATGATGGTTGGAGAATGTTTTTCGATGGAGCAGCAAATTTCAAAGGAGTTGGCACAGGAGCAGTCCTAGTATCAGAAACCGGTCAGCATTATCCGGTGTCTGCCAAGCTCAGGTTCCCGTGCACCAACAATATGGCCGAGTACGAAGCCTGCATCTTAGGGCTCAAGATGGCTATTGACATGAACGTACAAGAGTTGCTAGTGATTGGAGATTCAGATTTACTCATACATCAGGTCCGAGAAGAATGGGCGACCAAGAACTCCAAGATACTCCCGTATCTGCATCACGTGCAGGAGTTGAGAAAGAGGTTCACAAAGACAGAATTCCGACATGTTCCCAGAATCCAGAATGAATCCGCCGATGCATTGGCTACCCTATCATCCATGATACAGCATCCAGACAAAAACTTCATTGATCCCATTCCAGTAAAAATCCATGATCAGCCAGCTTATTGTGCCCACATTGAAGAAGAGGCGGATGGAAAACGTTGGTTTCATGATATCAAGGAATATTTAGCAAAGGGAGAATACTCAGGGCTTGCAAATCCTATTCAGAAGCGCACACTTCGGAGGTTATCCAACAACTTTTACAGCGGAGGAATCCTATATAGGAGGACTCCCGATTTGGGATTATTAAGGTGTGTCGACGCAAAGGAAGCATCTAAGCTACTGGAGGAAATCCACGCAGGGACCTGTGGTGCACATATGAACGGTTTTATCTTAGCAAAGAAGATCCTCCGAGCTGGTTACTTTTGGATGACTATGGAAACGGACTGCATTCAGTATGTCCGGAAATGCCACCGCTGTCAGATCCATGCAGACATGATAAAAGTGCCTCCAAATGAGCTTAATGCAACAAGCTCACCATGGTCGTTCGGCGCATGGGGAATGGATGTTATCGGACCAATCGAACCTGCCGCATTAAAGGGGCACAGGTTTATCCTAGTAGCAATTGATTATTTCACTAAATGGGTTGAAGCAGCATCTTACAGAGCAGTGACCAAGAAAGTCGTGGTAGACTTAGTCCGTGACCGTATCATTTGTCGATTCGGGATCCCAGAATCAGTCATTACTGACAACGGTTCCAACCTCAACAGTGATTTGATGAAAGCCATGTGCGAAACCTTCAAGATCAAACACAAGAATTCCACAGCCTACAGGCCTCAGATGAATGGAGCTGTAGAAGCCGCCAATAAGAACATCAAGAAGATATTGAGAAAGATGGTAGAAAAGCATAAGCAGTGGCATGAGAAGCTGTCATTTGCTTTGTTAGGGTATCGCACCATAGTCCGCACATCGACTGGTGCAACTCCCTATATGCTGGTTTATGGTACGGAAGCGGTCATCCCCGCCGAGGTAGAAATTCCATCCCTAAGAATCATACAGGAAGCAGAAATGGACGATGCAGAATGGGTAAAGAGTCGTCACGAAAAGTTAGCTCTCATAGATGGAAAGAGAATGAACGCGGTTTGCCATGGTGTCACGACCCAATTTCCAAACCCGGTCGTGATGGCGCCTCTCGTGAAAACAAGGCCAGCCAACAGAACACCAATAACTCTTTAATAATTACTTAGCATGAATAAGTCTAAACCATTAATAAAATTCCCATAAGTGCGGAAGAAAAGTGATAAAACAGGGAACCATCCCAACACAGCCCGACCGGGGTGTCACAAGTCATGAGCATCTAGAAGGATTTTTAATACAACTACAAGGCCTGTTATACATGGATTAAAAATTTAGAATCAAAAAGAAGAAATCCGGTGCCGCGAACGCTGGCGGTCACCTTGCTCAGCTACGATAGCAAAATCCTCAACCAGCTCAAACCCGATACCAGGTAAACCAATACCTGCATCTGCACGCGAGGTGCAGGGAGTAAAGTGAGTACTCCAACTCGGTGAGTAATAAAGGTAAATAATAACTGAGCAGCAAGAAACCACGTAAGAAAGCCATCATGCTATATAGAACAGTGTAACCCTTTGAGAAAACAGTGAAACCGTGAAATCTTTAGAAATATCTGGGCTCAGTTTAAAACCTCTTTTGAAAATATCTTTTACCGACAGTTGAGCAAATGAATGCGAAACAAATAGTGCAAGTCAGCACAAAAGTCAGCCCCTCGGGCACAGCACTCCATTAACGAATAACACCAGGGTATCAGGTAAGCAATGCAGAAATAGCATGGAAGCCAATGAAATGAGAGTGCTGAAATGTCATGACAGATAATACAAATAGGAACAAATGCATGAGTGCAATGCAATACATATGCCGGTACACTCAGGTACCTACTGCGGCGTGCAGCACGAGCCATCCATATATTTAACACCGACGACGCTCACTGGGGGTATGTACAGACTCCGGAGAGGCTCCTACAGCCCAAGCGCAATATCAAGCCATCTCGTGGCATCAACCAGGCTCTCGGCCTCAATATCAAAGTAACCATCCAGGCCCTCGGCCTCAAGATCAATGTAATCAACCAGACTCTCAGCCTCAAAATCAATATAACACTGCTGCGGCGTGCAGCCCGATCAATGCTCAGTCCAGAAATGCACATATAACACTTGGGCAATGTTAAAATAATAGTTCTCAGCTCAAAACGTCAATAAATTATAGTTTAAGTTTTCAAATCTTAGAAAGATGGCTGAGTTTGCGAAACAGTATTTAAAACCTTAGACCGAGAACAAATAATATGCAAAAATAATGCGAAAACGGTGATATCAATCTCTGAAGGATTCAAATAATTGGCACGAAGCCCAAATACGGCAATCAGCCCAAATCATGAAATATCAAATAAGTTTCAGCCAATTACGCGGTAAAATCAACAACCGGGACGGACCAAGTCAAAATCTCCAATGGTGCTCTACCCCACGCTCTCTATCCGGCGTGCAAGTCACCTCAATATAGCACTATGGGTGCAAATCCGGGGTTTCAAACCCTCAGGATATCATTTACAATCATTACTCACCTCGAACCGGCAAAATCTCTAGCTCGCGACGCCTTTGCCCCTCAAATCGGCCTCCACGCGCGTTGAATCTATCCAAAATTAGAGCGAACACATCACAATATGCCAACGGGACAATACCCAATCGAAAACAATCGAAAAATAGCAAAAATCTCGAAATTAGCAAAACCCGAGCCCCGGGCCCACTTCTCGAAAAATCAGAAAATTCACATCAATGGATTCCTCATCTCGCCACGAGTCTATACATATCAAATTTACCAAAATCCGAGCTCAAATGCTCCCTCAAATCCCAAATTTAAATCTCAAAATCACAAGCCCTAGTTCATAAATTTTTTTAGGCTTAATTCCATGAATTTCTAGGTTAATTTCACATAATAATCATGTTTTTAACTCAAAAATCTTACCTCCAATAAACTCCAGTCGAAACCCTCTTCAATTGCTCCCAAAAAGCTCTCAAGATGCTCAACAATGGTGGAAAA
>NC_031995.1:108859816-108860604 GCF_001879085.1 Nicotiana attenuata | reverse complement strand
TGCTAAGGTGTGTTGACGCAAAGGAAGCATCCAAACTGCTAGAGGAAATTCATGATAGGACCTGTGGTCCACATATGAATGGTTTTGCTTAGCCAAGAGATACTCCGGGCAGGGTTATTCTGGATGGCTATGGAAACGGACTGCATCCAGTATGTTCGAAAGTGCCACCGCTGTCAGATCCATGCAGACATGATAAAAGTGCCTCCAAATGAGCTTAATGCAACAAGCTCGCCATGGTCGTTTGCCGCATGGGGAATGGATGTTATCGGACCAATCGAACCTGCCACATCAAATGGGCACAGGTTTATCCTAGTAGCAATTGATTAATTCACTAAATGGGTTGAAGCAGCATCTTACAGAGCAGTGACCAAGAAAGTCGTGGCAGACTTTGTCCGTGACCGTATCATTTGTCGATTCGGGATCCCAGAATCAGTCATTACTGACAACGGTTCCAACCTCAACAGTGATTTGATGAAAGCCATGTGCGAAACCTTCAAGATCAAACACAAGAATTCCACAACCTACAGGCCTCAGATGAACGGAGCTGTAGAAGCCGCCAATAAGAACATCAATAAGATATTGAGAAAGATGGTAGAAAAGCATAAGCAGTGGCATGAGAAGCTGTCATTTGCTTTGTTAGGGTATCGCACCATAGTCCGCACATCGACTGGTGCAACTCCCTATATGCTGGTTTATGGTACGGAAGCGGTCATCCCCGCCGAGGTAGAAATTCCATCCCTAAGAATCATACAGGAAGCAGAAATGGACGATGCAGAATGGGTAAAGAG
>NC_031995.1:108829955-108859716 GCF_001879085.1 Nicotiana attenuata | reverse complement strand
CTTGTGTAAAATCTCTTCTATACATGTCTTCTTTGTAGACCCATAACTCAGGAACTGAGGACGACGGCACAAGTGTTCGGTCATCCACATCTGCAACAATAAATTGCACCCCTCGAAGAAGTCTCCCCCGGCTTTGCAAGCTGTAACAGCGCGGAAGATTTCGGCTAATATCATGGGCGCAAGGGTGCTTTTGGCTTGGGTGAGTAGAGTGCTGACAACTCCGGCTATTTTTATGTCAATGTTTCCGTCTTTCCTTGGAAATACCACAAGCCCCAAAAAGACCACCATAAATGCAAAACGTCTATGCTCCTCCCATTTTTGGCAGTTCCCTTTGCTACATATTTTGTTTTTCGGGTTGTTGAAACCTCCTATATGGCCATATCTGTGATATATGAAGTGTGGAGTACAAAAGCCGTTTGCCAAATCTGCATTGTGGACCGTCCTGCTTATTTTCAATGAGTTTAAAAATCTGTGCACAGCCACAGCTCTCGGGGCCACCAAGTACTTTTGCCTTAAAGGAACCTCATCTTTTCCGATGTAGCCGGCTATTTCCTCCAGTGTCGGGGTCAACTCAAAGTTCGAGAAATGGAAGACGTTATGTGCCGGGTCCCAACAGGTGACCAACGCTCTGATGATGTCTCCCCCGAGGCACAATCTCTAACAAATCGGTAAGCCCTTTTAAATATTTTTTGACCTCATCTTGCCCTTCTTCTCCTAAGTCGTTCCACCACAGACGCAACTCTAAAGGGTTTTTATGCATGATTGAAAAAGGTTCATTTTGAGTCGTGCTCATCCTGCACATTTATTAAGGTGATTTAATCACTTATTGACCTAACAATGAAAAATGACACTATTTTTGTTCACATTTCCAATTTAAAACGAATGACCGGTTTTGCAAGTACGGCCTTTCAGCACTTCGGGGAGAAGATTTTAAGGCTATGCCTGTTAACCGTTGAAACGGACTCAAGGTGGCTGTTCTTGCAGAAACAGCCTTCCGGCGCCCTTTTTGGCGACATTTGGCTTATTTTAAACAAGAATGGCGGCACCTGACTTATTCATGACGAAATTAAAATTGTGGCATTTTTGGCTATTTTTGAAAAGGGGAGGTTGGACCCGATGAGGGTTGCCTACGTATCTCACATCCGGTGAGAATCAAACCTGCGTAGCTCGGGCAAATAAAACTAACTATTGTCGAAAACTAAACTCTTTTTGTTTTTTGTTGGCAAATACACTATTTCTGAAAGCAAGACTATTTTTTATATTTTCTTTTTCAGTGGCAAATAAAACAAACTAAAACCAAACTCTTCTTCTTTTTTTCTTTCTCAAAAATCCGCCAGAATTTCGGCACTACTTGGACATTGGTTTTTTCTAATAGGTAATTAACTCTCTACACTGCTATTTTCTCTTTTCTCTTTTTGTTTTTCAATTTTTCCCAGATATTCAAAGCCGGTCAGCATGCGAGTCCAAACAGATAAATGCACAAGTAGGATGCATCAGGATGGTCCATTATTTCGGGTACACCTGTCCTAGACGGACCCAACCCCTGTGTTGAGTCCCCTAAGTCAAAATGCACGTGATGCAAATAAGCGTTCCTACTAGGGATCCGGCATGGAGTCAAGTTATTCTAGGTTCCAAACCTGGGTATGTGTTCTAGACTGTGTACCCCAGCGGACAACTCGAGTCGAGGAGGGGGCTACGTACCGGGGACCCGCGAGATCGTCCGGCTTAGTAACTTGTCCGGCCTCTTTCTTATTTCAAGGTATGACACTAACAGAATAGGGAGTCTCAACCAGTTAGCACATCCCCGGAGGTGAGAAGAGAAGGGTTTCGGCACAGTTTATATACAATTCAGATAGTATCAAAGCGGTAAAAAGCAACATTTTGCACACTTAGCATGAAACATATAGGAAAATCAGATAAAGCCAAACATAACAATTATTCTAAGCTCGAATTCTTAAACCCTGAACCGAAGTTCTGGGTTTGTGTCCCCAGCAGAGTCGCCAGAGCTGTCACACCTCCTTTTTCTGCTACACCGAGAGGGTGTAAAGGAGTTTTTCCACTTAAAGGACAATCAGAACGGGATTTGTTATTAAGATTCAGAGTCGCCACTTGGGAGATTAATGGTGTCCCAAGTCACCGGTTGAATCCCGAACCGAGGAAATTATGACTCTGTTAATAGTCCGCGAATCAGAAATCCGAGTAAGGAATTCTGTTAACCCGGGAGAAGGTGTTAGGCATTCCCGAGTTCCGTGGTTTTTAGCACGGTCGCTCAACTGTCATATTTGGCTTACTTGTTTGATTTTAATACATGTCTTAACCTATATGCCTTTAACTTTGAACCGCTTTTATTATTATTGTTTAAGAGAATTGCAACGTCATGAAAACACGTCTCGAATCGCGTCACATAAATGCACCCGCAATTTTTGACACATTTTCGACTTCGTTGAGATTTGGATTTGGGTCACATAAATGTGCACCCGTATTTAAGAAGGTAAGATTATTAAAAAACGTGCCTAAAGTGACTAGCGCGTTATTATCTTTGGGGAAGGCCGTGAAATTCGCTAAACGGCCCATCCCGAGGTCTAAGTATTAAATATAACCATTTAAAGAGGGCCCCGCGATCATGTGTTTTGTTTAGCGAGGCTCATCTCTTTTTGTTAATTAAAAAGCAATCCTAAAGCAACTATGGTTTTTATTTTTATTTGTCTCTAATAATAAAAGAAATAGCCCTAGTTAATTAACATGCTCATACATCATTATTTAAAGTGTTAAAGGAAATCAGGCCCTCAATTCATTAGGCCTCCAGACCTTGGACCTCGAGGCTGACTCAGCCCAGCTCATGAAGAGCAGCCCAATAAGAGGTCCAAATTTTTTGATTGCAGAGGGTCAGGTGGCCTGGGCCTGCGATAAGCCCGGTGGCGGATGCCAGTTTCACGTTTGGGCTGGTTAACATCTTAACGGGCTGTCACATATATGTATTCAAATCAAAGACCAAATCAACCAAATGTTGGGCTAATCTAAGAAGTAATTGAATCTGAAATTGCTTTTTGTTAATATTGATTCAAGGCAGGCTAGCAATATTGTTCCAATTTAATCCTTAGATTCATATGACACCATATTTGACTTTCCGTTAATTGCCTCTAACAATCAGATGTCCAATTATTGATTACAAAAAGAAAAATACGATTTCAAGGGCACTTCCTCGTACAGACCCTTTCCAATCCAAACTAACACAATGGATGGACTTGGATTATATTAAAACTCCAAATGAAATTCAACACAGCCCTAGATAATCTATCTAATACCAAAAATCAATTAACAATCTACTAACAGTCCACTGACAGTCCATATTCTCATTAATACATCTGAAATTATGGTTCAAATAAATCAATCACACGAGAATTTTTAAAAAAAAAGCAATAACAGTAAAGTTCAGGTGCAAGCATGTATCCCTTTATCATTTATACTTCAAACTTGTGGTTTATAGGTGAAGGCAATCTTCAGCATCATTTGAGCATGAGAAAATACCTGGATTACATGAAATAAAGGAGAAGAGGAAGGTCAGCAGCAATATTCAACATCTAATCTCAACAGGCCCCAATTTTACACCCAGAAACACACTCAAACACAGCCCGGAATAAATTGTAAGGTAACAGCAACAACAGATTTCCAAAACAGACTCGACTGACCAGTTCCAACTCAAAATAAAACCAAATAGCTCAAATTCTCCCAACAACTCATTCAAATTGGAATCCAGAACACTCTGAAACTTCAGTGATTGTAGTTGTGCCAAAATGTGACAATCAGTGATTAATATTCAAAAATTAGCCTAGAGAAATCGATGTACAGTACTTGTTTTTTGATTTTTTTTGGTTGTTTTTCTGAATATTTGAGAAGCCTAAGATCTAAAGGAGTTTGAAATTTGAATTTCAGATCTAGGAAGCTTGGAGAATATTTTTTGGGGAAATTTTTGGGGCTCCCAAACTTCTCTTTCCAGGCAATGCATATGCCATTTTATAGGCATGAGGGGGGGCAACCCTCAAAATACTTTATTTACCAGGTAGCCCCTTTATTTTCTAACTTGTTGCTCATGTCTACACCCTAATTTAACTGAAATGTGCCTTAACCCCACACCTAGAGGCTTCTAGGAAATTCTAGCTAGATTCCATACCATGAATTACCCCAATTGCCCCTACCCTTATTCTGGAATTATTGAATTACCCTAACTAGACCCCCAGCCCCCTTTCTTATCCTAATTGACTATCAACTATAACCAATTCCCTGGAATTAACCAAAAATAACAAAAGAGAATTATCTAATCGTTGAACCAAACCAAGCTAATTAACTATCAGATTACTAATTAAAACAATCACTATTGAAGAATTCCACTAACTAATCATGTAATTATCAACTAACAATCCTAACACTGAACGATTACGCATCAATATGTGAACCCAAATGAACAAATAACAAACATGAATCAACTAATTACCCTCAATAACTAAGAGGCAGAATGGATTTGGAAACAAGTAAGACTAAGAAAGAAGCAGAAATTAACTTGGCAACATTCTTTAATCACATGCAATCAAAACAAAAACAAAACTAAATATCAATCAAACAGAAAAGAACTCACTAAAATCCGGATAAGTCTCGCAGTCTCAATTCGACCCTGTCTGGCGAAATTCAAATGCTGACAATAGTAGAAACCTTACTAAGGAAGCCCTGGGACCTTGTAACATCCATTTGAATCATTTCAGAACATCTAGGGTTTTTGGCCGGAAAACTAAAAATTGAGATTTGAGAATTTCCGGCCATATTCGAGGGATGAGGTTAACGGAATTAGGTAGAGGAGACTCAGGCGAACCTAGGGTGTTAATTTGGGACTATTTGGCATACTTTGGGTCTTGGCCGGAGAATCTTTGGTTTAATATTTGACGCTTTTGGCCGGGATTTGAAGGAGACCATTTGCATATTTGGAAAGAGGGTGAAAAGGGGAAGCTGGGGTGTTATTTTGGTGGCCATTGGGGTGACCGGCGTTCGCCGGCGGCAGCTAGGGTTTGGGTTGTTTGAGACGAATCAGTGGATTTTGAGGGAAACCAAGCTCACTTCGAGAAGAGGGTGTTAAGACGGTGTGATGGTATGTTTTTGGGAGCCATTGGCTTAGGTCACGCTCGCCGGCGATAGGGTTCCGGCGAGGTAACAGTGAGGGAGGCGGAGAAGGAGAGATACGAGGAAGAAGGATATGTTTTTTAGGGTTAATGGATTTTCAGACACTTTTATCAATTATTGCAAAGTGAGTTTGGACCGTTGGATTGCAGGCAATGGACGGTGAGGATTGATTGACACCTAAAACAGCGTCGTTTTGATTTTTGGAATGGATGGACCGGACCAGGGTTATAGGGCTGGGTCAATGAGATGGGCTTGGGGTGTTTTGAGGGGTTTTGGGCTCAATTTAGCCCAAGGCTGATGGCCTGATTTATTTAAATTCAATTAATCACCTTCTTTTTGTATTTCATCTTCATTTTATATTATTTTTTTTGTATTCTTTCTTGTATTTTTCTGATTTTATAAAAATGTAAAAATTAAAACCAATACTTAATATAATCGAGATTAAACTATTCAACTCCTGAAATTACTTAAAATCTATTTCGCGATAAATTCAACAATTAACAATTAAAAGTGCAAAGAAACTATTTTTGTTATTTTCTTTAATTTTTGTTCTAAAACAAATTAATACCTAATTAATACTAAAAATGTGAAATTAAATACCTAAATGCAAATGCATATTTTTGTATTTTTAATATGAATTATCATGCAATCAATTAACACCAAATTCAACAAAACCCACAAAAATTGTAAAATCATTTTATTTGAAACTTTTGGAATAATTTGCTTAGGGCAAAAATCACGTGCTCACGGTATCCATGTTGAAGAAAGTCATGGGAGACCCGTCTCTTGTGGTTCCTATAGAGATTATAGGGGTTAAAGACAGCCTGTCTTACGAAGAAATTCCAGTGGATATTCTTAATCGTCAAATCCGCAAGCTCAGAACTAAGGAAATTGCTTCAGTAAAAGTGCTTTGGAGGAATCAAAAGGTTGAAGAGGCTACATGGGAAGCCGAAGAGGACATGAAGTCTAGATATCCCCATCTCTTTGAAGAGCAAACGGAAAATGTGGAAGGTAATCAACCTTTCCATTCAGGCCTTATATTATAATCTCCAGGTCCTTCAGTATTTACTCAGCTTGGTATTCAATTATCATGTACTCGTTCAGTTTGATATACATGTATTCATGATATTTCAATATTCGCATATCACCATCACACCCATTTAGTGTCCATAGATAGTCGTAGTTGCAACCAGGACCATCATTCGAGGACGAATGATTCCAAGGGGGAGATAAGGTAACACCCCGTAAATTTGGCTTAGGTGTGAATGTGTTAAATGAGTGGTAAGGTTATATTTTGGACATGTGAAGTTCTATTGGTATGATTATGGGTGGAAATAGTTATTTTAGAATCAAGACGAATAGTGAAGTGTACAAGATTCGATAAAAATCTACGAAGTTTACAAAAGATCAGTCTTGCAGGAGGTTTGGTGAAAAACGTGTAAAATATTTGGAAAATTCAAAACACGAAAGTTGTAGGCCTTTGAAATAGCTTTCCAACGATATATTATGGAGCCGAGCGGATCTCTGTGCAAAAAGTTATGCGCGTTGTACAGAACCGTATGCAATATGCGCGTCCGGTAGCGCGCCCATAGCGCGACCGCGCTTCTTTTGAGGCAGTGTTACTGCCGTTTTGCGCGATCTGTAGCGCGGTCAGGTCTCCAGGAACGCGGGCGTGCTCGTGGGGGGTCGTTATAAAGCTATATTTCGTCCCCCACAGCCCCAAAATATAAAAACTTGCTCTAGAAAGGGGAACTCTCAAACACCTAACTCCTTAAGGGTCCTTCCACCACCCAAGGTAAGTTCTAATGGCAATTCTAAGTTAATTTCAATTTTCCAACATCTTATTAACATGGGTAAACCCTCCATATCATTAGATATTCGATTGGGACATCATTGTTGAGAGAAGGAAGCCTAGAACTCGAATTCTAAGGGTTTGAACTTCAAAAAGGTAATGCCTTCACCCTCTAATTGATTCTAGCATTTGTCTAATGATTATGAACCCTAGTTCATGGGATATGAGTTGATGGGTTTGATAGAAAAGCATGAACGATTATAGGGTTGGGGTGTTGATTGTTGATTATTGGTTAAGGGTGTTGTTTACCTTATGGGTGATGAAGAATAATGTTGATTATAATCATTTGAGACTTTAGAATTTATCTAGGAACAAGAGAATGGGTTATTGGGTGTAGAGACACCATTAATAAGGACTATGAAGCTTTATTTTCACCAAGTGTTTGATAAAATGCTTAAGTGACCAAAACGTGAGCATCATAGCTAATATGCAATCCCTTTGACTTGTATTGCTATAGATTAAAGTTGAAAGGGTTGACAAACATTGTATTACGCTCAAGGGCAGGAAGTTAAGGTATGTAAGGCTAACTCTTTACGTTTGGGAATGTCTATGATTCTCCCTACGTCCCATTCATTATGACCATTACCAGTTTCCTCAGAAAGTAACTATGCCTTAGTTCCCTGAATAGTAGTAGAACTTCTATTCTCTAGATGGCATAGTTTGATAATCATCCGATATTCTATGAGTTTCAGTTATGACAAATCAACATATTATGAATACTCATCTCAGTCTAATCCTATTCACTATTCCAGTATCATGTAACTCGGTATGACTCATTATTTCAGTATCATGTATTGCAGTATGATTCTCAGTTCCTAATTTTTATATTCTTGAAAGTTGAACACCTGTATTTGGGCCTGAGGCCGCAGTTTATGCTTTATGCATATTTGGGCCTGAGGCCGCAGTTATGTATACGTATACTTGGGCCCGAGGCTGCAGTTGTGCGCACACACTTGGGCCCGAGGCTGCAGTTTTACCTTCCTTGATTGTATTTATACATGTGTGACATCACTTACAATGATGTAAGCAAGGTAGGTAAAAAGCCTTCCACAGAAAGTTGACTGCTGCACTATTCCTGTACAGTAGCGTGTGTAGACATCAACTTTCCAGCTGGAGAGTTGACTTCATACAGTCTCCTCGGGAACCGGTAGGGACCTGTTCCCTCAGCTGTTCCTTCCACTCTGAAGAGTTGTGTTATATCCTATGCTGGATCCCAACCTGGAACTGTGCTCTTAAGGTCTTGTAAATGTGTAACAGGTTCCTTATCTGGCTCTGGATGGTAAGTTTGTTAGATCATCAAAACATAAAATAAAGTACTTATGCCCAAAGTACTTGTTACTTATCAATTTCCCCCTTTTTGATGATAACAAACTTAGAATTGATATTCCCCCTGAGAAGCGGATCTCCACATTGTTCCCCCTACGAATTAGCCATATCCCTCCTAAGAACCAAACCTAAGGAACTGATCACAACTGGTTCCTCAAGACTATTTGGCAAATCATCAAAACTCAAAATACCATAACTTATCAATTTCCCCCTTTTTGATAATGACAAACCCAAAATTGATCTAACACTTGAGAACCAGATTCCTCACATGTTTCCCTGCGGATCAGACCTATTATCAACATATTATCAGCAACATTCCCCCTGCAAAGCAGGGCTATCTTTCATGCACAACACAACAAATTAATTCGATTCGGTTCCTCCTCACCATGTTGACACCTATATAACTAATTTCCCTCATTTGGCATCATCGAAAAGAATAACAGAAGAAGTACAAAAGTTCAGCAACATTAACTCATGCCACTTGCGCAACACAGCATAAACAATAACAAGAACAACAAGTGAATATCATTGTACAAAATAGAGTGATTGCCCATAGTAGAGTAATTATTATAAAAGCACAGTAGTTTCAACAATACATAATATGACAATTTAAACAACTACAGTACCAATGTCATCAAATATAGGAATCAAAAGAAGATAAGAAATCAAGGGAATTTGGAAGGAGTGAAAGACATGGATCACTGGGCAGGAAGAAAAGCAAGGGGCTAAGGCCTTGATGAGCTTGTCCATTCGTTCATTCACTCTCCTTTGATCAATGATCATCTGCTCTCTCAGTTCCTCCACCTGTTTCCTCAATCTTTCATTCTTACCCTTCAACTTAGCATTCTATTCTGCCAAGGGTCCACGAGGACCTGGTTCTCAACCTATCTGAGTAGGCTGAACCATCAATCAGAGCACCAAGAATCTCCCCAAGTTTTTTCTCATCAAGAACAAACTCAGTCCCAAGCACATATTGCATCAGAGTATCACATAAAACATAGATGTTTTTACTTCTTCTTCATAAACGTTGGGACTTGGAGGAACAAAGAGGTGATTCTATTTTTGAAACTCAACAATGTCAAGAAGTTCCTCCATTTTTCAGCAATATCAGAGTCAACACTCTGCCTAACAGCACTTTGTGACACTTCAGAGTCTTCTACCTCTCCAAACCTGATGACTCAACCTTTTGCTTCTGTAAGGAACCAGGTTCCTCACTTACACTACCCTTTCTATCCCTGAGCAGCCATGTCTCCCTCTTCTTCTTCTCAATCTGTTTACCCTTATCATCTGCTGCATCTTTCTTAGCCAACTTTCTTCTCTCCATTTTTTTTACACTTTATTTTCTCTTTCACAATCACATCAGCAGGTCACACCACTTCATCATCAATCAACCTACTTTTCATCAATCCTTTTTACTGGATCAGAAGTTCGTTTAAACACAGAACACAATAAGAAAAAGATCATCATTAAAATTGACTTCCCGAGAAGGACTATCAGGTCCCTCATTCAGTTTGCACATTTACCAATTTCTCCATCCTTCAAGACTTCCACAAATCGAGCAACAACTTCAGCCTCACGCTCTAGAATATTAGATCTACCCAGTTCCCTTTCAGTTAAACTTCCATCAAAATCTACCAAAGACTTCTTGGGGTTCTGATTCAGATGGAGTTAGGATTTTGGAAAGCGATAGAGTTGGGTTCACTTCTGGCATATTTGGAGAGAAGGATTCTTTTTGAGACAGGGTTGATTTTGGTTTTGAAGATAAGAATCGGTTTTAGTTGGGTGTGAGATAAAGAAGTGCCTTTTTGGGGCAACAGGTCAGTTCAGAAGAGGTTTAATATTTTGGACTTCAAAAGTTAGGAGAGAGGCAGGAGAAAGGCGGAAATAAATTAATGATATGTTCAAAAGTTAGGAGAGAGGCAGGAGAAAGGTGGAAATAAATTAATGAAATGACACTTCAGCAGCTTAAAAATGGCATATAAGTATTGAAGAGACCACTAACCTGAGTCACCAGGTTCCTTGACTGTTTTTGAAAATCTAAGCAAAGACTTCTAGAAGTGCAATGTCACTCTTACTTGTTTTTGTCCTGAAATGTGTATACCTGTAACAGTATAGATTTGAGTTAGATGTCGCCAAAAAACTCTTTTTAGCATTGTACCTTTCCTTCTTAACATAGAAAATCATCGAGGGACCAGGTCCATTTGTGCTTTTTGGAGATTCTGCTGTATCTTCTACATTGCTCTACTTGACTTGACACATCAAATCAGTCTTTCCATTTGCAATATCTATAGCTTCACCAGGAGCATTTGTGAATTCTCCATCTTCATCTTCTTTGTTATGTGACCCTTTGCCACTATTGTTGAGAACAAAACATTTTGCATCAAAAGGCTCTCGGGTAAGTCAGCTTGAGTTTTCTCCCATTGAGCAATTCATTGCGAGACTTCTCGAGAAGGGACCTGATCATGCACTTGTTGATCAAGTAGCAGGAACTGTTGACTCCTTCAGCCCAAGAACCAGGTCCTCCATAATCAACTTGTTCAACAAATAAGAACTCACATGCCCCGGTCATCTTCGCCAGCATCATCATCAATGACACTTAGGCATGTTTGATCACCACCATGCAGAGACTTAAAATCAGTAACATAAACATTCTTGTATCTTTTGGCCACAAGCACCACCTCACCAGTCACAAGATTTGTGACTGTGCATATCTTGGACAAGAATTCCACTTTATTCCCTTGTCACATATCTGAGAAACACTCAAGAGACTGTACTTCAGGCATTGACATAGTACACGTTCTCAATTGAGTGAGTGAGTGACTTCCCAATCCATCCAACTCCTAGTGTGTACCCCTTTTAGCTATTTCCAAAGGGTACACTCTCTCCTTGCAGGGCCTTAAGTGAAAGGAAATCGTTTGTACTCCAGTCATATGCTTTGAGCAGCCGCTATCCATGTACCATTATAGGCTGCTCCCTTTCACTGTTCCCTGCACAAGAAAATTAGGAGTTAGACTTAGGAACCCAAACAAGTTTGAGTCCCTTGTAATGAGGAAAGGGGTGAATGAGGGCTCTTTTGGTCCACGCAGGCATTATACAATTTTTATGTGAAGGACCGGGTTCCCTAACAGCAGTCACTTTTTCAGCAAAAGCTTTGTTTTTCTGTTGAGATTGAAATCTGGCCTTACAATTTTCTTTAAAGTGCCCAGTGTTACCACAGTGAGTGCAAAGCCAATTGTCAGGTACAGTAACGTACTTTCTATGAGGGTTGTAGGGAGTCTTTTTCCTTTGGAACCCGATTCCCTGTCTGTTTCCCCCATTGTTGGTGTACATGGCAGTGATAGCATCAGAGGACCAGGTCCACTTAAGTGATTTTTCAAGATCACTCTTCACTCTTCCTAGTTCTTCCTGAAGTTGTCTATTCTTTTCAAGCTTAACAACAAGACTTGTTTTAACTTTCTTAAGCTCACTCTCAAGCTCAAGTTGAGCCTTACTAGCCACTTCTTTACCCTTAGTGTTGTCTATCCATTTTTTCGTTTGGCTTTTCAACAAGTTATTTTCTCTAATTACTTCTTCCACTTATTCCTTCAAATCTAAAATAGAAACTACTATATTATCCCTTTCTTGTTCTATGTCATCAATTTCTTCTATTAAATCATTTTTCTCATTAATGAGGCTATGGTAGCCATCAATCAACACATTTGTGAAGGACATCAATTTTTTCTTAGAGTAAGTTTTTAAATTTCTTTGAACATCAAGAAAACATACCTCATCTTCCTCCTTGTCCTCGTCATTATCAGATTGAGCTATGAGTGCAAAGATTGACTCATATTCATTGTCAACAACTACCATAGATGCATCTCCTTAGTCATCCTCACCTTCAGATTCACTGGAAGAATCTCCCCAGTCAGCCAAAGCTTTCTTCACCATGTTGTCAGCAGCATCTCTTCTTTTGAATTTCCTGTCAGGGACCGGGTTCCTCTTAGATGCCTTATCAGTGTTGGTTTTATAATGATCCTGTTTATGAAGAGGGAAGTCTTTAACAAAGTGTCCAGGCTTTCCACACTTATGACAACAATCATTTCCTTTGAATTCCTGCTGGAACTTCCTTTCTTTGGGATCCCACCATTTTTACGAACCATCTTTTGAAATCTTCGAGAGAGATATGTCATTTCAGATTCATCACTACTTAAGTCAGTAAGGGCAGCTTTGAGAACCAGGTTCCTCTCCTCATTGGTCTCTCTTCTTTCAAGATCCTTCTTTCTCTTCATCTCATATGTTTCGAGATTTCCAATAAGCTCGTCAATAGTCAGCTTCTGCAGGTCTTTGGCTTCAGTGATAGCATTAACCTTGCTCTCCCAGGAACCTGGTAGAACACTGAGTATCTTCCAGAGCATCTTGTTGGTTGGAATGATTTCACCAAGTGAATGAAGCTCATTGATTATGGAGGTGAAACGGGTATGCATCTCTTGAATGAACTCATGCTCTTCCATTTTAAAGAGTTCATACTCAGTTGTAAGCATATCTATTTTGGACTGCTTTACCTGAGTAGTTCCCTCGTGAGCTGTTTAAAGAGCTTCCCAGATTTCCTTGGCAGATTCACATGCCGAGATACGATTATACTCGTCTGGTCCAATACCACACACAAGAATCTTCTTCGCCTTGAAGTTCTTCTCAATAGCTTTTCGGCCAGCACGATTGTATTCTTTTCTTGTTTTTGGAACAGTCCTTGTTCCCTCTCCAATAGCCTTCATAGGGACAAAGGGACCATCACAAACCACATCCCAAAGCTCGGAATCCTCAGCCATTATGAAGTCATGCATCCTTGTTTTCCACCAACCATAGTATTGATCGTTGAATCTTGGTGGTCTGTACATTGATTGTCCTTCCTCGAAGTTTGGTGGAGCAGCCATGTGGATCCTGTCTAGGTGTTAACCTTTTAGAAAGAACCTGCTCTGATACCAATTGATAGAAACTAAGCGTCCACCAGACTGTTTAGAGAACCAGAATCTCTATCAGTTCCCACTCTAAGCAATAGACTGTAAAACCAACCAGTATAGGGAATCAGGTTCTCTAATTGTTCCCACAGTACCTCGGCAATAAATAAAGAACACAGAGGATTTTTACGTGGAAAAATCCCTACTCAAGGGGACAAAAACCACGACCTACACTTGTAGGCCTTCAACTTCACTAACTTGCAAACACACTATTACAAGCCACTTTGTAATGACTCTATTACAAAGACTTCAACTCAACTAACTTGTGATACACTTACCACAAGCCACTTTGTCACTCACTAGTTACAAAGACTTCAACTCAACTAACTTGTGATACATTTACCACAGCCACTTTGTCACTCACTAGTTACAAAGACTTCAACTCAACTAACTTGTGATGCACTTACCACAAGCCACTTTGTCACTCACTAGTTACAAAGACTTCAACTATGACTAACTCTAGTCACAACACAAACTCAGAAAGTTTATGGTTTTACAAAGGGGTTCCTACACAATGCTTCTAACTAAGCTAAGTAGGAGTGACAAATGAAGAACAAATAACAAAGACTCAACAAACCTAAGGACTTAAGATATCTTCAATCTTTGGATCTGGTCCTTGAGGTTGCAGCAGCTTTGTTCTTGAGAGAGGTTGTGGCTAGCACTTGAGAGAATATTTTCTTTTGATTTTGCAAGTGTTGAAGAGATCAAATCCCTTACCTCATATTGATAATATGTGTGTGTGATGTCATCAAGGATGATGCAATAAAGTGCCCTTTAGTTGGGCCTTAGCAAGCTACAACTGTGCTGCTGTACTGCTGCCGGACGGTACAGTGCAGTAGTCTGCCAGGCGGTACAGTGCAGCAGCTTTTACAGCTGTAGAGTTGACTGTACAACGACGAGGGAAACTGATCCCTATCTGGTCCTTCTGCTGTTTCCTTATCTGATTTCATTGAGAATTGGACCAGACATCTGACTAGTTATTTGGAATGCAAGGGAACTTAATTGTATCAGATTCCTTATCTTGTCCTCTCATGAAGTAAGTTGTTTTACATTCCTTGATTGTATTTATACATGTGTGACATCACTTACAATGATGTAAGAAAGGTAGGTAAAAAGCCTTCCATAGAAAGTTGACTGCTGCACTGTTCCTGCACAGTAGCGTGTGCAGGCAGCAACTTTCCAGCTGGAGAGTTGACTTCATACAGTCTCCTCGGGAACCGTTAGGGACCTGTTCCCTCAGCTGTTCCTTCCACTCTGAAGAGTTATGTTATATCCTACGCTGGATCCCAACCTGGAACTTTGTGATCTTAAGGTTTTGTAAATGTGTAACAGGTTCCTTATCTGGCTCTGGATGGTAAGTTTGTTAGATCATCAAAACATAAAGTAAAGTAGTTATGTGCAAAGTACTTGTAACTTATCACTGGTTGATAAAGGTTCAAAAAAAAATATTTAGATTGCGGGCTGTTTAATTTTGTCAAAAGCCACTACAAAAAAGAACAGCCTTCTTGAGAAATTTTTGTGACTGTTGGGTTAGAGGCACACCGAAAAAAGGTTTTTTTTTTCCTGCTTCAAGTAACAACTTCTAATTGAACTAGTTATTCAACTCGCAACTCGTGGACCCATGTTCTGGGATTTATTTCTCAAATTTTGGATAATAAATTACCTCAAAATTATAGGGAAAATCATGAAACTATAAAAATTGGACCACATAATTTTTGAAAGGGAATGTACTAAAAAAATTTTGGATGCAAATGAAAGGAGTCAAAGATGTCGGTGAAATGAGAAAACGGTTGTCGGAGCAGATAAAAAGTCAACAAATTCGGCAATATTCAGTCAACACACGCTGACATGTAAAATACGATCCATAACTAAACAAAATTGGGATTTTCAAACCAGACCATTTTTCTCATACAATAATAACACTAGTTTATTTGACGTGTTTTTATCTCTTTCTTATGGTGTGTTATTTTTTTAGTAACGATAGGTACGTGTTGATTTAACAAGTCTTGAATTGTTAAGGTCTCTTTCTTTGTATTGCGACATTCGAACTTCTTTGTCCTTGAGCTATATGTTACCGATATATATAACTTAAATTTATTTATAGTTTAAATTTTGGACATTGGTCGTCAGGTTAACTTAATTCTTCATAGCAATATAATAGAATAACCTGAAAAATAGAGTAATAACTTGCTATATATAGTTAAATTAAATAAATAATTTAAAATTTACACTACTAGTGTATGTAACTCTGTCCATAAAAAGTTCAATTTATAACCATGAAAAATAAGACATGTTATCTTATAATTACAATATATATTAATATAAACCGACAATGTTAAACTTTTTTTTTATCCCTATCAACGTATATAGGTTAGATTCTCTTGAGTAATTATAATATTGGAAAAACCAACATAAATGTAAAGAAAATAAAAGAATAAGGGTTGATAAGCGTGTGATACTGCATTGGATCAATAAAATAACAATTTTTTCAGGTCCAAGTTTTTTCCAAACTTATAGTGTGAACTCAATGAGCTAGAAGTCTTTCCATCAACTTCTTCTTAAAGCTTTCAAATAGTTCCCAACTCCCCCACTTCTCAGAAACAACATTCAAACTCTTAGCCCTCCTCCACACATAACCTTCTTTTTCCAAACCAAACTATGCAAAAAATAAACAAGAAAAAATTAAGAAGTCCTTTTCAGTGTTAAACTTCTTGAAATTGTCCTGTTTTTTCAACTCCCTTATATAACCAAGTTGATGTTCCTTTCATCATCCCTTTTTTAAACCACCCCCTTAAATCTTGCAAAAATAAACAACAAAAAAGGTCCTTTTCATGCTTAATTTCTTGAAGTTGATTTTTTGTTTTTCAACTCCTTTATAAAAACCAACTTGATGTTCCTTTCATCATTCTCTATCAACCCCTTTTTATAAAAACCATTCTATTTAGTGACTTTTCTTCTCTTTTTCAGTCACTAACTAGTGATAAACTTTTTGTTCTCATTTTCTTGAAAACTCAAACAATGGCTGAAAATCCAAAGGATGCAACTTCAGCTAAGTGTTTTTCAGGTATTTTTCAAAGACTACTTTGTGGTGGAAGCCTCCCGACACACCCTTCTGATCAATATACGAAACCAAATGGAGTAGAATTTGATCATTCTAGTCAGAAATTACCTTTCAAGGCTGATGAAAATATTAGTAGTAGTAATAAAGTTACAGCCAATAGTCCAGGAATTGTAGCAAGACTAATGGGATTAGACTCATTACCTGAAGAAAAAAACACTTTTGTTGGTTCATTTCCAAGAAGCAGGTCAGTTAATTCTCTAGATTACTTGATGCAGTTTAATCTAACTGAAAATTTTCATCATAGAAGAGTTAGAACATCTGTGTCTTTTCGCGAAATACCAAATTTTGATCAAGAATTCAAGTCAGAGTTTTTGGTATTTTGCTTCAATGATGAAGAAGAGAAAAAGAACTTTAGTATTAGAAAATCCAATAAGGTGGGAAATCAAGAAATGAAGCCAAAGAAGGATGCAGATAGCAGTAGAAAAAATATTCAGAAAAAAGGGAAGAAGAAAGTTGATGTTGCTAAAACATCATTAAATATGTCTATTATTGGCCAGAAGAAAGAAGTTTGTGAAAAACAAAATAGGATTGCTAATAAGGTGAAAAAGCAAGTGAAGTTTGAGGATTATCCTAGGAAAATATCTGTTGAATCCAAGGTTGATAAGAAAAAGAAGAAGAGCAAAAGCAAATGTGTAGTGTCTACCAAAATACAGCTTAATTCAAGAAAATCTCAAACAAGAGTCACCAATCCAGAACTTGCAATCACAAGCAAAGTTGAGAAGCAAAAGGAGATTAATAAAGAGGCAGATTATTACATAAAGGTACTTGGTGAAATTTGCAGATTAACAGAAGAAGAGTTAAATGAGTCATATTGGGACGTAGCTACTAGAGCTGGAGGAGACTTCAATTTTGAAGATTTATGCCTACATTTTGGACAAGAAATTCTTGAACTTTTATTAGATCAGATTGTCTATGAACTTTTATGATTTTAGACAATGACATTTTATATATGAGTTGTACGTACTTATTAAATTATATCTAAGTCTCAAATTTTGGCTAGAAAAAACTTAGTTACAAATTCTAATTATTCGTGGCTCAACATCTGGAAGGTTTATAACATGACTGGCTAGAGATTTATGTTCAACTGATTTGGATGAATTCTTCATTCGACTGATTTTGGAGGAATTGGTCGGGTAAAAATGAAAATAATGGCCGTTTTTTTCTTTTTCAAGTTTTAAAGATATTTGTTGTAGGCATTACATTACACACATCCAATTTTGGTTCTAAAAAGCGTAATGTCTCATGTCACCAATATGTGCGCATATCTATCACCTTTAATTAGGTGTTCAATAGGTCAGACCATAAAATGCCTAAATGAAACATTAAAATTAGTTAATGTTAATAAATAAATAAAAAAGGAGCTTTTTTGTTTGACAAGTTTATGAGTCATCCATATAAATAAAGCAAATTACACTTTTGGTCTTAAATTTAGTCAACTCTATTTCATCTATTATCACACCAACAACCCATAACATGTTTATATATTTTTTCCGAATCAGCCATATATAACTGAAACAATTTTGCAAGCTAGCAATAGTAACAAAACTAGAATAAAAACTGATCCTATATATAAAATTAGTACAGGAGTGGAGAGAGAATTTCCATCCAACATTATATAATAAGAGAAACAACTACAATGAATCCTATAAAATACTATAAAATGAGTACTGACAATTTTCTTGGACTGTTAGCTAATGAGGCGCCACTTCAATACAATGCCTACAGAACAAATTGAAATAACGAACAAGTAATCAGATCAAAATTCAACAACCAAGGATATAAAAGAAAAATTCTTTTCTAAGGAATTCAGATGTAATGTGAGACTCTAACAATAAAAACCAGTTTCATCTTCACAAATGATGAGAAAAAATCACCATAGACCAAATCTAATCACAGAGACTAATGTTTAAGGTCCAAATTTTTATCTCAAGAGATCCTAACTTATATCAGTAAAACAAGAATCACATGATAATTACATGAAATGAGGAACATAAATAAACAGTTCAGCAAGAAAATCAATCCATCAAATGCCAGAAAAGGTGCAAGCTGCAATTACTGAAGTAACAATATTTGCTTGGAAATTCAAAGTGAACTGCAGATTGATGTATTCACCAAGCATTAGAAGCCACAAACTGTACTTAAAATATGAAAAAGACAATGCAAAAGTTGTACCAGTTCACAACACAAGTCAGTTTTTAAACCTTCAACAAGCACATGTACATTTTCTAATAAAAATATATCCAATGATGAAATATTCTATATATGTTTAAGGAGTCCATCTTCCTTTTGTAAAGCCATTTTTATCAGACCTACACATTTTGTATAAATAAGAAGTCCTTTTCAGTGCTAAACTTCTTGTAATTGTCTTGTTTTTTCAACTCCCTGTTAATTTCCATGATGTCAAAAATTCCCTCATACATACTGCTACTTGATTGACATGTCAAAATTTCACTCGTACATCTAGTGGAGGAACATGCAGCATTTCCTATGAAAAAGACCGCGGCCTCGAGTATGAGTTATTAAGTCTAAACAGAAAAGAAACACAACCTCGAGTATGCGTTATCAAGTTTAAACAGAAAAGAAACACCACCTCGAATATGAGGTATCAAGTCTAAACAACAAAAGAAACACCACCTCTAATATGAGTTATCAAGTCCAAAGGAGAAAGCTGCAAGAAAACAACAATGAATTAATTTGAAAAAACAGTGAATGAACTGAAAAAAGGGTAACTAAAAGAAGAAAGAAAACAGTGACTAAAAAGGAAAGAGGAAAAAGGAGAAAGCAATGTGATAAACTTGAGAAATCATCTCTTAGCTATGGCAGTGAAGATCAGAGGAAGAAGGAAGAAACAGAGTGAAGAAGAAGAGCGGTTATGCTCTATTTTTACATAACTAAAAAATGGAAGTGTACTGTACATTTTATACTACTCAACTACTTAACTTTCTAATTCTATTTAACTAACGCTAACTAATTACAGATAATTAGCTTTTCACAGCTCTTGATTCAACACCCCTCCTCAAGCTAATGGTTGAAAGATGTCTTTCAACTTTAGCTTGGACATAAGTAGTCATGCTGTACTCGACCAAGGCTCTTTGTTAGAAGGTCAGCCTCCTGTTCCTTAGTGGATACATGATGTGTTTTGATCAGACCTTGCACTAATTTCTCGCGGACAAAATGACAAACAATGTCAATATGCTTGGTTCTCTCGTGAAATATGGGATTAGCTGCTATTTGAATAGCAGCTTTGCTATCACAGTTAAGGGTTATAGGCAGCTCAACATCCACTCCTAGCTCTTTGAAAAGCCCTGTAAGCCATGTGAGTTCTGCCACTGCTGAAGCCATGCTCCTGAATTCTGCTTCTGCTGAACTCCTTGCTACAGTCTCTTGTTTCTTTGACTTCCATGAAATCAAAGCATCTCCAAATTTCACCAAGTAGCCTGTCACTGATCTCCTGGTTTGAAGACATCCTCCCCAGTCTGAATCACAGAAGGCCACTAGTTTACCTGAGTTTCCAGTTGGCATTAGAAGACCAAGACCAGGAGAACCTTTGATATATCTCAGCACTCGCAATGCAGCATCCATGTGTGACTGCTTTGGTTTGTGCATGTATTGACTTAGAACTTGCACCACATATGCAATATCCACTCTACTCATAGTAAGATATAGTAATCTCCCTATTAGCCTTTGGTATTTTCCAGCATCAGCTAGCAACTTGTATTCTATTTCAAGAGGAGACTGACTTTGAATGAATTTGTCATACTCTTCAGATGTGAGTTTTATATTTGCTTCCAATGGTGTTCCAGCAGGTTTTGCACCACTAAGACCCCATTTCTGCAATGAGTTCCAATGCATACTTCCTTTGACTCATCACAATCCCTTTAGATGATCTAGCAAATTCTATTCCAAGAAAGAATTTAAGCTCACCAAGGTCTTTCATTTTAAACTTCAACTTCAAATCATTTCTAGTTTGCAGAATCAACTTCTGACTGGTCCCAGTTACAAGTAGATCATCCACATAGACAAGCACCACTATTAGCTCAGACTTCTCTTTTCTGGTGAACAATGAATAATCAAAGTGACTTTGAGTGAATCCCAGTTGTATTAATTCATCTGTTAGCTTCTTATTCCATTGTCTAAGGGCTTGCTTAAGCCCATATAGAGACTTATGAAGTTTGCAGACACTTTGCTTCCCCCCTGGCTAGCAAACCCTGGAGGAACCTCCATGTAAACATCTTCAAGGAGATCACCTTGAAGGAAAGCATTGTGCACATCCATCTGGAAAATGGCCCAATGTTTTGCAACAGCAATAGCAAGAACTGACCTGACTGTAACCATTTTGGCTACAGGAGAAAAGGTCTCAGTGTAATCCAACCCCTCCTGCTGACTATACCCTTTGGCTACAAGCCTGGTCTTGTACCTTCCATGCACCTGAGGGAAAGTATATTTCACCTTGAACACCCACTTACAACCAATGGGAACCTTCCCAGGAGGCAGATCAACCACTGACCAGGTTGTGATTATCTTCCAAAGCTGAGACTCACTCTTCATTGCTTCAAACCCATTTGGAATCTTTGATGGAGCCTCAGTGTAGGACTTAGGCTCCACAATGCATAATAGGAAGCTAATGCAGCTCCAAAAGAGGGTGACACATTGGCATAACTGACGCAGTCTGAAATTGGATAACTACAATGGGCACTGGCTTTACTAGGAACTACATAGTCTTGCAGCCATATTGGTGGCCTGCTGATTCTAGAGGACTTTCTGTCGCCATCATGGACCTCAGTATGAGAAGAAAAGGCATATCATGGACAGTGGAATCATCAGCAGCAACAGGGTATATAGGAAGAGAAATATCAGAGAGAAAGAGATATAGAAGAATCGTAGAGTGTGAAGAAGCAGGAGAAGAAGGGAGAGAGGACATAGATGCAGTTATGTTTGCAGAGCTACTTTGATGGAATAGTGAAAACATCCAGAACAGGAAATAAAGAAAGGAAGATGAGTTCAAGAACTGAAAAGAGAAGGATATCCTCCATAAACACCACATCCCTGCTAACATGAAACTCCTTTGTGTGAAGGCTAAACATTTTATATCCCCTTTGTGTAGCAGAATAGCCCAAGGAAGACTGTAGGGTAAGCTCTAGGAGCAAATTGTCGGTCTTTTAACTGATAGTAACATAGCCTAAGCACCAAACACCCTCATATGTTGTAAGGAGGGTGAATGCCAACTAAAATCTCAAAAGGAGTTTTGTGATGAAAGAACAAGTGAAGGCAAGTCTATTGATGATATATACAGCAGTGCTCACACACTTCCCCAAATTTTCAAGGGTACTGAGGCTTGAAATCTGAGTGCTCGAGCAACTTCTAGAATGTACCTATGCTCCTTTCAGCAACTCCATTTTGCTGAGGAGTGAAATGCATGAACTTTGGTGTTATGATTCCATGAGACTGTAGTAACTCCTGACATGTGAGTATTGAAGAATTCACATCCATTGTCCAGACCTAAAAAACTTAACAGATGTGGAGTAAACATTTTTAATCATAGCAAGAAAGATTCTCAGCAGCAACAACCACTTCAGCTTTTTGTAGGTAAAGAAAGATCCATGTATATCTTAAAGCAATCATCTACCAAGGTCAGAAAATACCTCTTTACATCATAGGTAGGAACTCTATAATGACCCCAAACATCAGCATGAATTGTATGAAAACATGACTTAGATGTAGAACTAAGAGGAAAAGATAGTCTTGTTTGTTTAGCTAGGGGACACACTGTACGTGCTTGTCTTTACCACCACATTCAGCAGACTGAAAGTCACAAGATTGTTTTAATTTCTGCAGAGTGTCTAAGGGAGCATGACCCAATCTCCTATGCACACAACTATACTCACTACTTTGTAATGCACTAACTTCTTTGGAGTAGATTGAATACATAATAGTCCATCTTCTTCTCTACCAATCCCCCTCACCTGTCCACTGAAGAGCTCCTGGAAAATGAAGAAATTAGGAAAAGAACATAACAATCCATTTCATTTCCTTTGTGAGCTTGGAAATGATAGGAGGATTTATATTTGAAGTCAGGTAATATACATCACATTAGACACTATTAGATCCTTCAAGAAAGCAACAAATCCTATGTGGACTAACACTGCCAGTAGGTAAGTGACCTTTCCACTTTTGTTTTTAACTGTCTAGCATTGAACAACAAGCTAGAGTCATTCACCAATATGACTTGAGGCCCCTGAGTCTACAATCTATTTTGTCAGGATTTTAGTAATGTCACCACAAATGGTATACCTGCTGCCATAGAAGATCCACTGCACTCAGGTTCTTTCCTAGAAGTTGAAGAATCTGGTTTGTACTGATCTTGAGTGAATTGAGGAATTCCAGTTTGAAGGTTCCTGACTTGTGTTGTTGCACCTGCTGCACCTTGAAACTCCTGCAAAAATAGCTGTGGAACCTTCTTGTGCAGGGATGGTGAGATTTATCAGACACATAGTTAGCTGAATTTCCAAATCCACCCTTCCTTTTTGACTTAAAGTTTGTAGATATCCATTTAGTTATAACAAGTCTCCCTAGTGTGGCCTTTAAAGTTGCAATAGTTCATAGTGTAGGTGTTTCTTGTGATTTATACCCAGAAATTTGAGTGGTTTCCTCCTCCAGATTGACCATAACTTGCTCCTGCATTTCCTTTATTACTGAACAATGCTGTCATGTCATTTCCCACATAGCTATGATTTTGTCCATGGTTCCTTTTGCATTCAGCTGCATTGAAGCTCCAGTTGGTTATTCTTTGTGCTGAATAAGCAGTACTTCATTAACTTCTGAAACCTGAAGGGACTGGACAATGATCTTCTACTTCTTCAGAGAATATCATTGAGTAAGCCTTGTTTATGGAAGGTCTAGGGGACATGTTCAAGACTTAATTGCTTGATTGAGAATAAGTTTCATTTAGACCCATAGAAAACTGTAAACAGCCTTTGGTACTCAAAGTGTTCAACATACTTCTTTGATTCTTCACAACCACATCCAGGGCAGGGCATAAGAGCATCAAACTCTTTCCATAGCTCCTTCAATTTTGAAATAGTCAGACACAGTAGACGATACTTGGGTCAGAGTTGCAATTTGTTTGTGCAAATATAATACTCTTAGAACCATTAACCTTATCAAATGTTTCTTTGAGATCCATCCACCTTGTGTGCACTTGAAGCATTAACCATGCCACTAAGAATTCAGCACTCACAAGAGAGTTTCATAATCCATGATAGAACTATAGCATTACATTTTTCCCAAAGTTCATGAAGAACTGGAGGAAATTTCTCTTTCGGATAATCTTCCATCTACAAACCTAGCTTACCTTTTGCCTACAAAGCTAACACGCATAGTACTTCCACAAAGTGTAATTCTCAGGTCTGTAAGCTTGACAAACTGAGAGAACTACCTGGAGTTCACTTGGTGCAGGAACAGCGGGTGATGTTTGATCGACCACTGGTGCATCACTGGTTTCAGCTGCTGCCTCTACGTGATGTCGATCCATTGTTTTCTCCAGTAACCGCCATTGCTACAGAGAATCTATATCGCACAAATGTCAATTGCACAAAGTCCGATCTAACCCTAGAATTTGGGAATCGAAGCAATTGCTAAACTCAAATGAAGTAACTAGCAGAATAGTATAGAGAGATGAATTGAGAGTTGAACTCAAGTAATCTAAGATCATTAACTCAAGCTCTGATACCATGATAAACTTGAGAAATCATCTCTTAGCTATGGAAGTGAAGATCAGAGGAAGAATGAAGAAAGAGTGAAGAAGAAGAGCGGTTATGCTTTATTTTTACATAACTAAAAAATGGAAGTTGTACCGTACATTTTATACTACTCAACTACTTAAATTTCATTCTATTTAACTAACGCAACTAATTATATATAATTATCTTTTCACAGCTCTTGATTCAACACAATGGCCACAATTGTGACGGTAGATCCGCCACTGCTCTAGCACGCCTGCTAGGCTGCGGTGGTGGAATTTGGCCCGTGGGGCATCTAAGATAGATCAGCCTCCCCGAAATGGGCGTACGTGCAAAGAGGTGAATTACACTCCACTCCGCGGGCACGACACTGTGAAAAACGACTTGGGTGGTAGCTTTTGTTCCGCCCTTGCCATGAGCTTTGTCGCAGTAGATTCCTTGAGTGCATTGCCCTCACCAAAGAGATGGCAGGGTGTATTGGGAAAAAATATATCAAATTAATTATGTGGTGACATGTCATGACACGGTGGATGGTAAAGGAATGTCAATTGGCCGAAGAGTAGATGAAGAGGCACGAGCTTTAGCAGGCACGGGCAAAGATCCAAGAAAGCCAAAAGGGATAGGTGCTCGAACCTCTTGATATTCTGAGGAGGCATCAGAAGAGTGAACCTAAATAGCAAAAGGGGTATAAATACGTATTATTGGGAATTAATAGGCATTAATTACAAAAAACGTTACAGAATCTGTATTAAATCAGTTACGATTGCCAAATATAACGTTACATTAATGCCATTAATTGACCATAAAGACTCAATTATGAAAGAGAAAAAAACGTGTTACTTAGAAATAACTAAAAAGGTATACATTTGTAAACACACGAAATACTATTGGGAATACACTGATTTATTTTGCTTTCTATTCAGCTATTATTTACATCAATTATTCCTATTTCTATTGATTCTCAGTAACCCGAGTTCTTCCTAAAATAGCTTTGACCGAAATCCCAATTCTTTGTTTAAACAAATTGGTTCCGTTACCGGAATCTGATAATCTATTCTTTCCTAAATTAACCTTTTGTCATACCAACCATGTCAAATGTCAATGACAAACAATCAAAGAGACGTCAACTCAAGGAGAATCAGCAAGGTGATGGAACTCCGGTCCCTTCCCCAAGAAATTCACCTCGACAATCTCGAGAAAGAACTCCTGATGGATCTCAATCAAAATGCAAATGATCAATTGGAAAATTATGAGGCTATCAACGAAGCCTTGTAAAAGTTAATCGCTCAACAGGTCAGCAAAGCTCTTGAGCTTTCGCTAACCAACACCAGTTATGCCACCAACATCAACTCCAAACAATAACACCTTAGAAATCCCCGCTCAGGACTCGTTAACTAGGTACTGGGGAACCCCTAGGGAATCTCGTGAGGAGGGTCAGGTAAGCCAATTCATTCTGATTACAAAATTTAGTACTAACTTTGCAGAAACAGCTCAAGGAACAAAGCGATCGCATAGAGCAAATACCTGGAGTACGCCTGTAATCAAGGGATAGATATGGACAAATACTCACAACAACCTTGGAAGCCAAGTGCTGCTCCTTTACCGATTCCGATGAAATTTAAGATGCCCGATATCCCAAAATACGTTGGTACCACCGATCCACGAGTCACGTAACTGCTTTCACAACCGCTGTAAAAGGCAACGACTTGACCAACAGTAGAATTGAATCAGTTTTGGTCACATATTTGGAGAAACACTCACTAAGGAGCATTAACATGGTATTCTCTTTTACCTGAAAATTCTATAGATTCTTTGCTGAAACTTGCAGATTCATTCATCAAAGCACACTCGGGGAGCTCAAAAGGTTGAGAAAAGAATGGAGGACATTTTTTAAAATAAAGCAAGGAGATACGAAACCAATTTGTTTAACCGAAAATTGGAATTTCGGTCAACCTTATTTAGAAGAACTCGGGTTACTGACAATCAAGTAGAAAATAGGAATATTGATGTAAATAATAGCTGAATAGAAAGCAAATAAATCAGTGTATTCCAATAGTATTTGTGTGTTTACAAATTTTATTCTTCACTTTTATAGCTATTTCGAAGTAATACGTTTTGTTCTCTTTTCATAATTGAGTCTTTATGGACAATTAATGGCATTTAATGTAATCTTATCTTTGGCAATCGTAACTGATTTATACAGATTCTGTAATGTTTTTTGTAATTAATGCCTATTAATTTCCAATAATACGTATCTATACCCTTTTTGCTATTTAGGTTTCACTCTTTGATGCCTCCTCAGAAATATCAAGAGGTTCGAGCACCTATCCCTTTTGGCTTTCTTGGATCTTTGCCCGTGCCTTGCTAAAGCTCGTGCTCTTCATCTACTCTTCGCCAATTGACATTCCTTTACCAATCCACGTGTCATGACATGTCACCCACATTAATTAATTCATATATTTTTCCCAATAACAGATAGTCCCCCCACTTTTACTGAAAATCTTCTATGATTCTTTTGCTGAAAACTTGCAGATCATCTCAAGCACACTCGGGCACACAGCTCAAAAAAGTTGAGAAAAGAATGGAGACATTTTTAAAATAAGCAAGGAGAATACGGAGCTCGTCAGGGAATTGTTAGGACAGGTTTCCAGCGTAGAAAGATTGATGTTGCCCCCGGTACCAGATTAATTGGTCAGCGATGCATTTGCAGCACATCTAAACGAAAAAAGCCCAGAAGCACACGTAGGAAACTCAAGGAAAGCCCACGTGAGATTCCAGCTACAGATTGGAATATTGTTGTTATAACAGATACAGCATCAAGCGATATAGAGGATACAATCCAATCAATCTCAAAGGGATGAAAAGATAAGTTCAATGGCGAGCTGAAACTTGAAAAAGGTCCGATAAAATAGGTACGAAACCTTACATGGGACCAGCAGGAAGAGACTCACGATCAAAAACAGAGGATAACCTCAGTACGATCATAACCAAACTATAGGGAGAGTCGGGTTCATCATCAAGGAATTCGGGAAAGAACGAACGCATGAGAACACCGCGTGACGTTGATGACAGAAGCTCTAAGGCAAAAGATCGTGGTTACATTTTATGTAAGCACATTCGAATATGGTAGACTATTTTGAGTGAGGATGGAGCGACAAGGTACTCTGGCAAAGAAATGAATCAAATCACAAACAGAGCGGAAATCCTGATTATTGGTGCGAGTTTACCTATGATCACTGTCACCCAAACGGCGGATGTAGATTGTCAAAGGTGAAGTTTGACATTTATTGAAGGAAGCGTATCTAACTAGAATTTACTTAGTAGAAAAGAGAAAGCAGCACTATATGCAACAATAAGGAAGGCCCCCAAACCCCTTACCCATAAAAGGACTGTTAATGTCATAATGGGGGAAAGAAATCATATGACTAACAGCAGCCAGAAAGTTTTCAAAAATTACAGTCCATATGGGAACAAAGTTTGACGTGTTTTGAGAAGAACGTTTAGATTTGCATGATGCAGCATACATGATGGCTACTAACCCCACAAATGATGCATTAGTAATATCTTTACTTGTACATGATCTAATGTGAAACGATTTGATTTGATCCCAGGTTAGCTCCGTGAATATCATTCTATTAAGAGTGGTAAACTGAAATGGCAAAGCTGAAGATAAGCTGATACCCAAGGCGCACACCTTATCTGGTTTTGACAACTCGTCATTGTAGCAAAGGAGGATAATACTCACCCATCCGCAGAAGGAGTTGTCAAAGCACGAAATTCAGGTGGTAGAGATGAGCATGGATTACAATATGTTCTCGGTAGGACCATGGATTCTATGAAATGGATGCTGTGCTCATCTACCCTGCACCAGTATTAATTCCTCATTCACAATGTGTAATACGACAAATCCTGGACCAGCAAGTGTCCTAAGAGCATTCATTCAGTAAGCAGATTCAGCGCAAAAAATGTAAAAATAGCAAATTAAGAAAACTTGAGCGGGAAATAGATGTAGACTCCAGGCCTGATACCGTCCAAGAGCTAGAGGAAAACGAAAACATCAACAACAACAATTTGAGGATTGGAAGCATCAGTACTATTCGCATTCTGGCCTGAAGGAAAGTCTACCTTGGGCCAACCTCAGCCAGGAATAAAGGTAAGTTGATCTGAATTTTTGAAAACTAACGTGGATTTGTTACCTGGTCTTATTCTGAATGATGGGTGATACCTCCGGAAGTGAATGACTCCAAAATTAAATGGAAGATCCATAATACTTCACCTGTCAAACAAAAGAAAAGAAAGCAGAGTATCTTCAAAAATCCAGTGATTCAAGAATGACTACAACAAGCATTTTAAAATTGCGTTCATCCGCGATGGTAAAATCATCCAAATTTGGTTAGCTAATACAGTATGGTACCTAAAAGAATGGTAAAAAGTGGCGAGTTATGTGTAGATTATATGATCTAAATAAACTTGTCCTAAAGATGTCTTTCCATTACCGCATATAGATCAACTAATTGATCCACTATAAGAATGAATTGTCAATGTTTTTAGACGCATATTCAGGCATATAACAAATCAAAAATGGGATCCATAGATGAGAAAAACTTCATTTATAACAACAGGGGACTTATGTTGCAAAGTAATGCCATTTTGGTTCTCAGAACACTGGCAGCACATATCAAAGGTTGTGACTAAAATTGTTAGCGAACATTTTAGGGAAACCATGAAAGTCTACATAGATGATATGCTGGTCAAGTCACAACAAGCAGGATCATATCCAAACACTTGTTCTTGATACATTTCAGATTCTCCCATAAATTTAACATTGAAGCTAAAACCCCGAAAAATGTGCATTGGAGTTTCGTCTCAGGTAAGTTCTTGGGATTTTCTTGTTTCTAACGGGGCATTGAAGTAAAAATCCCGCGCAGATTAAAGCCTATTTTGATCGACGAAAATTTTTTCCCCCTTGGGAATATACTTTACACGTAAAAAAGATACAAGACCGACGGGAAGAATGCACCCTTGGGAAGATTTATTTCCAATCATCAGAAAAATGCTTCAGGTTCTTTTCAGCTCTAAAAAGCAGGATCAGTTCGAATGGTCTGAGAGAATGTCATCAAGCGCCTTTAAAATTTTTGAAAATATACTTGTAAAATCCACCGTGCCTCGCCGAAGCCAAAAGACGGGGGAACTACTCATCTTACCTTGCTGTTTAGAAAGTAGCGGTAAGTGCTGTTTTAGTTCAGTTTGGAAGACCAAGGTAAACAGTCTCCAATTTTATTATGTAGCAAGTCATTATTAGATGCCGAGACTCCCCCGCGATATTCCTTCATCTAGAAAAACTTGCACTTCATTAATTATGGCATCTAGGGAAATTAAGACCTTTTTTCCCAATGCCATCCCATCTCTATAGTAACTGCTTACCTACGTATTACTAACATAAACAAATATCAGGTAGAATTAGGCAAAGTGGGGCCATAGAACTAAGGTGAATATGACATTACGTTATCAACCTTACAACAACAATAAAGTCGCAGGTTTAGCAGAATCTCTCTCTTTT
>NC_031995.1:108754637-108829855 GCF_001879085.1 Nicotiana attenuata | reverse complement strand
AAAGAAGGAGAAAGCAATGGAGCAAAGGGAAGGAAAATGAAAGAAAGAAAGAACAAAAAGAAAAATGCCAAAAAGAAAAGGAATAAAGTAAAGAGTTGAAGGGATTCAAAGAAAAACAAAGATGAAAGGCATGGAGTAAATACAGAAGGAGAAAATGAGTATCATGACCAAGAAAGAGTGACTCTAAGTCTTTCTAGCTCCCCCGAGAAAAAAAAAATGACTCAAAGAGTCGACAAAGTATAAGCCAAAAAGAGAAAATGGAGTGCTTAAGGAAAGATGAACCCATTCTATTCAAAAAAGTCCTACCTTGGTCCAAACGCCTTCATTACATCCCGAAAAAGTCCTACATGATTTCAAGTTGAGTTAGTTTGCATTAGTGGTGATTTACATAAGAGGCAAGTATATGGTACTTAAAGCCGTACTTGTGACATTCTTTTGAGAGAAATGAGCGAACTTTCAACAATCCTTGAATTGAGTGTTACATTCTAAAGTGAGATATGCTAACGGAGAGTAGAGGAGGAGGAGTTTGGGATCCACAATGACCTACATGAGCGAGCTTCCTTGATGAATAAAGTCAACTCTTGATGCTCTAGTGTCACATTAGAACTATTATACTCAAAAAGTCAAATCATTGCATTGTTGATAATTCATACGTGTTATGGGTAATTGTTGGTCCCAATTGATGTGATTTTGATTCACTTTAGGCCAGATGAAATAGTTCTTGTCTTATGGAGGTGGGAATTACCTAATTTGCTTAAAGACAAGCAAAAGCTTAAGTTTGGGGGAGTTGATTTGACTACTTATTTGCACTATTTTGCTTTCGTTTTAGCTCAAAATTGCTTAAAGGTATTCCCAAAAACGAATAAAATGTGCTTTCTTGTAGGAGTGTTGGAATATGAGCCAAAGAAATGAAAATCAACTCAGGAAGGAGTAACTTTTGACAAGGACCAAAACAAGGCAAAAAGGATCATAGTGCAGACCGCAAAATATTGTGTGCGGCCGCAAACTCTGAAGGAGCACTGATGGAATTTTCTCACAAAGTGCGGACCGCGCACTTATTGTGCGGCCGCAGAAAACAAGCTTTAGAGAACTTGCATGTTGGGAGATTGAAGATGTGCCGCCCGCACTAATATTGTGCGGCCGCACTCATAATTGTGCGATTTGTAGAAGAGGAGAATCAGAGAGCCGTGTTTTTAGAAGATTGAAGATGTGCGGTCCGCATAATGAAGGCCAGCTCCAGTCCAAGTTCAAGTGTGCGGCCGCACTCAGAAATGTGCGGTCCGTACAATTAAATGAAGTGCGGCCGCATCCCAGTTTTATGCGACCGCAAAAAGCCCAATTGACCAGTCAATCTCAACATGTGGACCGCACACAGTATTGTGCGACCGCACAACCTTCGTAGGGGCAATTTTGTCAGATATTTTCAGCTTAGTATAAATAGAACTTTTTGCCGTTTTTAGATCAAGTTTTGTAAGTTGGGAGCACATGAGCCATTTTTATTTAGAATATTGGATAACATTGTGCTAGATTAGCTTTTAAACAATAGACTTTCTTTTCTTAATCAAGTATTATGAATTTATCTTAGATTCTTCTTTAATTTCTGAATTTTTCATGAGTAGTCAAACCCATAGCTAGGGTTGTGACCCAACCCTAGTATGGGTACTTAATGGGTGACTGATTCAGGGCCTATTTATGATTGCCTATATGATATTTAGCCTAGTTCTTGCTTGAGTTTGAGAATTGATGGATCCAAACATTGATTCTTGTCTAATTGACTTAGTCTCTACTGAAAAAGAGAGACTAAGTCTTGGAAAACTTGGCTAACAAGAACTTGGGGTGAACTCAAGAAATTTATAGCCCCAATTAAAAGGGTCAAATCTAGAGATAGTAAGACCCGACTTGAGCATATATCACTTGTTTTGTGAAATACCTATTTGGACTTGAGAAAGCCAAATTGGGCAAAATCACACTCAAACTACCGAGAGGTATAGAGTGAGTAATCGTGTGTGATTGCTATATTGTATCCCGATCAATCAAACATGCCCTAAAGCTCTCAACCCGGTAGGTATCCATCTAGGCGAAAGTTACAACCCTAGATCTTTCATAACTTGAAAAACAACCAAAACCAAAAATATTGTCTCTTAGCTCTACACTTACAATCAATAGCTTAAAAGTAGAAGCAGAAACAATAATTGGAAATGTGGAAGTATAATTTGGGGCACATCATACAGTCACACTAGGTGTATACCTGATCCAAAATCTAACTCCATGTGTGATGGGTTTTCAATATTTTATGTTTTGATGATCTAACAAACTTGTCATGAAGAACCAGATAGAGCACCTGGCGCACAGGACATACATTTCATGTGAACTAATCGAAGCCTAAAAATCAGCAAAGGGAGAAACACAACAGGGACCTGATGATCTGGTCCCTTAGGGTTCTCCGACACAAGCAAGTCAATGACTGTATGCAATCAAGATAAAGAGGAACACAACAGGGACCTGCTGTCTTAGGGTTCTCTGACAAAAAGTACAAGTCAAGTACACAGCTGGAATATGACAGAAGAAAGAGACTATCTGGCAACTGTTACAGAAGAGGAACACAACTAGGACCTGGTCTGTTGGTGTGTCCTGACAGGAAGTATAAAGCCCACTATCCAGCTGGAACGCAACTGCCCAGAAGTGGCTGTGCAGACTGTACAGCAGTCACTTCTCATTGGGAAGAAGTATACACCTTGAGTTGACATCACTATCTATTGTGCCATCTTTTGTGATAAAACAATCGGGTGCAAGACACACTACTCTTTGTGCATTCGGTGATATTCTCTCAAGCATAACAAAGTTCATCTAGCATTGAAGTCACTGGTGTGTCAAGAACAAGAAGACAACTCCACTAAGGATCAGTTTCTTAATTAGTTCATGTACATCCATAGTTGAGTTGTAATCTTGTTATTTTGTTCTTCATTGTATTTCGTAGTTTGCTTCTTAGAAGCATTGTCTTAGGAACAAACCAAAATTCGTAAACCTTTGAGTTTATGTTGTGACTAGGACTAGTCATAAGTTTAAAGCCTTTGTAACTAGGATAGTTATAGAGTGGCTTGTGGTGGTTGCATCATAAGTTAGTTCAAAGTCTTTGCAACAGGTTTCTTTGCAAAGTGGCTTGTGGTGGTTGTAACACAAGTTAGTTTAAAGTCTTTGCAATAAGGTTTTTGCAAAGTGGCTTGTAATAGGTAGATTAAAAATTAGTTGAGTTAAAAGCCTACGAGAGTAGGTCGTGGTTTTTTGATCCCCTTGTGTGTGATTTTTCCACGTAGAAAATCTCCTGCCTTCTCTACCTTCAGTCTTTACTGCATTCTAGGCATCATCTCATAGAGGACCAGGTACTCTATGGTTTGGTGGACTCATATAAGTCAACAATTGGTATCAGAGCGGGTTTTTCCTATCTGGCTAACACCTAGGAAGGATCCTCTAATGGCTGCTTCACCAAACTTTGAAGAAGGACAATCAACCTATAGACCTCCCAGATTCAATTGTCAATACTATGGCTGGTGGAAGACCCGCATGCACGATTTTATTATGGCAGAAGATTCAGAACTGTGGGACATGATATGTGATGGTCCACATGTTCCCATGAAGAAGATGGAAGAAATAGGGCAAATGGTGCCTAAAGGAAGAAGAGAGTACAACAACATTGACAGAAAAACTGTAGAAAAGAACTATCGTGTCAAGAAAATCTTGATGTGTGGCATAGGACCTGATGAGTACAACAGAGTCTCAGCTTGTGACACTGCCAAGGAAATATGGGAGGCGTTGCAAACTGCTCATAAGGGAACCAGTCAGTTCAAACAATCCAAGATTGACATGCTTACCACATAATATGAGCTCTTTAGGATGAAGGATGATGAATCCAGACAAGATATGCACACTAGATTCACCTCCATCATAAATGAGCTTCATTCACTTGGAGATGTCATTCCCAGAAATAAGCTCGTAAGGAAAATCCTCAGTGTCCTACTTGGGACTTGGGAAAGTAAGGTAAATGCCATCACTGAAGCTAAAGATCTACAGACTCTGACTATGGATGAGTTGATTGGTAATCTGAAGACATGCGAGATTAAAAGAAAGAAAGACAGTGAAAGAAGAGAGCCTAAGAAGGAAAAGAACCTGGTGCTTAAGGCTGAAAACAGTGATTCAAGTGATGAAGTTAGTGACATGGCCTATCTTACTAAGAGATTTCAAAAGATGGTTCGAAGCAACGGTGGTATACCAAAGTGGGGCAGTTCAAGTAAAGAAAGGAACAACGATCTCTGTCACAGATGTTGAAAGCCAGGGCATTTCATCAAAGACTGCCCACTCGCGAAACAGGAGCAATACAAGCAAAATTCTGACAAAACAGGAAAAAAGAACCTGGTTCGAGATAGAAGATTCAATCGAAAAAGTGCTGCTCACAATATCTTTAAGCAGGCTCTTGCTGCTTGGGGAGACTCATCAAGTGAATCCGAAAGGGGATCAGACGCAGAAGACAGTTCCTTGATGGCAGTGGAACTGAAGCAACGAAGTACGATTCACTGTTCACGCTGATGGCTCAGTCAGATGATGATGATGAAGAAGATGAAGACGATGAGGTAAGCTTCTGGGATGTTCAGAAATCTGAAATCCTATTCTTCTAAGAAGTTAAGGTCTTTATCTAATATCCTAATTGATGCCTATTATAGCCTTGAAAATGATAAGGAAATCCTGACCATAGAACTAGGAGAGGCAGAGCAATCTAGAGATGATCTAGTGGTCTATGTAGTGGACCGAGATTAGACTATAGCTAATCTTGAAAAAGAAAAGGAGGCCTTGAATGAAAGAATAACTAGTGTGGAAAATGAGAGATACGATATGATTGTAGTAGTTATTTATCTAAAAGAAACAATGGAAGGCCTTAACAATGAGCAAACACCTTAGAAGAAAAAGTTGCATCTACTGAAGAGGAAAGGGATGACCTGTTAGCAATATGTGCTAATCTAGAGGAAACCATTGAGGGACTCAATAGAGAGCATAGGAATGAAAGTCTTGGGAAGGGGAAGGAAGTAGCCAGAGAGGCGTACATCATTCTTGAAAAAGAGTTAAATGTTGTAAAAACCAGTCTTTGCAGTGAACTCGAGAGGAATCAGAAACTCCAAGCTGAGTTGAAGAAGGTAAGAAATGATCTTGAAAAATCACTGAAATGGATATGGTCCTCAGATGCTGTCACTGCCATGTATCTCAACAATAGTGGGAACAAGCAGGGCATCGGGTTCCAAAGGGAGAAAACTCCCTACAACCCGCACAGCAAGTATGTCACTATACCTGATAACTGGCTATGTACCCATTGTGGGAACAATGGTCATTTTAAAGAAAATTGCCAGGCCAGGGTTCAGTCTGCTCAGAAGAACAAAGTGTTTTATGATAGAGTGACTACTAACAAGGGACCAGGTACCACTCGCAAAAAGCGGATGTTTCTTGCATGGACTAGGAACTCTCTCATTCATCCTTTTTATAATAACAAGGGACCCAAACTAGTTTGGGTTCCTAAATCTAACCTTTGATGTGCATAAGCAGGGAACAGTGAGAGGAAGTGGACTGCGATGGACTATGGACAGTGAATGCTTAAAGCACGCAGCTGAAAACATCATAAATTTATTCTCACTGAAAGCCCTGCAGGAAGGGAATGTATCCTTGAGAAGGAAGTAAAGGGTATATTCTCAGTGAATAAAAAGTGGTCTCAGCGGACAAAGGAAACAAGAACATCCACTCCGNAAAATATTGTACAAGATACCGATTTAGTTTTTTAACGATAACCAAGTTATTTAAATGCTCTTATTTTAAAATGTATATAATTTAAATACCTGATAGTAAATAAATTATATATATACTATTCATTAAGTTGTTAGGATGATAAACTACAAGATAATACTTGGATTACCTTAAGTCATTTATATGGTGTTGTATTGCTATTGAGGGATGTTGTAAGATAAATATAACTTGGATTTCGAATTGAAGCTACTGTAGGAGGTATGTATATTGTGCTCCTGCATGTGCTTAAGGTTATCTTGATGTTGATTAAGTTAAATGGATGGACTAGACATAAAGTAGTGAATAAAGTTGCTAATTGAAGGTAGTTGGAGTTGTGGATTGTCTCCTTTGTTATAATTACATGGTATAAGGATGTAATCATTGATGAATGACTTCATTATCATGTTAATGATACTGTTAAGTTAATGTAAGAATTCTAAAAGGAGTGACATGGGTTATATGGATTCCAATGGAAGCTTGCCGCTCGTCGTGAAGTAGTTGTGACTTGTTGTTATATGGTGTCTTGTTATTGATATTTATATGTTGCTGGATTTCTCTGGTTGTTGTTGTTGGCATATGGTATTGGAGGAGGCCCTTGTTAGAGGGGAGATGCTTGCTAAATTTACATAAACGAGCTACTAGTTTAAGTTGCAGACTTAGCCTTTACTCATCACTGATCTTGAATCTCCTTAAGTTATGGTAGATTGAGTTGAGTTGATTGAAGAATTGCTTGGAAGGTATTAAGGACTCAACGGAGTTAAGGTATGTTAAAGCTATCACTTCTTTCCTTTTGGCATGATCCATATGGTAAAACAAAAAGCACACAACTTTCAAAAATGATTCTACTTTTAGAAGTATTGGGGTTTCCTATGTTCTTGATTCCCCATATGTCCTACTATCGTATCGTCTGTTCATTGTATTATGACGTTCTAAGAGATCTCATTGACTTAATTCATTATACATTGCATTCATTTACACATGTATATGACCCATGACCAGATGTCATTATATACGTGTATAGTATATGATGGGTTTTCAATGTCTTAGCCTTATGCTTCTTATGTTTTGATGATCTAACAAACTTGTCGTGAAGAACCAGATAGAGCACCTGGCCCACAGGATATACATTTCATGTGAACTGGTCGAAGTCTGAAAATCAGCAAAGGGAGGAACACAACAGGGACCTGGTGACCTGGTCCCTTAGGGTTCTCCGACACAATCGAGTCAGTGACTATACGCAATCAATATAAAGAGGAACACAACAGGGACCTGCTCCCTTAGGGTTCTCTGACAGAAGTACAAGTCAAGTACACAGCTGGAACGTAGCAGAAGAAAGTGACCATCTAGAAACTGTCACAGAAGAGGAACACAATTAGGACCTGGTCTGTTAGTGCGTCCTGACAGGAAGTACAAAGTCCACTATCCAGCTGGAACGCAACTGCCCAGAAGTGGCTGTGCAGACAACAGTCACTTCTCATTGGGAAGAAGTGTACACCATGAGTTGACATCACTATCTATTGTGCTATCTTTCGTGATAAAACAACATGGTGCAAAACACTCCATTTTTGTGCATTCAATGATATCCTCTCAAGCATAAGAACGTTCATCTAGAATTGAAGTCACTGGTGTGTCAAGAACAAGAAGACAACTCCACTAAGGGTCAGTTTCTTAATGAGTTTATGTACATCCATAGTTGAGTTGTAATCTTGTTGTTTTGCTCTTTATTGTGTTTCCTAGTTTGCTTTCTTAGCAGCGTTTCCTTAGGAACAAACCAAAATTCGTAAACTTCTGAGTTTATGTTGTGACTAGGGATAGTCATAAGTTTAAAGCCTTTGTAACTAGGATAGTTATAGAGTGGCGTGTAGTGGTGGCATCACAAGTTAGTTTGAAGTCTTTGCAATAGGGTTTTTGCAAAGTGGCTTGTGGTGGTTGTATCACAAGTTAGTTTGAAGTCTTTGCAATAAGATTTATGCAAAGTGGCTTGTAATAGGCAGATTACAAGCTAGTTGAGTTAAAAGCCTACAAGAGTAGGTCGTGATTTTTTTAATCCCCTTGTGTGGATTTTTCCACGTAGAAAATCTCCTACCTTCTTTACCTTCAGTCATTACTGCATTCTAGGCATCATCTCATAGAGGACCAGGTACTCTATAGTTTGGTGGACTCATATAAGCTAACAATTGGTATCAGAGAGGGTTTCTCCTATCAGGCTAACACCTAAGAAGGATCCTCAAATGGCTGCTCCACCAAACCTTGAAGAAGGACAATAAACCTATAGACCTCCCATATTCAATGGTCAATACTATGGCTGGTGGAAGACCCGCATGCACGATTTTATGATGGCAGAAGATTCAAAACTGTGGGACATTATTTGTGATGGTCCACATGTTCCCATGAAGAAGATTGAAAAAACAGGGCAAATGGCGCCGAAAGGGAGAAGAGAGTACAACGACATTGACAGAAAAGCTGTAGAACAGAACTATCGTGCCAAGAAAATCTTGATGTGTGGCATAGGACCTGATGAGTACAACAGTCTCAGCTTGTGACACTGCCAAAGAAATATGGGAGGCGTTGCAAACCGCTTATGAAGGAACCACTCAGGTCAAACAATCCAAGATTGACATGCTCACCACAGAATATGAGCTCTTTAGGATGAAGGATGATGAATCTATACAAGATATGCACACTAGATTCACCTCCATCATAAATGAGCTTCATTCACTTGGAGATTTCATTCCCAAAAATAAGCTTGTAAGGAAAATCCTCAGTGTCCTACCTGGGTCTTGGGAAAGTAAGGTAAATGCCATCACTGAAGCTAAAGATCTACAGACTCCGACCATGGATGAGTTGATTGGTAATCTGAAGACATACGAGATGAAAAAAAAGAAAGACAGTGAAAGAAGATAGCCTAAGAAGGAAAAGAACTTGGTGCTTAAGGCTGAAAGCAGTGATTCAAGTGATGGAGATAGTGACATGGCCTATCTTACTAAGAGATTTCAAAAGATGGTTCGAAGAAATGGTGGTATACCAAAGTGGGGCAGTTCAAGTAAAGCAAGGAACAACGATCTCCGTCACAGATGTGGAAATCCAGGGCATTTCATCAAAGACTGCCTACTTGCGAAACAGGAGCAGTACAAGCAAAATTCTAACAAAGTAGGAAAAAAGAACCTGGTTCCTGATAAAAGATTCAATCGAAAAAGTGCTGCAGACAATATCGTTAAGCAGGCTCTTGCTGTCTGGGGAGACTCCTCAAGTGAATCCGAAAGGGGATCATATGCAGAAAACAGTTCCTTGATGGCAGTGGAAACTGAAGCAACGAAGTACGATTCACTGTTCGCGCTGATGGCTCAGTCAGATGATGATGATGAAGAAGATGAAGACGATGAGGTAAGCTTCCGGGATGTTCAGAGAAATCCGAAATCCTATTCTTCTAAGAATCTAAAGTCTTTATCAAATGTCTTAATTGATGCCTATTATAGCCTTATAAACGATAAGGAGATCCTGACAATAAAACTAGGAGAGGCAGAGCAATCTAGAGATGATCTAGTAGTCTGTGTAGTAGACCGAGATGAGACCATAGCTAATATTGAAATAGAAAAGGAGGCCTTGAATGAAAGAATAACTAGTGTGGAAAATGAGAGAGACGAATTGATTGTAGTAGTTGTTGATCTAAAAGAAACAATAGAAGGCCTTAACAATGAGAAACACACCTTAGAAGAAAAAGTTGCATCTACTAAAGAGGAAAGGGATGACCTGTTAGTAATATGCACTGATCTAGAGGAAACCATTGATGGACTCAACAGAGAGCATAGGAATGTAAGTATTGGGAAAGGGAAGGAAGTAGCCAGTGAGACGCACATCATGCTTGAAAAAGAGTTAACTGTTGTAAAAAATAGTTTTTGCAGTGAACTCGAGAGGAATCAACAACTCCAAGCTGAGTTGGAGAAAGTAAGAAATGATCTTGAGAAATCCCTGAAGAGGACCTGGTCCTCAGATGCTGTCACTGCCATGTATCTCAACAATGGTGGGAACAAGCAGGGCACTGGGTTCCAAAGGGAGAAAACTCAGTACAACCCGCACAGCATGTCACTATACCTCATAACTGGCTATGTACCCACTGTGGGAACAATGGGCATTTTAAAGAAAATTGCCAGGCCAGGGTTCAGTCTGCTTAAAAGAACAAAGTGTTTACTGATAGAGTGATTACTAACAAAGAACCAGGTACCACTCGCAAAAAGCGGATGTCGCCTGCATGGACTAGGAAATCCCTCATTCATCCTTTTTATAATAACAAGGGACCCAAACTAGTTTGGGTTCCTAAATCTAACCCTTGATGTGCATGAGCAGGGAACAGTGAGAGGAAGCAGACTGCGATGGACTATGAACAGTGGATGTTTAAAGCTCGCAGCTAAAAACATCATGAATTTCTTCTCACTGAAAGCCATGCAGGAAGAGAATGTATTCTTGAGAAGGAAGTAAAGGGTACATTCTCAGTGAATGAAAAGGCAGAAAGGTTCTTTCGGCACTTAAGTGGGAACGAGCACTGTGTGAATGGCCTAAAAGGTGCAGTTACCAATCTGATAACTCGCCAAGTGGTCTCAGTGGACAAAAGAAACAAGAACATTCACTCCTACTAATTATGAATCTCCACAAGCTGGCAGTATGAGATAAGTGAAGTCGCAACCATGGCACGAAGGATTGGTATATGCAAACTTCTCACCTCTGAATAAATTAACTCAGTCGGACCTGGTCTGTGGTCTGCCAAACTCAAGTGTCACCTGGACTTGAGTTCACAAAATGATGGAGGAGGGGGAGAAGGGATCACGCATAATTTCTCAACACCAAGGACTCCACAGCAAAATGGTGTAGCTGAAAGAAAGAATGGAACTGGAGAATGCTGCATGGACAGCGCTCATCGCCTATGGAATCGCCAAGAAATTCTGGGCAAAAGGAATTAATACTGCTCTCTACTTTGAGAACAAGTGTCGGATCAGGTCCCTCGTGAATCAAAATCCACCAGGAGCTGCCAAATGGAAGAAAATGCCTTGTTCTTGACAAAAGGAAGGATCAGCTTGGGAAGCTCAATGCAAAAAGACGAGCGAAGCAATTCTTCTGGGTTACAATCCACAAAACAATGCCACAAGGTCTCCAACAAAGGTAGGCTAAATGACAGGAGATTCTCATGGGGTATTCAACAAGACACTCTCCCTTGCCAAGAAAGAAACAGTGAGAATTAATATGATGAACCAATCCTGTATCGGGAAATATCTGAGGCTTCAAATAGGGAGGATGATAAAGTGAGCAAGGTGAAGGAAACTGGCGAAAGACAACTCAACATCATCCACCACGTCTCACAAAGAACCTGGTGCACCTGTCATGATTCATGCCTCATCTTCTGGGAGACAAGGAAGCAAAACGAAATGACTTCATCAACAACTGGAGAGAAATTTCAAACACATTGAAGGGTGAGATCCTCCTCTGAGGGTCAATATGAAGAAAGGATTGATCGGTGGAAAGCATTGCAGAACAGAAGACCAAACTCTAGATATTTGCATCAAAACCTCAAGAAGAGAATATTCCGGATAAATCAAGGTGAAGATGGGGTCACAAGAATCTAATGAAGAATCTGATCTTCCATTTGCTGGTTGTGTAAGATACCATCAGGTAAAGGTAGCTAAAGTGTTTTCTGACCAAGCCTAACTCACATCAATACCATTGTAGGTAAACACGCATGACGATCATAGAAGCTAAAGGTATGGCTATGAACTGCGAGAGGGGAGCTGCTAAAACTTTGTTCAAAAGACTGCTCTGGCATCAGATTCTTGTATCTCAGGTTAGTAGTAATGTGCTTATTCTGCATGCCCTCCTAAAACAAAAAAAGTGTGTTTAACAAAATTAATTCAAATGCCACATCATCTGACTTTTCAGCGTCTGCGTGTCATGTCTTGTCTTTCAAATCCTTTCATCCCCTCTGCACGGTAACACTTTCCCACAAACCTACCATCGTTTTTCAGAACTATTCAGAACCTGTTTCGCTCTCCACTCATCATTAGCCCTTCTTCCAATAAAACCTTCTTTCTCTCTCAAGGCAAGTCATGAACCTTCATCTACTCTGTACAGCTGGGATCTTCTCTTCATCTCTCTCTCTCTACTCGTCTACCAAGTATTCATCTAATGGCGATCGAACAATCGTCTCATTCTCCCACCATTGACACTGCTCCCACTTCATCATTATCCTTGAAATCATCCCCAGAGCGTCATTATTTCACACCCTCTACCACCTTACTAACTCCTGGTTCCTCCTCCACTCCTACAGTTTTTCCATTTCTGATAAACCCTGTTTACCATTATTTTGAGAATCCTATGTCTAGTCAATCCTACGATCTCATCAAAGATCACACAGGAGGTTTTACTCCTCAAGTGTCAGAAGCCCCTGAGGATGATCCTGACCAGTATCTGAACACCTCCATGTTGGACTCAGTGACTCTCAAGGAGTCACCAGAAAAGGAAGCAGCTCATAACATCATGGCTATAGCTGCTGAGAGTCTGATAAATGAAGGAGCATATCTCTCGTCTGAGTACCAGGGGGAAGAAATTCCATTCCTAGGAGATGTAAGAGCCACAGCACTCCTCGAGTCTCTGGCTCATGAGATATTCTCAGAAAAGCCTTCTGATGAACCTGATTCTCTTCCATGCAAACTCACTCCTGCACCTCCTGTTCACTCCAAGCTCTTAGAGTCCTCCTCCAAATCACTCACTATTAGGTCACTACAGCAAGAGAGTTCTTAGTCCTCATTTCAGAAAAGTAAGAGGAGTGTCAAGACAAGGAAAAAGAGGAAAATGAATCCAAAGGACTTCATCAAGAGAGTGTCAGTAAACCAAATAGACCAAGATGCTTCCAAGGAACATGGTTCCTCAGTACAACAACTTATGACAATTCAACAGTCTATGAAAAAGGCCATTGATAAAACTGTTGAGAAACAGAAAGGGTCATCTGTAAAGTACAGTAGCAAGTCTAAACGGAGTCTAACTGAGCTAGTCGTGTCTGAGGACAATACTGTAGGGATGGCAAGTTGGAGAGGAAAGTCTGCCGAAAGATCTAGCAAACAAAAAGAGGAAACTGTTAAGGAACCTGGTACAATAAAGTCTATGACCCGCGATGGTGGTCTTTGGCAACAAAGATTAAGAACTCATGAGACAATTTTGGAGATTGTGGAATTTCAACAATGGGAACACTTGTTTGAAGAGAGAATGCCTCTGGTGTACGAAGATGCAGTACAAACTTTTTACGCATCTCTCTTCACTGTTGAGGGGGATCATATTTGTGCGCTTGTAATGGAGTAGACATTGTACTCGACGCTTCGACGTTGGGAAAGATTCTCAGAATTCCGTGTGAAGGTATGTTCTCAGTTAAGGGTGTCTGTGGTGTAAACTTTTGGAGAGCCATCCCGAAAGAACAAGGTATTCAACAGGGGGAACAGGTGCATAAGAAGGTTTTGCTTCCTGAGTACCAGCTTCTCTTTGAACTGGTTAATAAAATGCTCTTAGCCCGCTCTGAGAGGCACTCTATTGCTACAAGATCGGACATGGTCCTAGTGGAAGCGCTCGATGAGTTTGTCCCAATCAATCTGCCTGCAATCATGATAGACCATATGCAGAAGGTGGCAAATTTCAAGGGTGGAAATCATGGGTTACCTTATGGCTTTCTCCTCACTCAGGTGTTCAGATTATATAAGGTTCCCTTGGGGAATCCCAAAGTGGGCACACGCAAGAAAACCTTCTCTAGGACCACTCTAGAAGAATGTGAATGTATTGAAAAGGTTGGTGGAAGCATCTCGACCATCTCTCAGATGATCAACGCTCAAAATGTAGCCTTTGAGGAAATAAGAAGGCTGAGGGCTCAAAATGCCATACTGAAAACTCAACTCAGTCAAGTAGTTAAAGGACCTGATTCTCTACATGAGGAGATTACACGACTAACAAAGAAAAATGAGAGACTTTGGGCTCAATTACTTGAAGAACAGTTGTCCGCAAATGCTAGATTGGACCTGGTTCTCAAAACCGTGGCTGTCTCTTCTTCCAAGCCTCCTTCCTTTAGTATCCCCTAATATCCTCCTTGTGTCAAGCTATTTTTGCTCCAACCTCCTGTGGCTGCTGTTTTACTTTTGTTTGCATGTTTTGTTGTGATGGCATGTTGTACTTAACCATTACTACTCCTAAATTACTCAGTCCAATGTCAACATTAATGAAACAGTTTCCATCTCGTTGCTTGTACATCCCTGTGTTCCTCTGGCTTCTCTTTTCTGTCATGTTGTGTGCACATATGTGGCATGAGCTAGATGTGTTAGACTTCTTTATGCTTATTACCTGCTGGTGCTCTTTTTAATTCCTATCCTTTTTAATGATGCCAAAAGGGGGGGAAAAGAAGAAGTGTGAGAGAAGTGTGAGAATGAGGGAGATCTTAGATTAAGGGGGAACTTACGTGTGAGAATGATGGAGATCTTAGATTAAGTGTGAAAATGAGGAAGATCTTAGATTAAGGGGGAACTTCTGGCATCTCATCTGGTTATTTCTGCTCTAAACAAATACTGTCCATGCCTAAGTTTGTCATCATCAAAAAGGGGAAAATTGATGGGTTTTCAGTATTTTATGTTTTGATGATCTAACAAACTTGTCATGAAGAACCAGATAGAGCACCTGGCGCACAGGACATACATTTCATGTGAACTAATCGAAGCCTGAAAATCAGCAAAGGGAGGAACACAACAGGGACCTGATGATCTGGTCCTTTAGGGTTCTCCGACACAAGCAAGTCAATGACTGTATACAATCAAGATAAAGAGGAACACAACAGGGACCTGCTGTCTTAGGGTTCTCTGACAAAAAGTACAAGTCAAGTACACAGCTGGAACGTGACAAAAGAAAGTGACCATCTGGCAACTGTTACAGAAGAGGAACACAACTAGGACCCGGTCTGTTGGTGTGTCCTGACAGGAAGTACAAAGACCACTATCCGGCTAGAGCGCAACTGCCCAGAAGTGGCTGTGTAGATTGTACAACAGTCACTTCTCATTGAGAAGAAGTATACACCTTGAGTTGATATCACTATCTATTGTGCCATCTTTTGTCATAAAACAACCTGGTGCAAGACACACTATTCTTTGTGCATTCACCGATATTCTCTCAAGCATAACAAAGTTCATCTAGCATTGAAGTCACTGGTGTGTCAAGAACAAGAAGACAACTCCACTAAGGATCAGTTTCTAACCGAGTCTTATGTACGTCCATAGTTGAGTTGTAATCTTGTTGATTGTTCTACATTGTAATTCCTAGTTTGCTTTCTTAGAAGCGATGTCTTAGGAACTAACCAAATTCGTAAACTTTAGAGTTTATGTTGTGACTAGGAATAGTCATAAGTCAAATCCTCTGTAACTAGGAGAGTTATAAAGTGGCTTGTGGTGGTGCATCACAAGTTAGTTTGAAGTCTTTGCAAAAGGGTGTTTGCAAAGTGGCTTGTAATAGGTAGATTACAAGTTAGTTGAGTTTAAATCCTACAGGTGTAGGTCGTGGTTTTTTGATCCCCTTGTGTGGGATTTTTCCATTTAGAAAATCTCTTGCCTTCTTTACATTCAGTCGTTACTACATTCTATGTATCAGTCTCATAGAGGACCAGGTACTCTATAGTTTGGTGGACTCATATAAGTCATCAGTATGAGAGACTTTGAACCAAACTGGTTTAAGTCTCTTGAGATTCACTTGCCATTTGAGTCAAATGAATCAAGTAACATCAGGGTCGAGTAACCAGTAGAGAGACGAAGCCAAATAAGGTAGGGAATCAAGAAGAGATTCCACGAATTAGAGGGAAAAGGGTAACGGCGGGGATAGGGTTTGAGGGGGTGAGAGAGAGGAGAAGAGAGTATCCAAGAACGGTGGATTGGGGGAAATGAACTAGGGTTTGGGGGGTTTTGATATATTAAAAGGGGTTGGGGAATTTAGGGTCGTTGATCTTCTGAGATCAACAGCCAGGATTTGATATCTAGGTGGGGCGGGTTTAATTAGACGGATATGGGTATTGGGTTATTGGGTTATTGGGCTGATAGGGTATTGGGCTATTGGGTAGGTCCGAAAAACTTAATAAAAAGGGCTATGTTTTAAATACCCACTTAAATTAATAAAATAATTTATAAAAATAATTAATAAATTATAAAAATGCTATTTGTATATGAAGATAATTTAAAATAGTTACTTAATATTATAAAATATAAAAAATTCATTTTCCATGTAAATAATATAATTAAGCATATATGGGCTATTATTGTAAAGTTATTGCAATTGTAGCCTAAAGATACAAATATAATTATGCATAAAATGATTAAAGCTTAATATAAATATAAATGATAAAAATCAAGTAATAAATCATTATTAAATTATTTTTGATGCCACATTAATTATTTAGATAATAAAATGCTGGAATAAATTAATTAAAATCCTTTTAAAATTACAAAAATTATGGAAAAATACTGGTTGATGCTCATGCACTATTTTGAAAGTATATATGCTTTTTTTAAAAATATATGAGAGAAAAAATGGGTATCAACAGACTATACAATTCATTTTTCCAAATCAAACTATTTCCTATTTATTGTATTTCAAAAATCTAATACAAAAAATGAATTTTGAAGATAAAATAAAAAGAAAAAAAACTCATTTTGATCCACATTAAATGATTTTAAGATTTTGGAAAATTAAGAAAACAATTCATAACATTAATTAAGAAGGTTATTTGGCCAAATCACCCTAATAAATTTTCTTCCACTCGTAAAAAATAAACAATATCCACATCCAAATATATTAGCCCACAAATATTATTTAAATACTTACCAAAAAAGGCTTCGTAACGGAAAATTTAATGATTTTATTTGTTTGTTGTTGTGTCTAATATAAGGTTATCAAGTTTATGTCGAGAATCTCATTTTGGCATTGTATACGGGTGAATTCGGGGTTAGCACACATACCGACTTCCCGAAGTCAAACGGAGTAAAAGTATGAATGTATGAGATCCAGGCCGAAGCTGGGAACTCATTGGATCGAAGCCAGAACGGGGTACTCGCCATCGGGCCCGACGAGATAACATTCCCCGAACCTAGAACGAGCTCCAAGACCCCGAAAAGCACTACAAACGGTTGCACACGAATAAAAGAGGGACGTGATATCCGAACCCAACCAGATATCACGACACAGATCTCGCCCAATGTCGGTAGCGTATCAGTGATTGATGTATAAGGAGGATTTTTACCTTTTTCGAAATTGTACTAGGGGTAAAACTCCCCTACTATATAAAGAGGGAGTTTCTTATTCAATAGACATATTGTAACACGCATATCAAGGCAATACAAACTTATTTATCTGCTTTCTAGCTATTGAGAGGTTTTTATTTTAATCATAGTTCTTCATACACATTTGGCTTCGAATAGAGGGTCCGGTCGAGGGCAAAACTATTGTTAAGCTTAAATCTGAGCCCGAACTCCACATCACAACTCATTTGGTTATTTATTTTATCTTTAATTCGTTTGTCTAATATTCTTTGCTTGTGTTGAATCAATCCACATATCCTTAAAATTGTGTACAAATTTAATTGTTATCTGTTTTAAGGGTAAACAGTTTGGCGCCCACCGTGGAGATAAGTAATAGTGGTGGTTTGATAAAAATCTCCATACACACTCTATTTTCCACTTGTTCTTTAAGGTATCAATTCAGGTCAGCTTAAAAACGTCAAATTCTCAGTCTGCTCACTTGAACGTTGAGGCTGAGTCTGGCCATTAGGGCGAAAATAAAAATCTGGTGCCTAGCAATGAGGTGCCCCTTGCCAATCCCAACAGAGTCCCGGTTGCCGACCCAATCGATGCTAACACTCAGGTGGCCATCAACGCCAACCTGCCTACCGACCTCGAGAACAGCGTTCGCGGAGGAGCCCGACCAATGGCTTGAGGAGCACCCGAAGGCGAAGGTGACGGGGTCAGTCTATGATTGATCTTTGAAATGCCGCAGGCTCAATAGGCGACGATAGCGCAGATGCAAAATCAAAGTCGCGCCCCTAACAGAGTTGAGCCCGAACCATCCGGTGAAAATACCCAAAGAAATTAGCAGGTCACCGAAAGACCGGGTGAAGCTGAGTCCGGTGTCAACCCCGAACTAATGAAAATGCTTGAAGCATAAATGAAACGGGTGGAATCAGGAGAAAAGAAAATTGAGGCAAACAATAAGAAGTTGGAGACATATAATTCCCGGGTCGATCAAATCCCATGAGCGCCCCCAATATTGAAAGGCTCGGACTCCAAGAAATTTGTCCAAAAGCTTTTCGTCCGAGTGCAGCACTAAAGTCAATCCCGAAGAGGTTTCATATGCCCGATATTCCAAAATATAATAGAACAACGGATATGAATGAGCATGTAACCTCCTACACATCCGCCATCAAAGGTAACGATTTGGAAGACAATGAAATCGAGTCAGTGTTATTAAAGAAGTTTGGGGAAACTCTATCAAAAGGAGCAATGATATGGCACTAAAACTTTCCCACCAATTCTATTGATTCGTTCGCTATGCTTGCGGATGATTTTGTTAAGGCTCATGTTGTCGCGCTCCCTTTTTCTCGCGAAATCGGGTTTATGTCATTTGGAGGGACAACTCATTCCTTTTGGGAAATAGGTTTAGCATTTGAAGAGCAGCCACCTAATGATTAAGGTGCATTAGGACACCAATAGAGATTCAATTCTAAGTTCCATTTGAATAACCAGAGATAGGGTAAGGGCTCAAAATTATCCTAAGGGGAAGGTGTTAGGCACCCCTAAAGATCCACTAGTGTGGTTCCCGGCCAGACAGTTATTGTGAATTTGAGGTGCAATTAACATATAAGCAGATAAGGCTCAAATAAGAGGGGATTTCAATACACTATGGTTTGGAAGTAAACAAAGTTTGAAAGAGCAATTAAAAGAGCGGATTTTAAACAGGAATTGCAATGCTTTTAAAGGAAAAGGGAAGTAAAGGAAGGGGGTCCTAGGTTTGTATTTAATATGGATCACATCAATGCAATACCCGGTAATCACTCCTCAAGAGAGGGGCTACACGTGGTATTAATGCACCGTTCATCATATCCATATCTACCCTTCCCACCCCGTTAAGGTATTAAAGCGCAGATTGGTCTCGATTACTATTGCATGCTATTACCCGTCCCATTCCTATTAGTCCCAGAGGCATTTAGGACTACTAATCCTAAAGGGAGGGGTGTTAGGATTATTTGAAGTTTCAAAGGTAAAAATCTAAGGCGACATACAAAACATATAAAGACTGCACATTAAAGGGGAAACACATAAGGCTCAAGTATACCTCCTCAAAACAAAACAATCCAATAGCACGACTTAAACAAATGAGGTCTAAATTTTTTAAAAAAATACTTGAAGGAAGAGGAGATTGTTGTATTGCAGCAGGCCTGGCTTATTACATGACTCAGTTAGGAAACAGAATCGGGCCTACCTACTGATTGTAACACTAAAGCAAATAACAGGGGCGAGTCCAGTTTTATTTTATATTGCCTAAGGCTTGCCTAAGTGTTCAAGCGAGGTCCAATAGGCATAGTATCTACTTAATTCAGAATGATGAAATAATAAAACTCAGAACGAAATGTTCGAAATCCTATAGGCATGCTTGCTAAACCTCGTTAAGTGAGGGAATTAGATCATAAAAAAAAGGTTTCAGAATAGGCGAAACTAAATTAGACCGGTTACAGATTCTGCAGGTGATAGTATCTACTATTACTGATTTCCCTAGGAGCATGATATCTATCATTGACTGTGAACGAAGCGAATCAGATTTATTTAAGAACCCCTATAGGCGTGATTTCTATACGTTACTGATTTTAACATGTCACTAGGTTATAACCACTTGGGCCTTAGAACATGATATCTAAACGTGTAGGATTTTAGATAATCCCTATAGGCAGGTTATCTAGATGTGAAGTTAAACATGCAGAATAGATCTCTATAGGCATGATGTCTAAGGTGCAGAATTAAAATACCCTATAGGCATGGTTTCTAAATTCAGTTTGAATATGCAGAAATTTAAAATATCCTATAGGCATGGTTTCTAATCTTGACATGCATAAATACCCAACCCTTTTCACTAGGCAGCCCCAAATGTTCATTACAAATTATTTACAAACCAGGAATAATAATTTACATCAAAATACATAAAAATACAACTAGAGGAGGCCCGATTCTTGGTTCCTCCCTGAGCTATGGAATAACTTCCTTAAGATGCCATTGCTTCAAAGCCTTTCACAAACTTGAGTGTGTCAGAGTTCCCTAAGGGCCTCAATAGGACCCCGGGCAGTGTTCACACCCAAATTACATCACCAGAATAGGGACAAGTGCAGTGTGGAAATGCCAGCCCTCATGTGTCCAAGTTCAGAGGGAGCTCATGGGTCCCAAGGCAAGGCTCACATGAGGGGGCAGAGCTTAAATCTAAGAGGAGAGCAAAGAGTGCAGAAACTGAGTTCTAAGAGCTGAGGGAATAAAGGGGAGGGAAAGGGTGACGGAGGACAGCTTTTAACACTTCAAAGAATTGACAATTTCACACCAAAGGGCAGGGGATTGGGAATCCATTGCAAGGAGCCCATATACTTAGGCATGAGTTAATTTTGGGCATGCACAGCAATAGGAAGTGCTGCCATACTTGTAAAATCAACCAGAACACACACATATAAGGGCAACATGGAGGTTGTGATCGTAGGAGGACCAAGTTTGGGTCATGCTCAACAATATTCGATACTGTCATGCCCCAAACAAACCATAAGTATCAAACACATTGGGGTAGGGATTTAGGATTCATAATACGTTGATTCAGAGCAGGAGAAAAGAAATTACAGCATGCTAAATAAAGGTACTGAATTAGATACAAGCAGTAGGTAGACAAGAATGCAAGAACATTAAGTAATCATGTTGTTGTTGATGCTGAAAACTTAATTAGAACATACCAGTCAAAGAAGCAAGATGCAGTAAAGAAAAGTAGCAGGACTTCGAAATATAGCCTTGGCTTTCAGCCGGCTAAACAGGCCACAATGCAAGTAGTAAAGCAAGAGAGTGTTTGAGTGTAAGTGTGAGTTCTGAACTCAAAGTGTTTTTTTTTCTGTGAAAGACTTAGGGTATTTATAGTTGAAAGTAGGTAATGAAATAAGGTAAAAATCATAGTAGTATATTAATTCAAGAACTCAGAATCCATCAATTAAAGAATCAAGGAAGTGCTCCCTTAAATTAAGGGAATCAAGATCAAACGGAAAGATTCAGTACCATATAAGGCAAGAAGAAAAATCAGTGCATGATTAAATAAGGAAGGAGTCAAGGTTCAGTAGGCATAGAGTAGTCAATTAGGACCAAATTCAAAAAAATCCAATTAAGGAAAGGCCTAGTAAAACAAGGTACCATAGTAGATAAGGTAATGAAATCAGTTAATTTAAACAGACGAGTAGAATTCTAGGGTTTTGAAAGAAAATCTTTCAATTACCAACAATTAAGGAAAATCAGAATCAATCATGGGAAGTCATGGTTCTATATTTTCAACATATAAATAGAGGTTAATGAACAAGAGTAGTAAAGAAAGTCAGCCATATAGACAGAAAGAAACAAAGATGAGCAAACACAATCATTCAGGGGTGGTAGAAGTAGGCTAAGATTCAGCAGAACATATTCGAAGCCTGGTGACCACGAGACATTAACAAGAATCAGGTAAACAGGCTAGCACACAGAACCAAGGCAAAGGAAGTCAGGCTAACACACATAACCAAAGCGAAGAAACATGCCAACACACAGAACCAAGGCAAAGAAAACCAGGCTAACACACATAACCAAAGTGAAGAAAACATGTTAACACATAGAACCAAAGTAAAAAGTCATGCTAACACACATAACCAGGGCGAAGAAAATCTTTAGAAATTAGGGCTTTTAGCAGAGTCAAGTTAAAAAGCAGTAGGAGCATAAAATGGGTCAAAATAAACAAGGAAAAGTTTTAATCATAAAGAAATCGGTTAGAACATGCGTAAAATAACTCCGAGAAACCCTAGTTTTTCAAAGGAAGTAAAAACGGTTCAAAGTAGATGATCTTTCAGAAGAAGCTCGAGAATAAGCAGATCATAGAAGAAAACATGCTTAAAGCATGAAAAATAACACCGTTCTGAGAGATTCAGGAGAGAGTTAGGGTTTCAAAAGGAAACCCAAATAGAAATTGAAAGAACATGTTGTAACTTCACAAATTGTAACACATATGGTGTGATTTTGCCCAAAATCAAACCAGAGAAGCCTCAAACAACAGAACCGGAAACCCTAGGTCCAAATCGACATGGCCCAGGACCCTTGAGGACCTTAGAGATGTTGAGCAAGGCGATGAGAGACCCATTGGAGACTTGGGGTTGAAAGGAGGTGGCCGGAGATGGCCGGAGATGGAGGCGATTGATGGAGTCTAGAGTTAGGTTTGAGAGAGGAGAGAAGATGAGAGTGTCTGAAGGCGGCGTCTTTGGAAAATGGCTTAGGGTTGGGGGGGGGGGGGTCGTATGAATTAAAATGGTAAGAACCAATTCTAGCCAAGATCAACGGTCCTGATCTGATGGGTTTTTTGGGTCGGGTAAACGTGTATAGGGTCTGGGTCGGGTGATTGGGTTATAAGAATAAAAATTGGGCTGGGAATTGGTCCGATTTTGGCCACAATTGAAAGCCAAATTTGGCTATAACTTAAATAGCCAATTTTCCCCTATTTAATTTATAAAAATAATAAATTAATTTCTGGAAATAAATTAAAATCATTAAAAATGATTTATAATTTATAATTATCAATTTAAAAATACTGGGCTTAATTTTTTATAAATATAAACGCAATTAGATCTTAAAAGAGGCTAATATTGCAATTATATGCAATTTAGCTTAAAAAAATACTAAATAAATTTGTAAAAAAAAATATGCAAAAATTATCTTAGCTATATTTTAGCATAAATATGAGAATCCAATAACTGAATCGTCAAAAATAATAATTTTGGAAATTATTATTGGATTTTGAGGGATAAAATAGGGCAATAAATAATAAAACATTTGGACATACTTATATATGCATGCATATGCTATTTTGAAAGTATCTTGCATATTAAAATATATAGGGAAAAATTGGGTATCAATAGCTACCCCTCTTTGCCCGGGAAGGATGAAAGAGTTGTCGGGTAAAGATATGATGGCCAANAGAGACAACGAGATGCTCAGGGAGTTCGTGTCAATGTTTCAAATGAAACGGATGGATTTGCCTGCGGTCGCGAACGATTGGGCCGTTCAGGCATTCACTCAAGGACTTAACCCTGAAGCTCCTTGGCTTCGCAGTAGTTGAAACAAAATTTGGTAGAATACTCGGTGATAACTTGGGACAACATCCACAACAAGTACCGGTCAAAAATCAGAGTCGAGGACGACCAAATCGGAGCCCCTTCTGGGTTCGTTTATCCCATCAGAATCGAGGACAAGTCTAAGAGGGTCGTCGATCATGAATCAAGGCCGGTCTAGATCGGTATTAACCATACAACACATATCAAAGGGGAAACAGGCCCGAGCGCAATTCTACAAGGAATGAAAAGAGAAGCGATCGAGGGTCCAATAGTCGAGGTTTGATGAGAAAAAATGGTTTCGACAGGCCGCTTGGGGGAAGGGAAGCACCAATTGCCTCGACCATTGTAGTCTGACCCTACCTAGAGAGATCCTATCCTGATGTGCAAGTATCATGGCACTAGCAGGACCGAGGACTACCTATAATTAAGAGAAGAATTTCCCGGTTGTTTAATTATGGGCACCTCCGAGAATTTCTGAGTAATCGAGCCAAAAACCACTTCAGGAATAGGGACTCCAATAAACAGACCGAAGAAGATAAACCTCAGCACATCATCAACATGATAATTGGAGGGGTCGATGTCCCCAAGGGCCAATGATAAAACGCACTAAAGTATCTATCATGAGGGAAAAATGCACCCGAGATTATATCCCGGAGGGAACCATTTTGTTCAGCGATGAGGATGTCGAGGGCATCGTACAACCTCATAATGATGCACTGGTGACATCCGTACTTATCAACAATTCTCGAGTTAAATGTGTGCTGATTGATCCAGGTAGCTCGGTCAACATCATCAGATCGAGGGTCGTAGAGCAGTTAGGGTTACAAGATCAAATACTGTCGGTGGTCCGGGTGTTGAACAGATTTAACATGGCATGCGAAGCTACTAAAAGAGAGATAACCCTGCCAGTGAACACCGCCGGGACGATCCAAGATACAAAATTCTACGTGATCGAAGGAGGGATGAGGTATAACGCTCTAATCAGAAGGCCATGGGTTCACAACATGTGGGTAGTACCCTCAACATTACACCAGGCACTGAAGTTCCCTACGTCGGGAGGAATCAAAACGGTCTACGGAGAGCAGCCGGCCGTAAAGGAAATGTTTGCAATTGACGAGGTGATCCCTGTGCCCGTGGTCTCAATATCAAAGAATGCGGAGCCGACTAAAAAGGAAAAAATTATATAGCAATGACTGTTACTGGCCTCGACCGAACCGGAAAAGCAAGGAGTAGGCAAGGAGGATGGCTAGGCGGTTCCTAGCTAGGTCGTTCATTGCTCCCGATAATTTTGATGCCACCAAATCGACGGTCGAGGAGCTGGAGCAAGTCATATTGATCGAACACTTACCCGATCGGAAGGTATACCTGGGCACAGGGTTAACTCCCGAGCTCAGGAAAAAACCTATTGAATTCCTTAAAGCTAACATAGCTCGTTTCGCTTGGTCCCATCTTGGGATGACAGGGATCCCGCCAGAGGTAACCCCTCATAAGCTGAGTTTGGACCCGAAGTTCCATCCGGTTTAGAAGAAAAGGATACCACAGTCTGAAGTCAAGCACACATTAATCAAGGACGAGGTATCTAAACTCCTTAAAATAGGATCCATTCGGGAAGTTAAATATCCGGACTGGTTAGCCAACGTAGTGATAGTACCTAAGAAAGGAAATAAGCTAAGAATGTGTGTAGATTATAAAGATCTGAACAAGGCATGCCTTAAGGATTCTTTTCCTTTGCCTAACATCAATCGAATGATAGACGCGACGATCGGGCACGAGATACTCAGTTTTCTTGATGCCTATTCTGGGTACAATCAAATTCTGATGGACCCGCACGATCAGACATAAACTTCATTTATCACCAAATTCGGCACCTATTGTTATAACGTAATGCCATTCGGATTAAAAAATGTCGGTGCCACCTATCAACACCTAGTAAACCAGATATTCAAAAAACAGATAGGAAAATCAATGGAAGTTTATATTGACGACATGTTAGTCAAGTCCTTATAAGCAGAGGACCATTTGAAAATTTGCAGGAAACCTTTGGCATATTGGAGATACAATATGAAGCTGAACCCAGAAAAGTGTGCATTCGGGGTCGGATTCGAAAATTACCTCGAGCTCATGGTATCCAATCGAGGGATCGAGATAAAATCCCGACAAAATCAAAGCCATAGAAGACATCAACGTGGTGGACAATGTCAAGGCCGTTCAGAGGCTGACCAGGCATATAGCTGCCTTGACCCATTCATATCGAGGTCCTTGGACGAAATCCATCGGTTCTTCTCACTGTTGAAGAAGAAGAATAACTTTTTCTGGACCCCGAAATGCCAACAAGCTTTGGAAGAACTCAAACGATACCTTTAGAGTCCGCCCCTACTCCACACTCCGAAGGCGGATGAACAGTTGTACCTATATTTGGCAGTCTCTGAGGTGGAGGTAAGTGGAGTCATAGTCCGGGAAGAGGAAGGTACGCAATTTCCAATTTACTATGTCAGTAGAACTCTAGACGAGGCCGAAACAAGGTACCATCAATTAGAAAAATAAGCGCTCGCTTTTCTAAGCGCCTCCCGAAAATTAAAATCGTACTTTCAATATCACCCCATATGTGTCATAACATCTTACCCACTGAGGAACATCATGCACAAAACCAAGCTCTAGGGCCGGTTGGCCAAATGGGCCGTCAAAATCAGTGAGTACGATATCGAATATCCACCCCGAACCGCTATTAAATATCAAATTGGCAAACTTCGTGGACGACTTTACGCTGGCCTTAATACCCGAAGTTGAAAGGGAATTATTGTTAACCTCGAAGACTGCCTCGGGAATTTGGACCCTCTTTATGGACGGTGCCTCAAACTCAAAGGGGACCGGGATCGGCATCGTGCTGAAACGACCTATGGGGATTGTAGGTAGGCAGTCTATTATAAATGTGAAATTGACTAACAATGAGGCCGAGTATGAGGCCATGATTGCAAGTCTTGAATTGGCTAAAAGCCTTAGGGCCGAGGTGATCGAAGCTAAGTGCGATTCCCTCCTCCTGGTAAATCAAGTCAATGGGACGTTCGAAGTGAAAGAGGAAGCAAAGGTATTTATACAAGTTATAGGTAACGTTGCATCAATTCAAGGAATGGACCCTACAACACGTGCCCCGAGATCAGAAGAACGAGGCTGATGCTCTGGCTAACATGGGGTCATTAGTTGATGACGATGAATTCAGTTCGGGAATAGTCGTATAGCTTTTAAAGTCAGTGATACATAGATTACTCGAAGATTGGGAAATTGCCATCGGATCCCAAATAATCGAGGGACCTGCATACCAAGGCTGCCATATTTAGTTTAGTTGAAGGGACATTGTTCAGGAGAACGTTCGATGGCCCGTTAGCCAGATGCTTGGGGTCGGGAGATACCGAGTACGCCTTGAGAGAAGTTCACAAAGGAACTTGCGGAAACCATTCGGGGGTAGAATCTTTGGTTCGGAAATTAATCAGGGTCGGCTATTATTGGACCACAATGGAGAAGGATGTGAAAGACTTCGTACAAAAATGTGACGACTACTAGAGGCATGCATCGATGATCCATCAACCGGGAGAGCTTCTCCTTTCAGTCCTATCTCCGTGGTCGTTTATGAAATGTGGAATGGACATCATCGTTCCCTTGTTGTGGGCACCCGGCAAGGCTCAATTCATAATGTTCGTGATTGATTATTTTTTCAAATGGGTCAAAACTCAAGCGTTCGAGAAATTCCGAGAAAAGAAATCATTCACTTCATCTGGAACCACATAATATATCGATTCGGTATACCAGCTGAGATCATATGCGATAATGGGAAACAGTTCATCAGTTGCAAGATAAATAAATTCTTCGAAGATCGCAAGATTAAGAAGATATTATCAATACCTTACCACCCTAGTGGGAATGGACAGGCGAAATCGACAAACAAGACCATACTTCAAAACTTGAAAAAGAGGTTGACCGATGCAAAGGTAAGTGGAAGGAAATCCTACCCGAAGTCCTGTAGGCATACCGCACGACCTCAAAGTCTAGCATCGCGGCCACCTCATTTTCATTGGTCTACGGGGCCGAAGCCTTGATACCAATCAAAGTGGAAGAATCGGGCATCAGGTTCCAATATGCGATAAAAGGGTCAAACGGGGAGGCCATGACCATGAGCCTAGAACTATTGGATGAAAGGCAGGAGGCCACCATAGTCTGGTTGGCCGCCTAGAAACAACTAATAGAAAGATACTACAACCGAAGAGCCAACCTCCGACACTTTAAGATCGGGGACTTGGTGTTGAGAAAAGTAACATTGCACACCTGGAACCTGAACGAGGCGAAGCTGGGACCAAATTGGGAAGGACCATATTGAGTCGTCGGAATTACCGATAAAGGCTCGTACAAACTCGATGCAGGAAACGATGTGTAGCTACCGAACAACTGGAACGTGGCACACTTAAAGTGGTACTACTGCTAAGGTAGGAACTCAGTTACTCTTTAATCATGTTATGAATCTGAAAGCACGCTTTGTACTCTTTTTACCTTGAACTGTTTTTGTCCCAAAATGGGGTTTTCAGCAAGGTTTTTAATGAGGCAACATTAAACCATGCTAACTTAGATTCGAAGGCCGTTTTAAAATCGAAGTCAATGGGCGTTCATTTTGCATCAACAGTATCCGAGCCCTCTCAAGCTCGACCTCGAATACTGGGGCCATTACCCTCAGATTAAGGTTTTTAGAAGGGAAAAATTTAGCAAGGAAAAAAGAAAACCATGTATGTAAGAAGCTAAGGCTCAGTGGTTAGGATTCATTGTAAAGGCCAAGCTGTCGTGTGAATCGTGCCCACATAGTCTACTTTATTCTTGATACAAGCTTTTGCGTACTTTCGATCATGTACTTTACACATATAAATGAAAGAAAGTTCTGCCTTGCTATTACACGTTTTCTTGCCTCTTAAATTCCAGATCCTAAGAGCCCATTCGAGGACTATCGAGCACAAGGGCTACCCCTACTCGGGGCCTATGGTCCGAAAAAAGTTTGGACAAATCGAGCTACCAAATTCCGGAGGCACCAGACCTATTAGGCAGTGCTTAAATACAAAAAGCTACGGCCACCCCAAAAACGGCTCGGAGATGTCTGAAGCTCATAATAGGAAAGTAAGGCCTTTATAAGAACTTAAAACCTGCTAAAAGGTTACCCTCGGCAAAAGCATCGTCTAAAATCACTTAAGCATCTTGAAAAAACTTCCGGTCACACCGAGTTTTCAATGCCTCTAGCAACAAAGTTGTATTGAAGTCAGGCTCCATTTGGACCTCTGAAAAATGAACGCCCTATAACTATATTTGATTCTACGCTAAGGCATTAGAAACATTACAAAAAATAAAAATTATGAAAAGATGCTGAAAAAGTGAAAACGCGAAATTGCCAGAAAGGGAAAATTTTATATATATTTTGAAATATACTTGTAAACGCCCTATGAAAACGGTCTCAAAATAAACAAAAAAAATATATACATGAGAAAAAAACAAAAAAAATACTAAGGCATCTATGCCTGATCTTCACTGGTGCCCGACTCATCGCTAGAACCGTCGGAGCCTTCGGACCTCTCGGAACCCTTGTAGCCTTCGGTACCTTCAGGCTCGTAAAGCTTTTTCGCCTCGGCCTCGAGCTTTTTGGCTTCCTTAATCTCAGTCGACAGATCAAAACCTCGGGCGTGAATCTCTCCAAGGGTCTTCGGGACAACTACTTCATAAATTCAGCCTTTGCCTTCAAGCGGGTCTCCGCTTCCTCTACATTGGCCTTATATTAGGCCACCATTTCTTCGGCATCGGTGGAGGTTGTGTCCACTTTGGACTTCACAACCTCATATTCTCTACCGAGGGCATCTCGTTCTGTGACGACCGAGCTCAACTGTACTTTGAGATCGTCATTCAGCTGAGACCACTTGTCAGCTTTGTCTTTCGCCACCTGAAGTTGGTTCTCAAATGATGCCAGCTTCACCTTAGCGGTTTCCTTCTCCGAATACAGCAGGTCCATTTTGATTTTCTACCTGTCGGCCATGGCCTGTACCTCGTTCATCTCGACTCAGAGTTGGTCGATCAGGCCGATCTTCTGTTGGACCTGCGAGGTTTTGTTGTTAGTCACCACGACTAGCTCCTCGTTTTTAGCTTCAAAGACCTTTACCTTTTCAACCAGGTCAACATGTTCCCGCTTTAGGGTCGAAGCTTCCTTCTGAGCCCTGTCTAGCTCGGCTTGAAGATCCTTTACAGCTCCGTCTTGTTGCTCATTGAGAAGCCTGTGCATATCCTTCTTCCGAACCTGCTCCTTAAGCTCAAACTCGAGCTGGTTGATTTCAAAGTGGTACTAGAGGAAGCTCTCATGGTGAAGCACCGAGGCCTGTAAAATAACAAAAATAGTAAGAGATATCGAAACCTAAGTGGAGTTCACGAAGGAGTGTTGGTGCCTTACCCGGTTATGTGCCTGCTACACCTCGTTGAAGAGACTCGACGCGACCACCTCATTCATCTTTGCCTGGTCCTGATTGGTCACCAGGCATCGAAGGTAGCTGGTTATGCCCACTGTAGTGGTAAAACTCGAGCATCCTCCGGGACCGTAAGAATGGTTGTTCTCTTGCAATCGGGGTCCACACTCGAAGTGGGAAACTATTTCACCGCTTTTGGGCTCGATCTTGCCCCGCCAACTTCTGAAGGTGTGTCCTTCTTCGGATCTCTAAGTCGCATATCCCAACAAAGTCTTCCAAAGTGGATATTTCCACCCCATCAAAGAAGGAGTGGAGAGGTTTGTTTGCGCTGTGAACTCCTTCACTTGAATTTTCCTTTTCTGATTGGGCCTCTTCAATCATGGACTCAGTGTAAGAGGGCTTCTCAATGATTTCTATCACATTGGTCGCCTCCTTCGGAACAGAAATGGCTTCTCGGGAGGTTTCAGACCCCGTCTCCATCTCGGCCTCTTTAGTCGGAAGAAGATCGACCTCTTAGCTCTTTTCCTCGGTTGCCGCCTGCTCCCCGGATGGTGTCGGTCCGTGAGAGACAAAGATGTCATCGTCTTCAGACTCATCCCTAATCTGGCGAAGCGAGGTAGAGTCCAGGACTTGGTATTCTTCTTGGGCTTACGAGCCCGGGAAGCTGCCCGCTTTTTTGGCTTCACCCCGGGACCCAGGGAGGTATCATCGGATAAGCACGGATCCTCATCCCCTTCCAGTGGCCTAAGTTTGGTGGTCTTAGGCAAACCTGTAAAGGAAAGAGAAAGGGTTAGCATCATTAGAGCTTGAGGCATAGTAATAACTATTCAGGGTAAAGTCTTACCATGAGAACAGGCCTCCTATCTCTCCTTCGAAAGTTTGCACCACACGCGCTCGAAGTATGACATCTGCTTGCAGGCTTGCAGATGACTTCGATCCACTCCTTGAGCCGGGGGACCGCATTGGGAACCTGGGCAACAGCTGCACAACCAGAGATACTGATGATGAGAAAGGAGTTAAAAGAAAATTGACACATACGAAAAGGCTACACTTACGAGATGCATTCCATTTCTCGGGGAATGGTAGAAAATCGGGAGGAGTCAGGTCTTAGTTTTTACCTAAACAAAATGCCCCTACCAACCTCGGTCCCGATCTTCATTGATACTTGAAAAAGGAACCTTGCTTGCTCGGCGAGCAAGCTTGATTAGTCCCCCTCGGAAAATTTGGGGACTGTACAGATGGAGCAGATGGTCGAGGGTGAACTGAGGAGAGTCAGTGTTATTCATGAAATGACGAAAGAGGATCACAATCCTCTAAAGGGACGGGTGGATTTGCCCGAGGCATACTTCGTACCTCTTACAAAAGGCCAGAATCACCGTGTCTACTAGGCCTAGTATGAAAGGGTAAGTGTAAACACTTGAATACCCCTTCACGTGGTTAGTATTATTGTCCTTGGGCCCCGGGAAAACCACGTCTTTGTCCTATTTACAGTCCTCTCGGACAATGGGAAGGATATCTTCAGTAATGGAGCATATGTATCTCCATGCTCCCTCTCCCTGAACTTGAGCTGTTATTGTGGCAATCTCAGATCTGATGTGACTTGTTGATATTGTTCTGTCATTTATCTCTATATCAATTGTCGTTGTGTCGCTCATATCGTCTACTTGTTTAACTTGCAAATATCATGTCTATTTTCCTGCTTTTATAATTACACTCATGTTGTATCTATTCTATTGCACTTGGTACAAGCCTTCCACCATGCTAGTTATTCATGCCTCTACTTGTTAACTTGTAAAGATCATATGCTTCCTTCTTATTTGTTATATATGTACTTAGTCCTCCATCATGCTAGTTAGTTGAAGTTGATATTCCTTGTTTCCAATTACTTTCAGCACTCACATGCTTTCTGCCTTGTCTTTTGCTGTTGCCCACATGTATATCCTCATTCATATAGCTACTTGTGTATTTCCTACTCTTTAATTCCTATTATCGTTATTTCTGTCATCTGGTTGGTTCTGTTATATGTAAATTGGGTGAGGATGAGATAAAAGTACGAAAGGTGTTGCCGTGCAATTGACTTGATATCTGAGTACATTCCTCACGCTAGGAAAGTTAAGAATTGATTGTGGTTTATTGGTTTCATTCTAAGGAAAGATTGGTCGAGGTATTTGAAGATGCCAGATTGTGATCTCTGTTAACATTCCATTATTGTTCTGCGTATCCATTTCATGTATTCTGTTACACCCCGTAAGTTTAACAACCTTGATTCCGTTAGATACATTTTGATATGGTATTTATTTTGAGCGGAACATTTATTGTAGAAAAATGTTTAAAAAGTATGACTTTATATAGTTATTAATATTACTACTTTCGAAAATGCTTTAAATTATACACATAATATAAGAAAGTTTATGAGATTTTCTTTATTGTAAAGATAGAAATTATTTTTTCACAAGAAAAGAAGGTTATCTTTTTACCATTTTAACAATTAAGCGTACGAGAATTTTTACTCTTTATATGAGATTAGAAAAATTATAAGTTGAGAAAATAGATGTATTTTTATATGGATGTTTTAATAGAATAATCGTGTATGCATTTATTTTGTATGGTAGCACATGACCATGATAGTAGGGTATATAAAGTGTGTTAAAAATAAGTACATAGTATTTTAAGTAATTTGAGGTAATTCTTAATTATGCGGGTAAATTGATAATTATATAAAATGGTTAGGATAAGAACATCACAATCACGTGGCAGTGATATGTGATATATTAAAGTGACTCTTAAATGAATTTGATAAGGTGGCAATATGTAGTGAGTTAGACAATAAAAAAATATATCTTGTGGCAATTGATTCTAGACTTGCTGTCAACTGATTCTATGTAACATTATTCATTCTTAAAGATGATTTTACACCAATCTAATAACTAATTGTCCAATTTATAACCATAGTTAAAAGGCAAATGCTTTCTAAAGAAATACCAATGGATCCCTGCTAAATGGTTTACCATTTTCTACCGGGTAAATTATTTTGTGGGAGCTCCTTGTACATCTTTTAAAGTGTTGCATAAATAGCAATTTCATTAGGGCTTTGATTTATGCTAATTATACGGATTTGGCGCCTGTTATTTTCACCCTTTTATCATGTCTCCCTCAACAGGAAAAATGATGAACAAGACAACCACCTTTAATCTCGAAGTGATAATCAAATTATTTATGACATCAATGATCCTAATGGGTGAGTCCATCAAATTAATAGAGAAAAATAGTTACGAAGAATAAAAAAAATATACTTTGAGGTCATGATTTAAAGCTATTTTCCTTTTGATTATCATGTTAGGAGGGTGACCTTTGAGAGTGTTAGATCGTTTCTTGAGTTTTGCTGGAAATGTTGCGAGTGTTTGAGAAAAAGCTTAGATGTTGCTCAAGAGGAGGTTGTTGATACGAGTACTGGAGCTTACAGGTATGTTAAGGCCAATCCTTCTTTTTTTTAGCATGATCTATACAATACAAGCGAAACGAGCAAATGCACTACTTCCATATATTACTCTATTCGTAGAAATGCTAGAGATGTATATTCTTATTTTCCCATGTGTCATATTATTCTATCATCTGTTTATGGGTCTCAAAAATACGTAAGTTGGTGAAGTTTATTTCATGATATTAATTAGAGGCATAATGTTCTTATGACGTACCGAGAGATTTTATTAACGTATTTCATATGCATTTCATGCATCTATACATGCATATTGACCCATGACTAGATGGCGTTATATACATGCATATTGACCATGTCAGCTCCATTGTTGATCGCGGGAACGACCATTACATGACATGAGTCTGATCAGTATTTTCCTGGCCCTCCAGAGCCATCGACGATTGCTGATGATCGTCCGGCACGAGATGTGGATAGTGGGCGCCAACTGAGTTATGGCTCATCATCGGGGCTACCGAGGATCTTTCATAGGATTTGGTTAGTTTGTATTAATATTATTTATGTTGTGTTTATCCTATTGATTAGTCATAAATATCTAAAGTCTTTTTTTAAGGCATCAACCTCGCCCGTCATGGAAGCCACTTTGTGAGATACTGACATGCCTAAGACGGATGATTATATTCAGGAGCCCGTAGAGACTATGGTAAGACAATTTAAATTTTTTGACTTAACACGTACATTACTAGTATATATTTCATATACTAAAATATCTTATTATTCTGTAGGTTACTGGTGGACCGGCGGCCCCTTCTACCGAGCCTGCCAGCCTTACTGACGATCATGTTGCAGCGCATCCACCGATAAAGAGGCGATGTGATGAAGAAGATCCTGATAGTATAGCCGGGCGGGATGGGATGCGTCTTAGGCCAGCGACTGCTTTAAAGCATACATGTTGTGGGACATATTGACTTTTTTGATTTTATGTACATATGACATTAGTAAATAATAGCAACATTATTTATGGTTTACATTATATGCGCATTATGTTTTTATTTCTCGGGTTCTTTGTTATTTTAATAGTATAACACAAAACAACCATAGCAACTTAAGGGTACGTACACGATGTTGACAGAGAAGATGAAGACAGTGACAATGAAATAGTGCCAGACAGCGATGATAATGGTGAATGATAATTTTTTTTTCTTGGCATGTATGTTAAATTGTTGTATTGAAGTATTAATGCTAAATATCAATAAGACTTAACACCAATGGAAATATAATTTTATTTCATGCATTCTGCAAGATGAATATGTACATACACTTATTACAACAAATTATTGAGATATAACACTAAGGATATCCTTGATAATTGGGCACATTGGATGAACTTCCACCAGGAGCTGAATTACTACCGCTACCAAACCAGCTGAAGCACATTTACGACGGTCGTGTCCTGTTTTCATGCATGTCATATTTACGCGCATAAACGGTATCACCAATATCCATTTGATTTTGTATACGCGTTCTTTTTTGCACTTGTCATTGACGCAAATACTCTTTGTTACACACCATTTTAAATGGTTCCGGTAGCCAATAATGCTTAGTACCCACTGGCTGCAACTGTCCACTATAGGTGTTTAAGGATACAGAAATACTATATTCTTTATCAACGTAGCTGGTTATCGCGAAACCTGTATGTTGAAAGCACTTCATGGCATGTGAGCACGACATGTGGTAGATGGACCATTTTCCACAAGAGCATAACCTTCTGGCTTCATTTATGATGTGTGTATTATTCTCCCGGTTTTGATGGATAGTGGTGTGAACTTCAAAAATATTTCGCTCGTTGCAATATTGTAAATATGAATGCCAATGCGCTCGTCTCCTGTATTTCTCAAATCTTTTCATTGGTATTGGCATAAATTCAACACCCAATTCCATCAATGACGATGCACCTCTAGCCTTTTTAACAAACCTCTCCGCCATCTGCGTGAATGACATCCGCACCATGGTAGTGACAGGCAATCCACGTACAAACTTCAATAACCCGTTGAAAGACTCTGACATATTTTAGTCAGAATTTCCCATATTCTACCACCATCCGCATGCAAAGTCCAGTTGTAAAGCTCATGTCGCATCAACCAACGATAGGCTCCATGGTCTTCCTGCCCGATCGATTCCATGCGCCTCCTGAATTTACACTCTTGGTGATCTGTTGCAGCCATCCACATTAAATCATGCAAATCCTTGTTGGGAGTGCCTTCTGGAAATTGGCCTTCAGGTGCCTCACACTATAACGGTGGTAGGTATACGGTTCCTGCCATGCAGGAAAATTCTATACAGAACTTAAAATACCGCCATGCCGATCAGATATTAGAAAAATACCTGAACGTTGTCTGACAACGTGCTCCTTCAAGTGGTTCAAAAATAGTGTCCACTTCTCTTGGCTTTCATTGGTACAAATAGCAAAAGCTAGGGGAAATATACTTCCATTAGCATCTACTGCAACGGCGATCAACAACTTAATATCATATTTTCCATAGACAAGAGTGTCGTCTATGGATATTACCGGTCGACAATGCACAAAACCATCAATTGCTGGTTTAAATGCCCAGAACACATATCTGAATATATGTTATGATATTGTCGTATTCCGCTCACGCTTCCATCCAACAACAATTCCGGGGTTAAAGTGTTGCAATACGGCCATGTACCTAGGACTTATCCCAGTTACCATAAACAATTTCAAACGCACGTTTACGCCTGAGAAATGCCTTTCTTTTGGTAATGGTATACCCATATTCCTGGTGGACAGATGTTATACACTCTCTGATCTTGTACCTTATGGAAGCTTCAATGTGTGGAATTAAGACAAGAGAAATCAAGTCAACATTCAAGTTAAAATGATTCCCACTGAATGCGTCCATTTCACAATTGTGGGTGCCAATGTATTTACCCACAATCCACATATTTGTTTTCTTCTTCCTCGCATGCAACATCAAATTACAACCTATAAACCATCTACGGTAAATAACCTTGTATACATTCGGATATGACTCTGCTACCATGATATCACGACACTCTTTTACGCTGTACATTCGCACCGCCCTGCTTAGGCGCACTTTATCAGGAAAAAGCATGCCCTTTGACAGCATCGTTGCTCTAGATTCATCCCACATTGCTGTCCGAATTTTGTCAATATCCCTTGTGGGGTCATCCGGCATACTTGGTAAATGATCAAGGTAAGGAATCTCCCTTGAATGAAACGACACATGGGATTAGGGCTGTTCATTTGGATCGGATATCCGAGATCCCAAATCCGAACCGATCCGTTCAGTTTCAGATTTTGGATTTCAGATTGAATCCGATTTCGGATTGTGTTTATTAAAATTTTGGATTTCCGATCGGATTTGGATTGGTATAATTATAATACGATCCGATCCGAAATCCAAAATTATTAGGGCACATATAAATACTAAACTTTAATTTCGGATAGTTAGTACTTCTTTTACATTTTCCTCCAAGTTATTACCTTTAGAATTGATGAATTTAGATATATTGGCACCATAGTACTCTCATAATTGCAGAAACATAAACTTTTCTTACTGTATTGCCTCTTTTACAAAGAAAATATACATATGACTTCACAATTTTGAGGTATAATCATCCGATCCGAAATCTGAAAATACGATCTGACCCATACTTTAAAATCCGATCCGATCCGATATTAAGTCGAATCGAATTTGGATTGCATTTTCTAGAATCCGAAATCCAAAATCCGATCAAAAATGTGCTAAATCCAATCCAATCTTATCCGATCCATCCGCAGCCTTACGTGGGACTCGTACACTCTTGGTCTAACGGGAGGTGGAGCACGCTCTCTCGTCAAATCAGGTTCAGCATTCTCTTCCTCCTCATCATCACCCTCATCAAGGAAGGGTATGACATCTCCAGACTCATCGGCATTGTTGTCATAATCACTATTCTCTTCCTGACTCTACGCATCTGTCAGATCCCTATTAAATATGTCGTCTTCTAGCAATTGATTAAGGATAAGACCTTCAAGTTGTTCGTTTTCACTACACAACCAATAAAATAACGAGTTACTCAAATTGATCCAAACTATACATATAGTTTTATCACATCACTTACAAATCATAATGTGTTGGTATCCCATGATGGACATTATTGTTGGCCCAAGTAAATGTGAGTTTTGAAGACTGACAAAGGAACTCAGACATAGATCAGGTCCATCCTAGTGAGGCACAGATATGGCCAACTCAAACATGAGAAATGCACGTGAAAGAGATAAACCTAAATTACCAGAAGTGATGTCTCCTGATCATGATCGAAAAGGTTGCATATTGAATAAGGAGAAAGACTCCTTACACAAAGAGAACACTGCTTAAGAGACGGATAGAGTTAGAGCACGAGTTTAACTAGAACTCTTCCACCATGGAAGAGTAGCATCAGAATTCTAGTCAATCTCTATTTACTAACTCCATAAATATCAGTGTTGTTCTCTTTTACAGGTAACACACATAAGCAGAAGTAAAACGTAAATTGAGAGCAAAATAGCAAGGCAATTTTGCAAGCAATTTGTGTGTGATTCAAGCGTGCAAACCTGAAGCTACTTGAATCAATAGAAGAACCAGTTCCAAGTGTCTGTCTTTTATTCTAGTTCAATTGTAGTAGGAGGTTTTCATATTGTACCTTCCAGTTTATCTAAAAGCAATTGTATTAGGTACTCACAGTTTTCAAGTTAGAGTTAACTTGAAGTTGTCGCAACAGTTAAGGTTGTGGGCTACAACGGGATTAGAGTTAATCCTAGGTTTACAAAAGAGTTTTTGTAAATGCAGTTTTTGGCTCAGTGATTTTAGTGGAGATTTTGGGAAATTCCTACTGGAAAGTAGGTCGTGGTCTTCTCCACCTTTGAGCCAGGTGTTTTCCACGTAAATTCTTTGTGTTCTTTAATTTATATACTTATTATTTCGCAACAGTAGTGGTTGGAACACATAGAAGAACTGGGTCCTTCTATAATCAAGTTAAGCGAAAAATTGGGTACCACACAAATCACCCCCCCCCCCTTCTGTGGTATTGAAGTATAAAACATCAATTGGTATCAGAGCAGGTTATCCTTGAAGAGGTTAACACCTTAGGAACAGATCAAGATGAGTGCACCACCTGGAAACTGGGAAGGAGAATCCACTGCTAGGCCTCCACTCTTTAATGGCAGTACTATTCCTGGTGGAAAACAGGATGAGAGATCATATCATAGGAGAGGACTATGAACTCTGGGACATTGTTACTGATGGTCCCCTGGCCACTACAAAGAAGAATGCTGAAGGAATGGATATGCAAAATACTAGAGCTGACTACACTGCTGAGGACTTGAAGAAGTGAGAAAAGAACGCTAAGGCCAAGAAATGGCTAGTGTGTGGACTTGGTCCAGACGAGTACAGTAGAATTCAAAGCTGCACTACTGCTAAGGAAATTTGGGACACTTTACAAGTGGCTCATGAAGGAACACCTCAAGTGAAGAGATCAAGAGGAACACTGTTGTATTCTCAATATGAGAATTTCACTATGAAGGAAGGAGAAATTATCCAAGAGATGTATACAAGGTTCACAACACTAACAAATGAACTTAAGTCTCTTGTAAGGATTATCCTTGAAGAAGACAAGGTTGAAAAAATTCTGACAAGGGTTTTGCCAGTTACTTGGGAAAGCAAAATCACTGCAATTCTGGAATCGAAGAACATTGCCACCCTCAAGTTGGACAAGTTGATTAGAAATCTCACTGCCTACGAACTGAGAAGGCAGACCATGAAGATGGATGCTCCCAAGAAAGAAAGAAGTCTGGCTCTTAGAATCGCTGAAGGTGCAGATCTAGAGGAAGATGAAATGGCTATGATCATAAGGGACTTCAAGAAGTATCTAATGAGAGGAAAGGGTTCTTCAAGAGGTGCAACCTACAACAAACCAAGGGTCCCTGAAAAGTAGACCAACAGAGGCTGTTACAATGTGGTAAGACTGACCACATGATCAAAAACTATCCTCAATGGGAAATTGAATGGAAGAAGGAAAGGACTGAACGAAGAAACAGGAAGAAGGAACATGTTCAACCCAAGAAGAACAAAAGATCAACAAAGGCTATGGTGCTGCCTGGGGAGAAAGTTCAGATGAGGATTCAGAAGATGAAGATGGAGATGAACAAGCACTTATGGCTATTGGAGAATCAGATGATGAACAAGAGGTCAAAGTGAAGGGGAGCAGCCAAATATGGTACATGGATAGTGGCTGCTCAAAGCATATGACTGGAAGCAAGAACCAGTTCCTTTCACTTGAGGACCTCAAATGAGGTAATGTCTCCTTTGGAAATGGTAAGAAAGGTGAGATCATTGGGGTTGGAAAGGTAGTCAAGATAAACTCACATTCCATTGAGAATGTATATCTGATAGATGGCTTAAAATATAGCCTGATCAGTGTATCACAAGTTCACAACTGTGTGACAGAGGTAACTTGGTAGCATTCACCTCTACCAAATGTTTTGTGATAAATCTTACCACTGACAAGATTGTTTTGCAGGGAAAAAAGTAAACAATATATACATTGTAGTTCTGTCTACTCTCTCAAAAAATGAACTAACTTGCTTAAGTGTGTTGGACAGTGATCCCCTCCTTTGGCACAAAATACTTGGACATGCAAGTCTAAGTCAACTCAACAAATTAGTCTCCAAGGATCTGGTGATAGGGTTGCCTAACATCAAGTTTAAGGAAGACAAAGTTTGTGAGGCTTGTGCAAGGGGGAAGCAGGTAATATCCTCTTTTAAAAGCAAGAAAGTGGTAAGCACGATCAGGTCGATGGAACTGGTTCATATGGATCTCTGTGGTCCAATGAGAACATTAAGCAGATGTGGTAAGAAATATGAGATGGTGCTTGTTGATGATTATTCTAGGTTTACTTGGACATTGTTTTTAATATCTATGGATGAAGCATTTGACATGTTTACTGCCTTTGTTAGAAATACTCAGAAATAACTAGGTAATCAACTTGCATCAATTAGGTCTAATCATGGAACTGAATTTGAAAATGCTAAGTTTGCTGAATTTTGTGATGAGCATGGTATAGATTATAATTTTTCTTCCCCTAGGACTCCTCAACAAAATGGAGTAGTTGAAAGAAAGAATAGGACTCTTGAAGATATGGCTAGGACTATGCTTCTTTCTAGTAAACTTCCCCATAGCTTCTGGGCAGAAGCTGTAAACACTGCATGTTACGTCATCAATAGGTACATGACTAGACCTCTTGTAGAGAAGACTCCCTATGAGTTACTTAAAGGGAGAAAACCAAATATATCCCATCTTAGGTTATTTGGATGCAAGTGCTTTGTGCACGACAATGGAAAGGACTCCTTAGGTAAGCTTGATCCCAGAAGTGATGAGGGAGTATTCTCGGGATATTCTTCACATAGAAAAGCTTATAAAGTGTACAACAAAAGAACTACGTGTGTGGAAGAAAGTGTACATATAGTTTTTGATAAAACTAACATTCTTTCTGAGAGACAGGAACATGAAGATGAAGCTATTGGGCTGGTAAAAGAATTAAGTGAAGTCACAACCCAAGCTGAAGTTGCACCAGAAGAAGGAACAGGTGATGGAACAGGTTCTTCCATCCAAGGCAACCTGACAGGGGGAACTGAACAAAGAAGAACTGAATCTAATTCCCAATGGAACCTGTCCATGAGCCTGTTCCCCAGCAACTGAACATGGGAGAAACATCAAACAGAAACCAGTTGGTTGTGAAACCTTACAAGTATCAAAGTTCTCATCCCATTGAGAACATAATTATTGATCCTACCTCTGGAATTAAAACTAGATCTCAATTAAAGAATCTGTGTGCTTTTGATGCTTTCTTATCTCTTATTGAAACCTAAAATGTTGCTGAGGCTTTGCAGGATGCAAACTGGGTAAATGCAATGCAAGATGAACTCAATCAGTTTGAAAGGAGTCAAGTTTGACATCTGGTTACAAGACCCAAGGACAGATCAGTAATTGGCACTAAATGGGTCTTCAGAAACAAACTTGATGAAGATGGAACTATTACAAGGAGCAAGGCAAGGTTGTTGGTTCAAGGTTATAGTCAAGAGGAGGGCATAGACTATGATGAGATCTTTTCTCCAGTTGCAAGATTGGAAGCAATAAGACTCATCATAGCTTTTGCAGCACACATTGAATTTACTCTTCACCAGATGGATGTGAAGAGTGCTTTCCTAAATGGCTACTTAAAGGAAGAAGTATTTTTCAAACAACCTCCAGGGTTTGAAAGCAAGGAGTGTCCAAATTATGTATATAAACTGGACAAGGCACTCTATGGACTGAAGCAGGCCCCTAGAGCATGGTATGAACGACTACCTAAATTCCTACTTGATAGTACTCTATTCTTGAGGGAAAAGGTAAGGATCTACTAGTGGTACAAATATATGTTGATGACATAATTTTTGGGCAACCACTGAAAAACTTAGTAAGGAGTTTGCTAAATTAATGGGGAGTGAATTTGAAATGAGTAAGATGGGTGAGCTCAACTTCTTCTTAGGCTTACAGATCAAGCAAAACTCAAATGGTACCATGATCCATTAGCAGAAATATGCAAAAGAGTTGATTACAAAGTTTAAAATGGACGAATCAAAGGAAATAGACACTCCTATTGCAACAGCTACTAAATTAGACATAGATGAACCTGGTTCATCTGTTGATCATAAGTTGTATATGGGTATGATTGGTTCACTTTTGTATCTTACTGCTAGCGGACCTGACATTGTCTTCAGTGTAGGGCTTGTGCTCGATTTCAAGCAAATCCTAGGGAATCCCACTTGACTGTTGTCAAGAGGATATTGAGATACTTGAAAGGCACTACTGACATTTGCCTTTGGTATCCAAAAGGTAGTAACTTTAATCTAGTGGGATATGTTGATGCTGACTATGCATGTTTTCTTGTGGACAGTAAAAGCACCTTAGGTATGGCTCACTTTCTTGGTTCATATCTGGTGTCACAGGCCACTAAAAAGCAGAATTCAGTGGCCTTATCTACTGCTGAAGCTGAATATGTTGATGTTGCCTCCTGTTGTGCTAAATTACTGTGGATCAAATAGCAGTTGATGGATTTTGGTATTGAAGTTGGTTGCATCCCTATTTTTTGTGATAATACTAGTGCTATTAGTACGACTAAGAACCCGGTTCATTATAGGAGAACTAAGCACATAGATGTTAGACATCATTTCTTAAGGGTCAACTATGAGAAATGATTGATCACAATAGAATTTTGTGCTACTGATAAATAGATTGCTGACATCTTCACTAAAGCATTGAGTAGAGAGCACTTTGAAAGGAACAGGTTGGAACTAGAGATGATTAAGATCACCTAATGGGACCAATTCAGAATGCACAATGAAAAAAAAATATTGAAAAAAAATTTGGTTAGAAAATCTGGAACTTGTGTAAATATCTAGATTAATCTTTGCTCAATCTCATACTGTAAATAGTATACTCCTGTGACATGTGTTGATATAACTCACTGATCTCTAACAAAATTTTCTCTATTTTGGTAAATTGAGGCATGATCAAGAGGATTCTTAGTGAAGAACCTGGTTCATCAGTACTGGTTCATCTGAATAACGAGGTATATTTTCTACACTCTGCACAATTAGAAATCTTAATATTTAATTCATGAGCAGAGTCCTACCTATGATCAAAAACCTCATAAAAACCTATCCTTTTAAATTTGAATCAATTCTGTCTCTACTAGAATTCTCACCGCACAAAATGCCTAAAATCTAGGGAAGCTTAACCGCACATTCAACCTGAAATTTCAGATTGATTGGACTTCTAATTGACCGCAAAAAGCTACTGTTAGTCATTAATTAATCTTCTCTATTTAAAAACCATCATCACAGTCACTGCCACTCTCATAATTCTCTAAACCGTCGAATTTCTTCTGCTCTCTATTCTTCTCTCTTCCAAAACCCCAATTCAAAAATTTCAGAATTAGCTAGATGTCTAACCCTCAAGATAACCCAGTTACTCCTCCACAACCTACCCCCCTCTTATTCCTCTACCCCTCCTCAACCCAGCATAACCCCCCAACATAGGAGAAGGCGAGTGAAGATGCTTGCTCGCAAAATTGTGGCTACAGGTCCCTTTTCAAAGAAGCTGAATGCAAAATTAAAGGCTAGCCAAGCCCAAGATTCTGAAAACTCAGATGACTCCTTCAAATCTGCGAGTGAGGGGGAAGGAACTGGGTCATCTGATTCTGAGAAGGCTCAAAATTCCCCTTCTGAGGTACGTTCTGTTCTAGTTGAAAATTTAGACAATTGGTTTGTTCTGGTTGGGTCTGTTAGGAATGTGGAAATGCCTGAGTCAAGAAGGAGAAGAGGTAAAAATAAAAGTGAAAAAGAAAAGGAGAGTGAGGGTGTGAGTAGTGATGTGAGGGGAAAAGGGAAAGAAGTGGCTGATTCTTCACCCACTTTGAAATAGTTAGACCGACTATCTGTGGGGCTGAACAAGAAACTGTGGAAGAGGGTAGCAAGAAAACAGGGGGAAGTGGTTCAGGGGAGGCTGCTCAAGGGTTGGTTAATCTCAGTTCACAGGCAGATGAACCTGGTTCATCTATTGAGGAGACCCTAGCAGACCTTCTGAAGAAATTGGGTGCAAGCTATAATCCAAAGAAAAGGAGAATCCCAACACCAAAAGCCCCCAGCACTGCAAAGAATACCAAGAAAAGAAAGGCTACTTCTCCAACAACTTCTGAGATTCCCCTATCAAAAGGAAGGGCCACAAGAAGTATAGTGAAGCAGAGTGAGAGTGAGTTACAAAAGGCTACGGCAGAAAGTAAGAAGAAGAGGATGGATAAAGGGAAAGCTAACGTTACAGAGCATGCTGAGGCTTTGATGTGGATGAGATGGAACAGGTCCATCAGGACGAACACACAACTATGGAGGTTCAAACCCCCAAGCCCAAAAAGACCATGACTTCTTCCAAGAAGTCTTCTTCCGTGTCTAAGACTGCTGAACCTTCATTGGCCAAGAGAACAAGGTCTGCAGTGAAAGCCAAGTAAGTGAAGATTACTGAAGATGAAGATTGGAGTGATGAAGAAGAGGGTGAATCTGACCATGAACAAGATAAGTTGGCCAAGTTTGGCAAAAGAAAAATCTTGAAGGGTAGACTTTTGAAGGATTTGGTGGAACCAGGGATGGTTCGATTGGTTGATGCACTAGCTGCTCAAGGCTGGAAGGACATGGTCCTTCAGTTGGATGGTAGGCTAACAAGGAATGAGATCATTGAATTCATGGCAAATGCAGAGGTCAAGGATGGCAGAGTTACCAGCCAGGTGAAAGGGGTTCAAGTGACCTTGGATGCAAAGGAGTTGGGTGGGATCCTTGAAGTTCCTTATGAAGGCTATGATGACTACATAAGGCAAAGATGGCCAAGTCTGGACTCCCTTCCTACTGCCCTCGCAATCACCAGGAAATTCTGTGATGTCACAGAAGTGAATGAGGCCAAAGTTGTGCATAAGAGTGAAATAAAGTCCTGCCACAAAGTCCTGTTTGAATTTATCAATAAGTGTTTACTGCCTAGGCAGGAAAGAAGGCACATTACTAACTATATGGACTTGGTTTTGATGGAGTGTCTTGAAAGTGGAAGGCAGATCAACTGGCCCGCATTCATTATCAAGCTACTAGAAAGGGTTATCAATGGCTCCAAGGCCCATGCCACCCCTTATGGGTTTATTCTGACTACTGTTATGGATCATTGTAAGGTGCCACTGAAGAAGTGGGAGATGGCCACAAACAAAGACCATTTTGGAATCAACACTTTGATTGCTTGTGACTATGAGGTTACTGCCATTCCTAATGAACCTGGTTCATCTAAGAAGACACCTATAAATAGCAAAGTCAGAGCTCTGGTGCAGGATAGTGGGGCAAAGGATGCTGAGATGGCTAGGCTGAAGGCTCGTTTACCAGAGGTGGAATCTAAGAGAGATGCTCTCAGAACTGAGCTCACAAAGGAAAATGAGAAGAATGATGGCATTCTTCAAAATATGTTGCACCTTCTCCAAGCCAAAATTTAACCCTCCAGCTCTTCCAAGCCTTAAGATCTTTAGCCTTCATTTCCTGAACCGTGTCTAGACCTTTCAGTGACCCAAATTAGGGATTTTTCCTGTTTTGCTCATGTTTTGACTATTTTTGTTTCTTTTTGTGGATTGTTGTAGAATCATATCCCCTATCAATGAAGTTTACTGTTTTTGCTCTTGTTGACTGTTTATATTTCCTTGATAGTTTGAATATGCTTGGTGATTACTGATGATTAATCCATGATTGCACTTGCAGTTGCCCTAGTGGCCATGAGTAATCGTTAAAATTCTGGGAATCACACTGTGTTTATGCAACTTTTCGATGATGCTAAAAGGGGGAAGAGATATTGTGCTTTATATTCTGAATAAGTGATGTTTATAACCTAATGAACCTAGTCCTTGATGATAAGTAAAAAATTTCTAACTTTGCATTAATGAATAAGATGAGTTCTGACAGGGCCTATGTGAGTGGAAAGCACGGAGTTTGTCATCATCAAAAAGGGGGAATTTGTTGGCCCAAGTAAATGTGAGTTTTGAAGACTGACAAAGGAACTCAGACATGGACCAAGTCCATCCTAGTGAGGCACAGATATGGTCAACTCAAGCATGTGAGATGCACGTGAAGGAGATAAACCTAACTTACCTGAAGTGATATCTCCTGATCATGATCGAAAAGGTTGCATATTGGATAAGGAGAAAGACTCCTTACACAAAGAGAACACTACTTAAGAGACGGATAGAGTTAGAGGATGAGTTCAACTAGAACTCTTCCACCATGGAAGAGTAGCATCAGAATTCTAGTCAATCCCTATTTACTAACTCCATAAATATCAGTGTTGTTCTCTTTTATAGGTAACGCACATAAGTAGAAGTAAAACGTAAATTGAGAGCAAAATATCAAGGCAATTTTGCAAGCAATTTGTGTGTGATTCAAGCGTGCAAACCTGAAGCTACTTGAACCAGATAGAAGAACCAGTTCCAAGTGTCTGTCTTTTATTCTAGTTCAATTGTAGTAGGTGGTTTTCATATTGTACCTTTCAACTTATCTAGAAGCAATTGTATTAGGTACTCAGAGTTTTCAAGTTAGAGTTAACTTGAAGTTGTCGCAACAGTTGAGGCTGTATGGTACAACGGGATTAGAGTTAATCCTAGGTTTACAAAAGAGTTTTTGTAAATGCAGTTTTTGGCTCAGTGATTTTAGTGGAAAGTTTGGGAGAATTCTACTGGAAAGTAGGTCGTGGTTTTTTTCACCTTCTGAGCCAGGTGTTTCCACGTAAAATCTTTGCGTTCTTTAATTTCTGTACTTATTATTTCGCAACAGTAATGGTTGGAACACATAGAAGAATCAGGTCCTTCTATAATCAAGTTAAGCGAAAATTTGGGTACCACACAAATCACCCCTCTTCTTGTGTGGTATTGAAGTATAAAACATCAATTATCCTGTGGTTGATAACTTCCGGATGGACCACCATGATCCAACACACCAAACTAGGCATATTCCAAGTGAGCGTTGGTTCATAACGTGTAAAATTCATATCTGGCCGGTATCCCTATGGATATATGAGTGTTAATACAAATTCAATACATAAAAATAAATATCTTAACACAAAGAAAAACTGAAGTTTACCACTCGGCTTGTGGATCATGTAAACTATGAGACAAATTATTTCCTTGCTCCTCATTCGCCTGTGGAGATAAGTTTAGATCATGCCAAACTCTTTCACCTGGAACCTGTTTAGCTAAAACTGCTCCAAAATAACCACCCGATGATTGAGGGATATCACTACTTTGCGCAACCTAATTATTGCGAACGTCTTAAGGCTTGGCGTACATTTCCAACAGTTTTATCACTAGAAATTCTCGGTATTCATCCAGAGTCCTAAAAAAATCTCTCAAAGTTTCATCATCTTCGATGTTAAACTCAGCATAACAAGCAACCCTTTACGGAGTCATGGAATATGGATATCTTCCAGTTACTTTAATATTCACCGAACGTTTGCTCACACTTATTTTTTTACATAACAATGATACCAATGTATCGTACTCCATTGTAAGTTGCAACTTCACATGACACTGTGGAGATAAAGTATAGCTTACTAAGTTATTTGCCACAATAACCTCACCCTCCCAATATAGTGAAACCCTAATTCTTCGCTCTTCAGACATTATGACAAAATGCAAAATAACTTAATGAAGAAATATTTCAGAAGACTTGAAAATATTTATGAATGGATTTTTATAAAATCTTTAACCTCTTTAAATAAGGAAAAAACCAGTCCCGGGGTATAATTATTTGAGGTATAGCGCCTTAAATATTGGCGTTATACCCAGTTGAATTATTATTATGTCAGTTAAGGCTAGAAGAATTATTAGTGGGCCCATATAATATATATAGTGCGGTATGTTAGGGGTTTATATATATAACGTCTTATATTAGGGCGCTATACCTTAACTGGGCAAACGATCGTTAAGGTATAACACCTTATGCTAGATCGTTATATATATTTTGGTTCTTAATTTTTCACCCATATATTTTGATTCTTTGAGTCCAAAAGAACCACATTTTGATTCTGGACTCTCTAAGAAGGTCCCACTAAAAAGGTTTGTAGCCTGTTTGGCCAAGCTGCAAAAATTAGCTTATTTTGAGAAGTGCTTTTTTTCAAAAGTGTTTTTCTCAAAAGTACTTTTGGTGAGAATCAATTTGTGTTTGGCTAATTAGTTTGAAAAGCACTTTCGAGCAACAATTAACGTTTGGCCAAGCTTTAAAAAAATGCTTCTAAGTGTATTTTTCTCAAAAGTGCTTCTCAAAAAAGTGTTTTTGGAGAGAAGCTATTTTTTTCTGCTTCTCCAAAATTGCTTCTGCTTCTCCTCAAAAGCACTTTTTTTTCTTCCAAAAGCTTGGCCAAACACCTCAATTTTTAGTCAAAAATGCTTTTGGCAAAAAAAAAAATACTTTTGGCCAAAAAAAAAATTGTTATCGGTGATACATTTGAACAATTGATGTGCAAATGTGAGTACATACACTCCAAACATAAGTCATGAAATGTTCAAATTTTTGCTGAGACTCGGGCAGTACAAAAATTTGTCCTTTTTCCAACAAAAAGATTTCCCCATTCGCACATCAATAGCCGTCACTTACACATACTCATCCCTTAACATAATGGCACACATATCGAAATATATCGAGCGAGTATACATAATTTAACAAACGAGAGCGTAGTCCAACTACACTACTCTGTTTGAACTCCACTGCTGTCTGAACAACGGCTCTCTCTCTCTTCTATTACACAACTTTCTATACTACTTTCAAAGTAAAGTCTTCTCCTTTTCAAAATACACACCACCCCACCCTCGTCTTTCTCACTTCGTGCTTGACATTTCATTATTATGGATTTTCCATTTGTAAGAACTTTAATCATCTTAATTACTTCTACCCTAACCCCACCATTTTCTTCATTATAGCTTTACTCTTTCAAGATCTGTCTTGATTGGTAAACTTGCTACTACTCCACTATACACTTGATACTTAGTCCCGAACTCAAGGACTAGTAGACTACTCTTCCAAAGTGAAAAACTAAGCTCAAATCTGCATTTTTAATCAAGAAATCAAAATGGGTCTGCGGATTTTGATCTTTTTTGCTCTGTTTGCGACGACCATTTTCAGCAAAAGCTCTCTTTCGCTCACCCCAGATGGTAAGGTTATTAGCTTGTGGGCACTATATTAGGTTCTTTTCCACATTGTATGTTGTTCTTGAGCTATAAAGGTCATAACTTTGATTCTTGTTCTCTGTTTCCTTTTAGGTTTTTCTTTATTGGAAATGAGAACCGTTTTGAATGACACCAAAAATGTTTTGAGCAATTGGAATTATTCAGATGAGTCACCTTGTGGGTGGACTGGCATTTCTTGTCACCCCAATGACCAAAGAGTTCAATCTATGTATGCCCACTTCTCTTTTTATTTCCACTATCAGTGCTTTCTTCACTCGTTTTGCTTTGGTTGCTTGGATTCATTAAAAAGCTGTTTATTTATTTTTTTGGATTTTTCAGCAACTTACCTTATATGGAACTGGGAGGAATTATAGCTCCCAGCATAGGAAAACTCACCAGACTGCAGAGATTGTAAGTCCCATAGCCCTTCTCCATGCCACTTAGCTTTTTGGGGCAATGCAACAAAAATTATCTATGTTAGTGCATTGTTTCTTTGTGTGGACTCTTGCTAATTCTAGGTAAAATTAAAGTTTTATCTCTTGTGCTTCCCTTGATAAAATTGTGTTCTTTCCCTACAACCAGGGCACTTCACGAAAACAGTCTGCACGGTGTGATTCCTAATGAGATTGGCAATTGCTCTGAACTCAGAGCTATGTAAGTTAGAGTTTCCTATAACTGAGTGATAACATAATTTCTTGGAGATTTCCGTTTCTTGATGAAGTTGTCACAAGCTAGATATTATTTAATACAGATACCTCAGGGCAAACTATCTTCAAGGAGGCATACCATCAGACATTGGAAATCTTTCAATGCTGACCATATTGTAAGATTTAAATATGTTTTAATTCATCATCTGATTATTTGATTCATTAGGTTGTTTTATTGATTGCTGCCTTTTCATCTTTGTTAGAGACTTATCAAGCAATTCACTTAGGGGTGCGATACCTTCTTCTCTTGGTCGTCTCAGACACCTTCGTCATCTGTAAGTCCAATTTCCTTTCATCATAATTTCTTAACCCAGCAAGTTAATGCCTTTACGCTAATGTGTTAAAATTGCAAATCAATTCAGCAACTTGTCAACCAATTTCTTCTCGGGTGAGATTCCTGATGTTGGAGTTCTAAGCACTTTCGGAAACAAGTCGTAAGTGCTCCTTCTTTTGGAATTTAATCCCACGCTTGATATCGCCTGATGAGTCCAAATATTTTCTTTTAGGCTGCAAATAAATTTAGATATATGTTTCAAAACTCAGAGAGTACACAATATATCTTGAATAATGAATACTGCTTCCTATAATATGCATAGAAGTGAAGATAATTTTTCACCATCTACTTGGCACCACAATAACATTTTAAGATATAAATTACTAGATGAATCAGGTACTTGCTCACCAGGTACGTTGTAAGTAAATGTTGTTTGCTACATAGGTTAGGTTTGTGGCAGTGTTACATGATATCTAGTAAATACAAACTAAGCAGAGTACCTGTCGAAAGATCAGTGGATTAGAATCACCAACACTAGCTTGTTTAGGGAAACAACTATTTAATTGGAGTCTCGTGAATTGGATTGCCATTTACTTTTCTTCTTTATAATCTTGGGAGATGAATAACATTTTCATTGTTTAATTCTGCTATTAATGGCTGTCTTATAGAAGACTATTCTGATGAGGATAATGCTTATGCTTAGGTTTATTGGCAACTTAGATCTCTGTGGCCAACAAGTCGCCAAGCCCTGCAGAACATCAATGGGATTCCCTGTAGTATTGCCTCATGCTGAAAGTGATGAGGCTGCAGGTTGTTATTTGCTGCTTTATTTCTACTTCATTTTAGAAGTTTACTGGCTTTGGAACTTCGCTTTCCTGAACCGAGTGGATTCTGCTTTTTTCTCCTTTACTTCTCTGTAGAAAGTTTGATTTATTGCTAAATTAATGTGGTTTCTGCGCAGTCCCTACTAAGCGATCCTCTCACTATGTTAGAGCAGCAGTTATTGGTGCAATATCTACATTGGGTTTCGTACTCATTGTCCTCTTTATTTTCCTCTGGGTTTGGTTGTTGTCTAAGAAGGAAAGGGCAGCGAAAAAATACACAGAAGTCAAGAAACAAATTTACAAAGAGCCAAGTAAGAGGGTGAATAGTACATTTACCATTTTCTTTTTCCTTCTCCGTATTTTTGTCTTAATTTGCCAAGTCTGCAGGTGCCAAGCTTATTACTTTCCACGGCGATCTCCCTTATCCTTCATGTGAGCTAATAGAGAAGATTGAATCCCTTGATGAGGAAGATGTTGTTGGGGCAGGAGGGTTCGGTACTGTGTATCGTATGGTTATGAATGATTGTGGAACATTTGCTGTTAAAAGGATAGACCGGAGTCGTGAAGGCTCTGATCAAGTCTTTGAGAGAGAGCTTGAAATCTTGGGTAGCATCAAACACATTAATCTAGTCAACCTTCGAGGTTACTGCCGGCTTCCTACTGCAAGGCTTCTCATCTACGATTACTTGGTCATGGGAAGCTTGGACAATTTCCTGCATGGTATGTTTCCTGCCTTTTAAACCTTGTGATAGTCTTTCCTCCTCTCCACGCCTTCTTAGCTTACAGAAGACATCAATGATAGAAATTGTGTAAAATGTAGCACGAAAAAAGAATATTTCTGCCATACATCTCTTGGTTAGGCCCAAATGCAGCCATTATTTCAGTCATCCTTTGAATATGGATGAAGAGGAAGAGCTGAAAAATGTACTTGCCCCAAAAGAAACTGTTAAAAGGGTGACCTTTTCTCTGTGCATTGTTGTTGAGTGTAGAGTCTGCAGACACAAAGCAAGAAATATGATACTTCTCTATTTTTTTACACCCTTTTGAAGTTAGTGGTTACCTTTTCAGTTGCTTAAAACGAATCTGACTGGTATTCTTTTGTTCAGAGAGCAGTCACTTGCATTGAGCATGTTGGCCAAGGCAATAGATGAATTGGATTTCTTCTTTGTTATTAGTGGTTCAGATTTTATTCTTTATCAGTTGCCTAATATTTTCTAAAGATATTGATCTTTTCTGTAAGACACTGCTCAAGTTCTGCGTTTTTACAAAAGAGTTGGTGGAAAAAGAAATTGGAGAGATGGAAAAACACTATTGCTTTCATTTAAACAATTTGCTTCTCTTGGCTATTCATTGCATGCATCTTTTATGCATTTTGGCAGAACGTGTGGATGATCGTTTGTTGAACTGGAATGCACGTTTGAAAATAGCTCTTGGTTCTGCTAGAGGGGTAGCCTACCTACACCATGACTGCTCTCCTAAAATAGTTCATCGAGATATTAAATCAAGCAATATACTCCTTGATGAGAACCTAGAGCCTCGTGTTTCGGACTTTGGACTTGCCAAGCTTTTGGTTGATGAGGAAGCTCACGTTACAACTGTGGTTGCTGGTACTTTTGGTTATTTAGCACCAGGTATGCATACTCACTTATTTCAATAAGCACCTATAATGAGATATATATATATATATATATATATATCATGTATATGTTAGCTGTAAAGTAAGTTTGGATGGTTCTTTTTTTGTTTGGACAAAATGCCTTGACCTATTTTTCTTATGGACTGTGCTATGCTTGTGTTGTGTTGGATGCTGATAGAAGTTTATCATTCTTGGACCAATTTGCTTTTTACTTTTCTTGACCTCTGTTGATTTTCACTTGCCATATGTTGTGGTGGTGTTGGTTTCTTAAGGCTTTCCCTCTCCTGTAAAGCCTTTCAACCTCTACTCATCTTCTACAGAAATGTCTGACAAACGATTTCTTGTTGGTAATATACCCAGAGTACTTGCAAAGTGGAAGAGCCACAGAGAAGTCTGATGTGTATAGCTTTGGAGTTCTCCTCTTAGAGCTTGTGACAGGGAAAAGGCCAACAGATCCATCTTTCGTGAATCGAGGCCTAAATGTGGTTGGCTGGGTATGCTTCTCATCGACTATTAAAACTTCATAGAAGACCTTGGTTGGAGATTATGTGAAAGTTATATGGTACTTGCCTTAACTGTATTTAGCTCTACTATTTCCACAAATTGATAGTGTCACAATGTGAAAACTGTACAGATGAATACCTTGCTGAAGGAGAATAGACTGGAAGACATTCTAGATAAGAGGTGCACAGATGCAGACGTAGAGACGGTAGAAGCAATTCTAGAAATAGCTGCAAGATGCACTGATGCAAATCCAGATGATAGACCTTCAATGCAACAGGTGCTGCAATATTTGGAGCAAGAGGTCATGTCACCATGCCCCAGTGATTTCTACGACGAGTCTCATTCAGATTATTCGTGATGTATTGAATAGTTTTATGTGACCAAAATATTTAGAAAACACATTGCAGGCTGATGCTTAAATGTGTAATCTGCCATTGCACAGACTGTATGCTCCTCACTTTTGGAGCACTGTAGCCGTTCTTACTAATGTTCCCTGTGCATTACTTGCCCTTTCTGTGTAGATATATCTTCAGATTCTTGCTGTGAAGTCGTAACCCATGGCATATTAATCTATTTATTGATTACTGGATTGCTTCACCTATAAAAGAATTTAGGTCTCTCCAAAGAATGCTGTTTAATAGGAATTGATGAAAATAAGTCATGTCACTCAACTACAACTGGATAGCATATTTGAAAAGCATTTTTGTTGTACTCTCTGGTCGCTTTTACTTGGCTCCTTTTGACTCTTCACGCCCCTTAAGAAATAATAAATAAAATGTATAGTTCCATGATACCCATATTAATTGATGTATATTTTATTGGATTTGAGAAAATGATTTGAAATGAGTAATAAATATTATGGGTAAAACATGAAAAAATTTGTTGTTCTAAATATGTCACTCAATTATTATAAGTAGAGGCTGTACTAGGATTGTGACTGCGGACCCCTTACCTTAGCTGCAATTGGTGGCTAGTTTGAGGCTGAGACATCTAACTGTTGGCTGCATTATTAGACCACCTACTCCAGATAACCCAGCTTTTAGAAAGATATTTCCCATTCTCCAGGTATCACCACTAAAAATAAAGCAGAAAACGGAAAAAATTTGTAGTGAACATGCAAAAGCTTGAAGGCAAAGTGGCCATAGTGACGGGTGGTGCTAGCGGCATTGGGGAAGCAGCAGCACGCCTTTTTGCCCATCACGGCGCACGCGTTGTCATCGCGGACATCCAAGATGAAAAGGGCAGAGCTTTGGCGGAATCCACCCCTTTACAGAGGTGCAGCTACGTGCACTGCGATGTCAGTGATGAAAATGAAGTGAAAGCAATGGTGGATTCAACTGTCCAAAAATATGGTCAACTCGACATCATGTTCAGTAACGCAGGAGTCGTTGGTAACTCCGGTCAAAAGGTACTCGATCTAGATCTTTCCCAATTTGACAGGGTGCTAAGAGTCAACGCACGAGGCATGGCAGCGTGCGTGAAGCACGCAGCACGAGCCATGGTGGAGAAGCGCGTTAGAGGGAGCATCATTTGTACAGCCAGTATTGCGGCAAGCAGGGCAGGACCGTGGCGGACGGATTATGTAATGTCGAAACACGCTGTGTTAGGACTCATGAGATCAGCTTCAAGGCAATTAGGTGAATATGGAATAAGGGTGAATAGTGTTTCGCCATCTGCAGTAATGACGCCAATTATGTTGAGTGCGGAGCAGGAAACATCAATGAAGGTTCTGAAAATGTATGGGAATTTGACTAGTTTGAAGGGAATTACACTGACGGTGAAGCACTTGGCGGATGCAGTTCTGTTTCTAGCTTCAGATGATTCTACATTTGTGAGTGGGCATGATTTGGTGGTGGATGGTGGCTTGCTCTGTCTTCCATCTCCAAATAGTTCATTATGAAACATAGAGAACCAAAGAATTTTTCTTATTTGAATGGAGCTTTCGTTTGTCTTCTGGAGATAATATAGCTCTCTTCTCTTAGGTGCATTTTGATTTAGCGTGGTCATGTAAAATTATCCAAATTCCAATGTTTTGAGTACATTTATGATTCTGCAGATAGAGAGTTACAATTCGAGAAGTAGTGGCATGGTCCATGGAGTGTCTTTTAGCACATGTTTAATTAATCAATAATGTTGCACCAAGTGAAGTTATGGTATTCTCCTTTGCTACCTTTGATTGATCCCTCATCTTTTAGTTTCATTGACTAGGAATTGGCTGATGGATAATAATTAATTAAGCATATAAAAGCAAGTGTAAAAGTGGTCTACAAGTCCTGAAACTAAAGAAAACCAAGCTTTTAACCTTTTGGGAGAAAATGTCCATGATTAGTATATATTTCAGGAAAGATAATACATAGTATTCGCGCAGTTTGGAGTTGTCATGTTTGAGCTATTAAAAACAACTGTCAAACTAATAATTCTTCGAAAGCATAAAGAATTAATTAACCTAGCTAGTGGTTTGTGCTTGAAAAAGATTTATCGTCATAACTCAAGTAATTGCACAGATAATAAATTGACAAATCTGGAACTTAAAAATCTTCTTATGGCACTAATTGATTTATGATCGAAGAGATGTATAAAGATGAACTGGAAAATTGATATACCTAAAAGGAGTAATTAATTACATCCAGCTTGCTATATGAGGTAATAAAAACCATATTCTTTGGCTTAATTACAGTCTACAAAAATATTGGCTGAAACTAAAAAACAATCAAAAATTACACAGCTTTATCTCCTCCTTGTATCTTATACCTAAAACCGGTGTAAGACAGACCCTGTATCGGCGTTCATCTTTACTTTGGCGTTTAGCTGTGGGCTCTTGTTCAAATTTCCTCTGGTGCGCCGTCACAGCGTCTGTGGGATCCCAAGTAATAACCGCAATGCCCAGAACAATAGGAATCAGAGGGCGACCCAAATTGGCAGCTTCAGACATCAGTTTCCGAGCAAAGGAAGAGACACCTCGGATGATGGGCACCATTGAATAGAGCGGCACATCAACAGAGCATAGTATTTTGTAAATGATATCATCGGCAGCATCGTCATGAATCACAGCGTCACTCGGCAAGTAGAAAGATTTGACAGTAAGTGGACAGTCTGGTGCCTCCATTATAGAATCCCCTTCCTCTGGCAGATACTTAAGGAATTGTTGAACCCGAACTTGGATCATGAAAAACGTCTCAGAAGAAGAAGAAGGGTTGTTGCTGTTCTTCGTCATTGGGATGATAGAATCGTCTGTTATAACTCTATATTCAACAGCAGTTTGTAGATTCACCATCTTCAATTTCTGTTGGAGCGATTATACAGAGAGCAATTCGTAAAAGAACGCAAGAGAAGAGGATGATCAGTTGTTACAGCCCTGTAACGCTTTTATAGACTTTGAGGAAAGCCTAGTTTGTGTAGGAATAGGATTCTCAAGATTTTCCTAAGCTGTCCTGGTTTCGGAAAATTTTGAAATAAGGAAACAAAATGGTAACTTGAGAAGCAGGGTAAGGGTTAGTATAGAAAAAAGAATCTCAAATTTCCTAAATTGTCCAGGATCTAGAAAGTTTTGAAATTAAGGAAATTTTTGGTGACTTGAGACGCAAGTAAAGCAATTTTTGCCTAATGAAGTAGAACGCGCTAAGGGTTGTGAAGAATAGAGTAGAAGGAAAAAAAATTCTAAATAACGATTTCAAATCAATTTTCCATCATTTATAACTGTTAATTTATTTTGCAAATAAATGGATATGTAGCAAGAATGGAGACGTTTACGTTCATTTTACTCTAGTTATACAATCTCCTATTATATATGCCAAATAATACAATGATTCACTTATTCAGTTAGTGTCTACTTTTTTTGTTCTTATTAGTTTTAGGATACGGGCCTTATTGTAATAAAAAAAAAATCAAAAATCACTTAAATATTATATTAAAAATCGTGTTTTAGTTAAAAAATAAAAGTTATAAAAAATATTAATTCCTGAACATGATGATTGTTGATCATGTTTAGCCAACTCTATAAAAACTCTACCCCACAAAAGTACCTTAATTATCACAGTCCAAACATTCAAGTTAAAGATTATTTCAATTTTATAGTTTTATTACTTAAAGTTCACAAGTTATTGTATTTCCTTTTTAGTTTTAGCTAGAACACATAGCTTTTAAAGGTTTAAAAGTTTTATGATCCAACAAAAATATCTTGAAAAACTATATATTCTAAAATTCATTCTAAAATATATGACAAGGTCAGCTAACCAGTAGAAGAAGTATTTTTCCTTTAACTTTCGAGCAAAAACAAATTTTTCTATTTCTTCAACCACTAAGAAATATTATATGAATTACTTCCAACAAATTAGAAAAGAATAAATCACTATAGTAAAAGTAGAATATAGTTGTTATGTACATCTTGATTAACCTACTATGTCTTTATTTTCGAAAGAATTTTCTTTCTTTGTCAAAGCACATTATTTAACTATAGTTCCGTATAGGGGTATACCGGTTGCGGTTGGTTCGAATTTTTCGACTACCAAATCAAACCAATGGTGTCGAATTTTTTAATTTATAAACCAAACCAAATCAATAAAGTCGGATTTTTCAATCTCGATTTTTCTCGGGTTTTCGGGTTTTTTTTCCAGTAAAGTCTTAATAGCAAAAAATATGTAACTTATGCTCCAAATAGTTTTTTTAGTCCTTGTAGGATACAACTATATAATGTATTTTCCAAGAAAATAAAATAATAATATGAGATGAGTCATAACATTGTACTAAAATATTCAATACCATAGATAATAAAATCGCACAAAGAATATATTACTAACTAATACGCCATAATAAAAATTAACATAATCTAAACATACTATATAGGTCGTACTAAATAAGTACAACTAATAAATTCTATTAATTACACAACTAAGCATAAAAAAAAAGATAAACTAGGTTATACATTCTCATTATAAATCAATGCAAAACCAAAAAAATAGATATCCAACACTATTGTCATTCCTAGTGTTGAATTGAATTTCCTTTATTAGCATTAGTATTGATTTGAACTTTATTTGACTTACTGCCTTTATGGGCTATAAATTTTATTGGACCATTCAAGAATGTTAAGTCCAAACTTTAAATAACTTAAAAAGATAAAACTATGAACAAGTTTATAAAATATTTATAAACTATATTTGAAATAAATATTCATATGCATAAAATATTTTTCAAAATTGTATAAATGGAATGTCGGGTTGGTTTGGTTTCGGTTTGACTTTTTTTAGTTAAAACCAAACCAAACCAAACCAATTACGGCCGTGGTTTTTTTTCAACACCAAACCAAATCAAACCAAACCACAATCGGGTTTTTTTCTCGGTTTGACTCGGATTGTCGGGTTGGTGCGATTTATCGGTTTTCTTTGTACATCCCTAGTTCCGTATATCCAAACATGGATGTTACCTTTATATGAAAGTAAGAGTCTATGATTGTGATAGATTATAAATGGATTGCATTAATGTTATCCTACGTTAAAATCATATTTAGAACTTATTTCTTTCAGCAATTCCTAAGGATGTGGCATTTTAGTTTTTTGTGTGTCTATAAACATTTCGTGTAAATTCTAATGTCAATAAGACCAACAAATAAATCAGGTTACTTTTAAGTCTAAGTTTAATTAAATTCTAATTCCTTGTAACTTTGAAATTTAGGCGTCATGTTTCTCAATCTTCGTTTAATTTGCTTCTTAAAGAAAAAGTTCTCTTAAAGAAGCTAATGACATATTTTAATTTATTCAACCAAAACAAAGATCATATGAGATAACAATGCATGGACTTATATCCAATTCAGCCTCGTAATAACTTTGATCAATCTTTCAAGAAGCCAAATTAGCTTTCTCATAATCATCGTGACGACCTTCAAAACTGAGAGTAAATTCCTAAATGGTTACCTAACTTACATTGTTTTTTGTTGCAAAAGTTACTAAACTACTTTTATCACTTTAAAATCATTCAACTCAAGATTTTTTGCCATTTTAATTAAAATTATCAAACTTATGTTTCTGGTCAAAAAATAAATTTCATCGAAAAACTCTTTAAACCTAACCGAAATCTAATTAGACATGTTAAATTAGCTAAAACTACTACAGTACTCGGTAGTCCAAAGACATGCAATATTGCACTTAGAGCCTTGGTTTCACAACAGAGTTTAGTATGATTGTGCATGTAAGTAGTCAAAGGCGAATTCAGAATTTTGAAACTAGGAGTATCATTGTTTTTCATGTTCACTAGCTAGTAATGAAAATTGAATTATTACTCTATCCATTTTGGGTTACTTCAGTTCGATTTACATCAACAAGATAAGCAAAGGAATAAAGGTTAAAAATAAGGAGAAAAGGTAACGTTTCAAGTGTAATAAGCAGAAAAAATAAGTTAAAATCAAATTCAAATACAGGTTTGGATACATAGGAAAAGAAAAAGGAAGCGAAAGATATAATCTATCTATCTATCTATATTATAAAAGCACGAATAATTTATGCTAAATGTTGAACGACTAAAATATCCCAGAAATATTAATCGACTTTTATGCCCTTAAATATTTGTATAATTTAAGGATCTAATTGTAAATTACCTAATGATGAAATACTTTTTTATTTAAACTACACATACATCGACCCTACAAAGTTTATCCTAATTGTATTAGAAAGGTACGTCCATAATTGGTTTTATTACTTGTAAGCTTGTGTTTGTTTCTATTCATATTGTGATGACATCATAAATCTATAAGAAATGTCTTATGAAATATAAAGTACGAAAAACATAGATTTTTGGCTGTCCTTTGGTGTTAAAATTTTAAGATATTCAAGGGAACAATTTCTATATGATCTTTAATTCTATGTGATTTGGCGAAAGGTCTATTGCTTAAGTTGGTTCCAAGTTTCAAACATAACCAATTGATTATGTGTCAAGATATTCTCTCTCTACTTGAGAAATTATCTTTCTTTTGCACTTTCCATGTTATTTATCTAAGTAATAACCAAAATTATAGTGTATGTCCCCTTTCTTTTTTATAATATTTCTTGCGCATAAAGAGAAAGAAAGCCTTAAATGGCGTGGGACTAAAATACTGTTGGCTCATTAGAGTGAGGGTCAAGGTATGTGTTGTTTCTAATAGTAAAGCTCATGTAATTTTCTCTTTGCTGTTAATTATATTATTATCCCTTTGCTTTTTTATTTTACGGAAGATGAAAAAGTTCGCCTTTAGTTTGCTTAATAATTCATATATTTAGGGCACTCTGTTTATTGACATTTTGTTTATGAGGTAAAAGAATTTGGAGTGACGTAAAACATGTGATGATGAATATGGAGTCTGCAAACGCATATTGATTTGTTACATTAAGTTGTTATATTAAGTGGAGTAGTATTGTCTAAGATAACAATTGAAATGTTCGGTCACATAAATAATTGATTGGAGATTTACGTGCAAAGTACGTACATAGAGGCTAGTATACTATATTAAAAGCACGAAAACCCTTAACAAAATATCGTTCGCCTTTTTTATCCTTTTAAAACTGAATTTACATAGGACAAGATTATAATTTAATTAATTTTCTACTATTTAGTAATGGTCATTTAATTAATTCCCTATTATTTAGGAATAGTTCTTTAATTAATTTCCTATCCTTTAAGAATAGTCATTTAATTATTTTCTTACTATTTATAATATTGATTTTTCAATTCCTTTTAGCTATAGAATTTCATGTTTCTTCACTTTCAACTCAATTCAGACGTAGGAGTATTAAATTCTCCTTTTAGGATTCGGAGATTTTTAGTAGGAAAACCTAAATTTTTCCTTTTAGGATTTGGATTTTTTTAGAGGTTTTGCGTTTACTTTTTCCATTTATATGCAAAAGCTAAATTGGTTTTAAGTTAGTTTCATATCTAACTCTAACTATACTATTGTTAATTTTTCCTATTACTTATGTTAATTGTAACTGGATATAAAGTATTTTTTTCATAATTGTAATCAAATTATAAATTATGGACTTTGAATTTTGGCTTAGAACAAATATGATGTGCTTTCTCGGGATCCCATAGAAAGATATTAACGGAAAAGAAGTCCTAGATATTAGGTATAAATATATATTTTTTTAAAAGCATACTAAATTTTACTTTTTAAACCATATAATTCTTATTGGACCAAAAGTAATTACGGTAAATATTTAAAACAAAAGATGAGCTAATAGTAAGAAAACAAATAAAAAATTATTTTCTTTAACATTGAGAACAAATAATTAAGTGTTTGAATGAACTAATTAGAATAAAAATCCAATTTAGTTTTTTAAAATTTTAAAAATCATTGCATAAGAAAAATTATTTTTTACCAAACTCTTAGGATATATAAATTTGTTTTTCAAATTTTCAAATTTATTATGTAAGTAAAATTATTTTTCATGAAACTCTTAGGATATGCAAATTTATCCTATATAAAGAGCATCACCAACGAAAAAACCTTAGATTAGAATAGCATTACTTATAGTATTATGAGTCAAATTGGTAAAAATGAGAACTTGAAGTAATAGAAGAAACAGTAATATATTTTAAATAAGTTATCATTAATAATTGTTTAAAATTATTTTTCATGAAATTCTTAGGATACATAAATTTGTCCCAAAATTAGAGGGACCAGCGAAAAAAGCCTTAGATTAAATAACATTATTTATATATTATGAGTCAAATTGGTAAAATGAGAACTTGAAACAATAAGGATGAAACAGTAATATAGTTTAAATAAGTTATCATTAGTTATTTTTTATATTTATCCAACAAATCACATCTCTCTCATATTTTTTATATATAAATTTATTTTTCGTAAATTATGAACTTAAAATTAGTCATTTTTTAGACTTTACGTTGTCATTTTATCAACTTTTTTCTGTAATGTGTGAGACTAACCGCTTCATTCTCACGCCTCTACAAGACAGAAATGATTAAATTATTTAATTTTTTTTATTTGACAAATTTTGAACAGCCGTGATAAAACTATGTTTATGTTATTTATTTATTTTTAATATTAGGTAATAAAAATAATAACAATTTGGACTTTATAAACAATATTTGTATAATTTAAAAAATGTACATTTATTGATAAGGGGTACATGCATGAAGCGCGTACCTAAAAGCTAAATTATTATGAAAGTAGGAGGGTCACTAATTTAGCTTTTATTTTGTACAATTTTGCTTTTAATATCACTTACTATGACTACAGCTTTTAATATCACATCTCTCTATATTTTTTATAATAAATTTATTTTTTCCTAAATTAAGAACTTAAAATTAGTCATTTTAGACTTTAAGTTATCATTTTATCAACTTTTTTCTGTAATGTTGATACACTCAACCCATCAGTGATTTATGTACAAAAACTTGATATAAACCATCACTAAACTTTTCAAGGTTGATAGACCAACAATCGTGAAAAAAGTATTTTTTGTGTTATTTATTTATTTTTAATATTTTGTAACAGTGATATCAAAAAATTGGTCTTCAAAAGTTTTTTTTTTAAATGAGTAAAATATTATTCGTCCTTTTTACCCTTTAAAAGTATCTGTTGCACTAGACAAAATAGTCATTTAATTATATTTTTAAAATTTAGAAATATTAAATCAAGTAAAGTTTGTGCATTAAATCTTTTCTTATTTAAATTATTTAGAAAGTTATACTATTTAAATATTTTGTGTAAATTCTTGACTTATTTAATTATGCAACATAAGCAATTTATAAATAGGGAAAAAAGTATTTTGAAATTAAACCGTGACGCTTTCAATCTTGTCATGCTAGAAAACATATATCAATTAAATAACAAATAAGACATTGTTTAGTGGCAAAAAGAAGTTTTCTTTCTGCAGATGCTTGAGACACTTTAACATGGTCTTGATGCATGACCTTGAGATTTAGAATGGAATTTTTACATTCCTATACCATATATGAAACCTTATTACCCTCAATATTTAAGGTTTGATATAATTACATTTAGTATACCAAATTACCAATTCTATATCATAGTGTATTTTAAGGGTATAATTAATGCAGCATATATCCCTCCTTAATTCAAGGTACCAAAATGGGCCTTTTTTTTTTTCCTGTATCTTTTAAAGAAAGGAGCTCTTTCTCTTTGTCTTTTTTTGAGAAAAATCCAAAGAAGAAGAAATGGGTTCCATCGTTGCGCCGTTTTTTCTGCTTCTTTTTGGGGAGCGTTTTTTCTACTTTCGATTTTTTGGAGGGGAGCCGATGGAGCCGTTTCTAGGGGTAAGGTATTTAGGATTTGATGGATCTGATTTTTTTAGGTTTCCTAATTGTGTTTTTATATGTAAAAGGTGGGGTAAAGGGTAATGGGTATTTGGGTACTGGTATTGCAATTGGGTTGTGAAAACAGAAAACAATGCATCTACAATCAGAATACAAATAATCTACAATTCATCTACAAAATATCTACAAACTGGGTATATTGAATTTTAATATCCCAATTCCCATTCGATTGTAGTTTAATTGGGATTTTCGACATAATTGCGTTTTTTGCAGAAGATTTGTAGAAGTTTTAGTCGTTTTTGATTCGTGAAAACAGAAAATAAAGCATCTACAATTAGAATACAAATAATCTACAATTTATCTACAAAATATCTAAAAACTGGGTACATTGAATTTTTATATCCCAATTCCCATTCAATTGTAGCATAATTGGGATTTTTGACATAATTGCGTTTTTTCAGAAGATTTGTAGAAGTTTTAGCCGTTTTTTATTTGTGAAAACAGAAAATAAAGCATCTACAATCAGAATACAAATAATCTACAATTTATCTACAATTTCTGCAATATGTCTTCTTCTTCTTCTTCTTCTTCTTCTTCTTCTTCTTCTTCTTCTTCGAGTTTCAATCTGAAATTCAGTCAAAACCAAGTCTAATCTTCACCAAAACCCCTCAAAATTGAGATATAAACTCCAAACCATATTCCCGATTATTTTCAACAACATCCAATCCAAACAAATAATGATTTTTGAAAACCCAAATTTGAATTCAAAGCTTTCAAGCTTTTTAATGGCTGTCAATGGTGGAATTGCTGCTCTCTTTTCATTTGCTTTGTATTACTGAAATTTGCGATTGAGAAATAGAGAGAGATGTAGAAAGAATGTCGACGAACTGAGCTTTTGCAAAGCTGATTTCTACAATTTGATTCGAATTTGTTGACAATTTTGTCTTTTTTTGGGCATAATGAGTATAAGGACCTCAAAAAAATCTCTTTTCGTCATATGAACTTTAAGTGTATGAAGGATTTGGAATGGAATAATATCGATTCATACAGAAGAAAAGGTTCTCTTCATACAGAAGAAAAGGTTCTCTATTGATTCAAACACTGTACCTAACCTATGGGATAGGGATCGAGGAAGGGGAAAAACCGAAGATTTCACATGGTACTTTTATCAATCTGATTTATTTCGTACCTTTCGTTCAATGAGAAAATGGGTCAAATTCTACAGGATCAAACCTATGGGACTTAAGGAATGATATAAAAAAAAGAGAGGAATCTCTGATCAAGGATAGAACAAGAGCCGTTTTGCATCATATCTAAGGGATTCCTCGGTTCGGGCCGAAGAAGCAATGTCACTTTGTGGCTTAAGGAAAAATATCGAAGAACAAAGTTTTTGCAGAAAAGAGTCTATGTAATTTGATTTTAAATTGAAGATATAGGATTTGCGTTTCAAATTTGATCTGAAGGTCGCTAAATCAATTAGAATATTCTGTTCCTGATTTGTAGCGCGCCTAATTAGGAAGGAATTAGCTCCTAATAATTAGTATTTAATGAATGGTATAATAATTGTAGAAAAACTATGAACATGGCGGGTAAATATGAAATTATGCACATTTTTGGTAATAAGGTTTCATATATGGTATAAGAAGGAAAAGTATCATTTAGAATTCAACAATAAATAGGACTTTTGTTATATTCTAAATTGCAGCAAATTTAAACTTCTCTGAAAATCAAAAATTGTTTCCTATTATAATACAATTTTAATATTAATACTTAAAGCATACTGTATTAACTTGGACTCTAAACAAATAAAATACTTAGAGATCAAATAATGAATATAACGAAATAATAAAAATATAAAAAATTTATTATAAATGTAATTTTATTTAATATGAAAGATTATTATGATTACGTAGTTCAAATAAGACAAGAATTTGTATTAGGTAAGATTATTGATTTTAACTTCTAACTATTAGGAGTCCTACATAGTTCAGATTAGGAAATTATTTAATAAAAAAATTTAATCAAATTTCAAGTTCTGAATATTAGAAAAATAACTGAATAATAATTTTATAGTGAAATATATTTATAAAAATAAAAAAGTTGACTAATATTTCGCGCATGGAGTTAGTGCTTTTATAATGGTATAGATAGATTATAGATTTATAACTGGTTATATACAAAGTCAAAACCATTTTTTAATATAATTTAATTATCTTAGTAAATAAAAAATAAAAATAAAAAGAAAGTTAGATGAAACATTATGTTTGATTATCTGTGTATATAATGACATGTTCATAACTCTTTAGTCAAATGCTTCTTCTAGAAAGTTTATGTACCAAAATGTAAATAAAATTCTAATAAATGCTATAATTAGAATAGATTATTTCAATATCTAAAATTATTACACCGTTTATCTCAACATCAAATGTAAAAACAACTTTGATACTAAAATAATTATACATTAGATATACATAGTTCAAAAATATTATATAATATTTAAAAGTTTTAATACTTATTGAGATAGGGTACACGCGCAAAGCGCGTACCCTAAGACTAGTTTAAATAAATAAAGGGATAAAAAGGAGTTGTACGGGAGGAAGAAAGAAGAAAAATATAGATAAAAAATAGAAGAACTTAAGAAAGGAGAAAACAAGAAAAAGAGAAGAAAATAAGGAAAGAAGAAAAAAGAAAAGGAAAACATGCGGTCGCCTGAGTTGCAGTTTGTAGAATATTAGCAACAATGTAACATGATAACGGGCGTGAATGCCACAGGATGCATAATAAAGAACCATAAATAAGAAATTACAAAAATAGTCCTAGTACTACTGAATGGCCTAGGAGAACACACTACTATCTATCAACCTACAATCCTAATCCTCGATCCTATCGTGAATCGAGGATAGGAACAAAATAATAATAACAATAATAATAGAATTACACTGTCATGCCCCGAACCTGGGCCTGGACGTAACACGGCACTCGGTGCCTGACTACATGTGACCGAGCGAACCAACTGGCTGACTGAATCAACATATGATATCACAACATAATGAATGCGGAAGATAAACTAACACATGCTGATATACTGAAAGTCTGGATGATATAAATCAAAGTGCGGAAATACTAATACAATTTTGAAACATCTTTGTAGCCAACATAGCTTAATATGAAAAGCCTGCGACTCTGTCTAACTGTCACTCTAATCTATGAAGCCTCTAATGAAATACTGAAAACACTGACTGTCTGAAAATACTGAAGACTGTAAGGTAATGATAATGCCCCGGAAGAACTAAGGATCACCAAGTAGCTGGTACGAGAATCCTAGCTCTCTGAATCATCAACCTGTAATTCATTACCTGCATCGTGAGATGCAGGCCCCGGAAAAAAGGGACGTCAGTACATTTGAATTGCACTGGTATGTAAAGCAACTGAAAGAAAGAATTATAAATGTTGAAGCTGAAACTAAGCTGATAACTGAGAATTGATAATTGATAACTGAAATGATAACTATTGAAACTGAAAATGAAATGATAACTGATAACTGAATTGATAACTAATAACTGAATTGATAACTGGTAACTGAAATGATAACTGATAACTGAAATGATAAAGGAAGTAAGGATATGAATAGAATACTCCGTCTTATGAATGATGAACCACCTGTTTATCTGAATAAATAAACTGCAGCCTCAGGCCCAATATATATGTGCACAAACTGCGGCCTCGGGCCCAAGTATACATATACATAACTGCGGCCTCAGGCCCAAAGATGCATAAAGCATAAACTGCGGCCTCAGGCCCAAAGATGCATAAAGCATTAACTGCGGCCTTAGGCCCAAAGATGCATAAAGCATAAACTGCGGCCTCAGGCCCAAAGATGCATAATGTATAAACTGCGGCCTTAGGCCCAAATACAGGTGTTCAACATTCAGGAACTGAGAATCAAACTGCAATACATCATAGTGAAATACTGAATCACACTGAGTTACATGATACAGGAATACTGGATCACACTGAGTTACATAATACTGGAATACTAAATAGGACTAGACTGAGATATGTATTCTTGAACTGATTATGAACACTGAAACTTCAACTGTTTATTGCATACTGAGTAATCTATACTAAGACTCAGGGGCATCAAACTCAAGTCTATATTGAATACGCACTGAGCTCACAACGTTCAGAATGAAAGTCATGAACGAGTTATGAAGCTAGAGAATAGAAGTTCTACAACTATTCAAGGAACTAGGCTAAACTATATTTCTGAGGCAATTAGTAACGTCGTAAAAGAAACGTAGTGTAGGGAGAATCATTAACGTTCCCAAACATAGAGAGTTAGCCTCACATACCTTAAGTTCCTTCTCTTGAGCGTAATACAACATTCGCCAGCCCTTTCAACTTTAATCTACATCAATACAAGTCAAAGGGATTCCATATTAGAAATAATTCTCATGTTTTGGTCACTTAAGCATCTTATCAAACACTTGGTGAAAATAAAGCTTCATAATCCTTATTAATGGTGTCTCTACACCCAATAACTCATTCTCTTGTCCCTAGATAAATTCTAAAGTCTCAAATGGTTATAATCAACATTATTCTTTATCACACATAAGGTAAACAACACCCTTAACCAATAATAAACAATCAACACCCCAAACCTATAATCATTCATGCTTTTCTATCAAACCCATCAACTCATATCTCATGAACTAGGGTTTATAATCATTAAACCAATGCTAGAATCAATTAGAGGGTGAAGATATTACCTCTTTGAAGTTCAATCCCCTTGAATTCGAGTTCTAGGGTTCCTTCTCTCAACAATGATGTCCCAACCGAATATCTAATTATATGGAGGGTTTACCCATGTTAATAAGATGTTGGGAAATTAAAATTAACTTAGAATCACCATTAGAACTTTCCTTGGGTGGTGGAGGGACCCTTAAGGAGTTAGGTTTTTGAGAGTTTTCCTTTCTAGGGCAAATTTTTATATTTTGGGGCTGTGGGGGACGAAATAGGGCTTAAAAAATGACTCCCCAAGTCCGCCACCGCGCCCCTGTAGGCTTGATCGCGGCCCGACCGCGGTAAATAGCAGGAACACAGCCTCACGACCGCAGTCATGGTCCGGGCGCAGTGGTTGCGCACTGTTCTGTAAAACGGGCATAACCTTTTACACATAGCTCCGTTTGGACTCCACAATATATCGTTGGAAAGATATTTCAAAGGCCTACAACTTTCATACTTTGAGTTTTCCCAGGTTCCTTTATATTTTTACTATGCCCTGTTGGAAGACGGACCTTCTGTAAACTTAGTCGATTTTGTCGAATCTTATGCACCTCACTTTCCATCTTGATTCTAAAACATCTATTTTCACCAATAATTATCCCTTTAGGACTTCATATATCTAAAATATCAAATTAATACCCATTTAACATATTCACACCTAGTCCAAATGTACGGGGTGTTACATACACGTTTGAACTCAAGTCATGAGTACAAAACTCCTACGCCTAACCATTAGCACCCACCGGACTCTTTACAAAATGGGATGTCAGTGTGTAAACTATACCTAACATTTTCTGGAGCGATTGGGTGGCGATGCATTCACCTTCCTATGTACATTCTCCCTTGTAAGTAATCATTGTTAGTGATTTATTTCCTGATGTATAAGTTTTCACATTGGAATACTTGCATGTATAATTATAGAAAATAAAAAATAAATTTCATATATTAAAAATTAAATATCAACATCTAATTGTTTTGAAAGAATATTTAAGTGAATCTCACAAGAATATCCCAAATAAGTTCCAACTTATCAGCCTCTAGCCATTAGTCATAGACTTATCAAAACTATTCAAGCACATATAAAAATTGAAAATTCATATAAATAAGGTTCTTTCTCTCCAAGAATCACACGCAAAAATCTCCTTCCATATTTTTAAGCGTGACTACTGATGACCTCTGGGCATATATGATTTTTCTACTCGTACTCTTGACGAGCGCAAAACACAACACAAAATGGATGCTCGCTAGTCAAAGGTAGTGTAGTTTAATTATCGTCTACACAGGGATTGGATTTAAACAATGCTCTAGTAATTTGTGGTTTAAGTGCTATTCAGGATGATCAAAACATGATTTGGATTGATTATGAACTACGATTAACTACTAAGTTAAAGCAATTGATAATTGACAACAAAGAACTAGAGATTAGCAGAGTTGGTTCCTTATCAATATGAGGAATAAGGGTTTTGACATGATAGGTGCAAGGTTGTTATTCTGGATATGATACTGTTATATTTCACTCTTGAGGTTCTATCGATTCTCACGAATTCAATAGGTGATTAGCTTATACTTCCGATTCAGACTCCTCTCCCAATTAAATCTAAATCTTTCAAATAAACTAACGTGAAGTGCGGTAAAACTTGCAAGAATCTATTGATAGGCTAAGAGAATCTTCTCGCGAATATTTCTCAATCTTAATTTTAACGGTAACTCAAAAAGCTCTTTCGATTACTCCAAAGAATCACCAAAATAAACTAAGGCATACGCTGTAATAATATTGAATAAGATGTTCCTCTTTTGATTAAACTGTATAAAGAATAAAATCACAACTATATTAAAGCTCCTCCAATAAATTCAAGCAATTAAGTAGTAATCAAATCCATAAACAACAACCAAGTCACCAAGCATATAAAATCCTAAGGTAAACTACTCCATAATTATGGAGGAAGTCATCACAAATATAATTAAAGAGTAAGAACACATCAATCTAATGTTACAATACAAACTCCCGTACTGAATTGATGGAAAGATGAGGAAATCCTGTGTCTTGTAGCCTCAAATGCTCTCCCAAAGCTTCCAAGGTCAAAAGTCCTCTAAAATTTGTGTTTTTGATGTATTTATACTATATAGGAATGGGCCCGGACGAAACTATCCTTTCCAAGCCGAATTGGGAAAAGTTGGGCGAGAAAATACACTATCGCGGCGCACTGGACAACGCACCATGCACCACGTTAGTGGAAAAGTTCAGAGGCCTATTATTTTCACTCTGCAGAAATTGTGCACTAGCGCCGCGCTACGCATGGCACGGCGCGGTAGTGCAATTCTCTCAGAGTAGTTTTGTTTTCTCACTTTTTGACATCCAAACTTGGTCCTAGACCCCGAACGTGATCACGACTTAATTTTTGGGCTTTTACTCAGACTTCAAAGCTTCAACTTGTTCAAATTAGCTCCAAATTATCTTAATAAATCGGAATCATTTTCTGCAAAGCATAAAATACGTAGTAAGCGCAAATCACCATTATTTAAGCTCAACCACACGTAAAATGCAGTAATCAAAGTGTAAACTATGACTAAAATACGGGTTTTTAGCCTACTATCAACTCTGTCAAATTAAAGTAAAGTTTAAGATGTCGTCCCACAGATATTGGAACCACTTAAGCTACAGATTTGTTTTGTCTTTGTCACTATTTGAGAGGATCAAATTTGTAAAGAGAGAGTTGTTGGAAAAAAAAGTGATAAATATATATAGTTTTATAATAAAAGATAGAAGTTGGGATATTGTGAATCAGCAATATAATATTATTATAATAAAATCAAAATTTTATTATTTATTTCTCTGTTTAATAAAATGATCACTTATTTCTAATCAAATCACATACAAGTATCCAATTAACAACATCTCTTTCATTTACTGTAGTTAATTGATTAACGGTTACATAGAGACCTCGTTTAAAGAATGATCACTTATTTTTAAGATAATCACTCCACATAATAACGATATATAAATAGCACTGCTCGTGCATGCTTAGTGTTATCAATTTATTGACAGTTAGTGACATTAAATAATAACTGATTAATAACACCTATTTCGATTAGTGTAGTTAACCAATTAAAGTAATAGCTTCAACTTTAATTGGAAAGGATAGTTTTGTCGCCCAACTTTTCCCACTTCGGCTTGGAAAGGATAGTTTCGTCCGGATATCAAAAACACGAATTTTAGAGGACTTTTGACCGGCGGAAGACCGGGAGAGCATTGGAGACACTAAGACACACGGATTCATCATTCTTTCCTCATCTCAACACCCGAGTTCGGATTAAATTCATGTTTTCCTATTCTTTAACTCTATTTGTGATGACTTTCTCCATGATTATGGAGTAGTTTACTTAGGGTTTAACAGATATGGTATTTTGATTGATATTTGTGGATTTTAACTCTAGTTCTTTGCTTGAATTCATTTAAGGAGCTTTGAATTGTTTGCAACTTTATTCACCAGGTTATTTAATCGAAAGAGGAATATTGTGATTCTCTTAAGTAATCGAAAGAGCTTGTTGAATTGTTAATTAAATCAAGTTAGGAGAATATTCGAGAGACGTTTTCCTGAAGACTAATCTATTAACTCATGCTTGCATATTTTCACAGTGCTTATATTAGTTTACCTCGTAGAATTAAGATTTAATCGATAGAGGAGTCTTGACCACACGTTTGAACTAATCATCGAGTGACTTCGTGAGAATCATTAGAACATTGGAGTGAATTGAACTAGAATTGGATCCCAAATAGATATCTTACACCTATCCTGTCACGACCCTTATTTCTCGGTTGATATTTCAGGATTGTGACTGCGGACCCCTTATCTTATCTGCTAGCTTGAGGCTGAGGCATCTAACTGCTGGCTGCATCACTAGGCCACCTACTCCATATAACCCAGCTTTTAGAAAGATATATCCCATTCTCCAGAAACAACATTGTAAGTAAAGCTTGCAGTGACCATGCAAAAGCTTGAAGGCAAAGTGGCCATAGTGACGGGTGGTGCCAGCGGCATTGGGGAAGCAGCAGCACGCCTTTTTGCCCATCACGGCGCACACGTTGTCATCGCGGACATACAAGATGAAAAGGGCAGAGCTTTGGCGGGATCCATCCCTTAACGTCAGTGATGAAAATGAAGTGAAAGCAATGGTGGATTCAACTGTCCAAAAATATGGTCAACTCGACATCATGTTCAGTAACGCAGGAGTCGTTGGTAACTCCGGTCAAAAGGTACTCGATCTAGAACTTTCCGAATTCGACAGGGTGCTAAGAGTCAACGCACGAGGCATGGCCGCGTGTGTGAAGCACGCAGCACGAGCCATGGTGGAGAAGTGCGTTAGAGGGAGCATCATTTGCAGTATTGCGGCAAGCAGGGCAGGACCATGGCGGACTGATTATGTAATGTCGAAACACGCAGTGTTAGGACTAATGAGATCAGCTTCAAGGAAATTAGGTGAATATGGAATAAGGGTGAATATGTTTCGCCATCTGCAGTAATGACGCCAATTATGTTGAGTGCGGAGCAGGAAACATCATTGAAGGTTCTGAAAATGTATGGGAATTTTACTAGTTTGAAGGGAATTACACTGACGGTGAAGCACTTGATGCAGTTTTGTTTCTAGCTTCAGATGATTCTGCATTTGTGAGTGGGCATGATTTGGTGGTGGATGGTGGCTTGCTCTGTCTTCCATCTCCAAATAGTTCATTATGAAACAAAGAGAACCAAAGAATTTTTCTTATTTGAATGGAGATTTTGTTTGTCTTCCGGAGATAATGTAGCTCTCTTCTCGTAGGTGCATGTTGGCCCAAGTAAAGGTTAGTTTTGAAGACTGACAAAGGAACTCAGACATGAACCAGGTTCATCCCAGTAGAGCACAGATATGGATAAACTTAAGCATGTGAGATGCACGTGAAAGAGATAAACATAACTTGACAGAAGTGATATCTCCTGATCCTGATCGAAAATGTTGCATATTGGATAAGGAGAAAGACTCCTTACTCAAAGAGAACACGGTTTAAGAAAGGGAAGGAGTTAGAGGTTGAGATCAACTAAAACTCTTCCACCAAGGAAGAGTAGCATCAGAATTCTAGTCAATCTCTATTTACTAACTCTGTAAATATCAGTGTTGTTCTCTTTTACAAAAAACGCACGTAAGCAGAAGTTAAACGTGAATTGAGAGCAAAATAGCAAGGCAATTTTGCAAGCAGTTCGTGTGTGATTCAAGCGTGCAAACCTGAAACTACTTGAACCAGATAGAAGAGCTAGTTCCAAGTGTCTGTCTTTTATTCTAGTTCAATTGTAGTAGGTGGTTTCATATTGTACCTTACAGCTTTATCTAGAAGCAATTTTATTAGGTACTCAGAGTTTTCAAGTTAGAGTTAACTTGAAGTTGTCGCAACAGTTGAGGCTGTGTGCTACAACGGGACTAGAGTTAGTCCTAGGTTTACAAAAGAGTTTTTGTAAATGCGGTTTTTGGCTCAGTGATTTTAGTGGAGCATTTGGGAAAATCCTACTGGAAAGTAGGTCGTGATTTTTTCACCTTTTGAGCCAGGTGTTTTCCACGTAAAATACTTGTGTTCTTTACTTTACGCATTTACTATTTCTGCAATAGTAGGTTAAGGAACACTTAGAAGAACCAGGTCCTTCCATAAACAACTTAAGCGAAAAATTGGTCACCACACAAATCACCCCGCCCTCTTGTGTGGTATTGAAGTATAAAACAACAATTGGTATTAGAGCGGGTCATCCTTGAAGAGGCTAACACCTTAGAAACAGATCAAGATGAGTGCACCACCTGGGAATTGGGAAGGACTGTCACGACCCGGATTTTCCACCATCGGGAGTCGTGATGGCGCCTACTGTCGCAGCTAGGCAAGCCAAGTATTAAAACATTTTCTGATAGCATCACAACGATATAAATAAAACGAGTCATTTAAATAAAAGCGGAAGTCTTAAAAACATAGATAACTGAAAACCAAATGCGAAAGTTTAAATACGACTCTACCCAGATCCGGTGTCACTAACTCACGAACTACTAAAGAGTGCTAAAAACAAGTCCGAATAGAAGTACATCAATGTTTGTCTCGGTACAAGGAAAACAAACTAATAACATAGAAGGGACTCCGGCCTGCGGACGTCCGCTAGGCTACCTCGAAAGTCCCTGGACTGAAGTCAGCTCCCGATCAAATCCTACTGCTGAGGCCCAAAAGCTGCTCCTGGATCTATGCAAAAAGATGCACAAAGTGTAGCATCAACACAACCGACCCCATGTGCTGGTAAGTGCCTGGCCTAACCCCGGCGAAGTAGTGACGAGGCTAGACAGGACCTACCAAAAACAACCTGTGCAGATATATATGTATATACAAATGCAACGAAATAACAGCAGAAAATACCAATTAAGGCGGGGAGGGGACATGCTTAGGGGAAATATAGATGAAAACAACTTATCAGAAGTAAACACGAAACTACATCAGATCTCATAATCTATATAAGTGGTCGGCGTGCCACACGATCCCATTCCATAGTATAACTAGGTGGTCGGTGTGCCACACGATCCCATTTCATAATATATAAGTGGTCGGCGTGCCACACGATCCCATTTCATAATATATAAGTGGTTTCCCGGCAAGGGAGAATACGACTAAGCAGTTAAATCCCGGCAAGGGAGCAACAACAATAACTTACACGTCCCGGCAAGGGAATAATCACATCTCTTTCTCTTACGTTCATTTCTTACTTTTTAATAGAGTCAAAAATCGAGCCAGCGCTCCAAAGAGTTTACACATCATATTTCCTTCTCATTCTCTTCATATCATATAGAAACCATCAATTAACAAGGAAGAGTCACTACAGAATCCCAATTAAGCACAAATAAAGACCCACGGTCATGCTAGACACCGGTGTATAGATACTCGTTACCATGCCTATACACCGTACTCAACATTTAGCAATTAGAAAATAATACTCTAATCCTATTCCCTCAAGCCAAAGTTAGATCAAACACTTACCTCAAATGCTCCAAAAATCAACTCAAGCCTCTAGTATAGCTTTACCCCTCGAATTCGGCTCCAACACAGTTAAATCTATGAAATAATGACCTTAAAATATTAATAATAGCTAAACAAACTAAACCCAATGCCTAAAATATGAATTTCTAAAGCTTTACTTCCCAAAAATTCCAAAAAACTACGACCCCGGGTACCCGCCTTACGGTTCAAAAA
>NC_031995.1:108737902-108754627 GCF_001879085.1 Nicotiana attenuata | reverse complement strand
TAGCTTTACCCCTCGAAATCGGCTCCAACTCAGTCAAATCTATGAAATAATGACTTTACAATATTAATAATAGCTAAACAAACTAAATCCAATGCCTAAATATCGAATTTTCCTAAGACTTTTCTACCCCAAAAATTCCAAAAAACTCGAACCCCGGGCCCGCTTAGGTCAAAAACCCCGAGGTTCGAACCAATTCCATGTCACCCATTCCCCCACGAGCCCGGATATACAATTTGTTTTCAAATTCGACCCCAAAACGAGGTCTAAATCAAAGAAAATTGAAAAGCCCTAATTCTACCATTTTCTCCAATTCTTACCATGAACTACATGATTTAGGTCTAGGAATTTGATAAATGATGATAGAAAATGAAGAAAACGAGTTAGATAATACTTACCCAAGAAGTTTTGGTGAAGGATAGCTCTAAAAATCGCCTATGGGCTGTGGAGAAGGTGAGTTCGTGTGTTTTGGGTGAAAAATCCCGTAAATGTTCTGTTTTGGGTATTTAAAAATCACTGGGCAAAATTGCTCTATGCGATCGCGGGAAGGGCATCGCGATCGCATAGAGTAAGGGTTATTGGTCACTGCGATCGCGAGCCATGGAATGCGATCGCATATAAGACTAAAATGGGGGCTGATTTTTTTGTACACTGCGATCGCACAATGGAAGGGTGCGATCGCATAGAATGAATTTGCAGAGGTACGCGATCGCATGGCCTATAACGCGATCGCATAGAACAAAACTGGGCGACTCCAAATTAACTCTACGCGATCGCAGAGAAGAAAATGACTGGGCACTGACTGCAGAAATTCTGCAACACTTCCTAAGGCCAAAAACACCCCGAACCACCTCCGAATCACTCCCGAGCCCTCGGGGCTCCTAACCAAACACACACACTAACTCAACAACCTCATACGAACTTAACCGAGCGATCAAACCGCCAAAACAACATCAAAACCAATGAATCAACCCTCAAAATTATCATTTTTTATTCTAACTTCATAAACTTCAAATTGTAGATATTTAGGTCCGAAACACGTCAAATGACGTCCGATTTCAACCAAATTTCACTGAAAGCGCTTAAACATAAGACTTGTACCAGCGTCGGAACCAAAATACGAGCCCGATACCCCAGTCTTTTAATCAATTTTTATTTCCATTTTCCTTAACAATTCCAAAAAACAATTTCACAGAAAAATTCTTTTTCTCGGGTTCTAAACCTCGGATTTCGACTCCGGGCACATGCCCGAGTCCCATCTTTTTCTACGGATCCTCCGGGATCGTCAAATCACGGGTCGGGGTCCGTTTACCAAAAATATTGACCGAAGTCAACTTTAATCATTTTAAAGCCACATTTTGAAATTTTTCACAGAATTTAACATATAATCTTTCCGGCTACGCGCCCGGACTGCGCACACAAATCGAGGCAAGTAAAAATGAGGTTTTCAAGGCCTCGGAAGCACGGAATGAAAGAGGAAACAGGTGATGACCCTTTGGGTCGTCACATTCTCCACCTCTAAAACAACCGTTCGTCCTCGAACGGACAAAAGAAAGAAGTACCTGAGTTGGGAAATAGATGAGGATAACGGCTCCGCATATCAGACTCGGACTCCCAGGTCGATGCCTCAGGAGGCTGACCTCTCCACTGGACACGCACTGAAGGAAAACTCTTCGACCTCAACTGTCGAACCTGCTGGTCTAGAATAGCTACCGGCTCCTCCTCATAAGACAGATCCTTGTCCAACTGGACAGTGCTGAAATCTAATACGTGGGCTGGATCGCCGTGATACATCCGAAGCATGGACACATGAAACACTGGATGCACGGCTGACAAGCTAGGCGGCAAGGCAAGCCTATAAGCCACCTCTCCCACACGATCGAGAATCTCAAATGGACCAATGAACCTGGGGCTAAGCTTGCCCTTCTTCCCAAATATCATCACGCCCTTCATAGGCGACACTCGGAGCAAGACCCGCTCACCAACCATGAAAGCTACATCCCGAACCTTACGATCCGCATAACTCTTTTGCCGCGACTGAGCCGAACGAAGCCTGTCCTGAATGATCTTGACCTTATCCAAGGCCTCCTAAACTAGATCGGTACCCAATAATCGAGCCTCTTCCGGCTCAAACCATCCCACTGGAGACCGACATCGCCTACCATACAACGCCTCATATGGAGCAATCTGAATGCTGCACTGGTAGCTGTTATTGTAGGCGAACTCTGCTAAGGTCAAAAACTGGTCCCACGAGCCTCCAAAATCAATGACACAGGCTCGGAGCATATCCTCCAAAATCTGAATAATCCGCTTGAACTGACCGTCCGTCTGAGGATGGAACGCTGTACTCAACTCAACCCGTGTGCCCAACTCCCGCTGAACTGCACCCCAGAAACGCGAGGTAAACTGCGTACCCCGATTCGAAATGATAGATGCCGGCACACCATGAAGGCGAACAATCTCCCTGATATAAATCTCAGCTAACCTCTCGGACGAATAGGAGACTGCTACAGGAATGAAATGCGCTGACTTGGTCAGCCTATCAACAATAACCCATATCGAGTCGAACTTCTTCCGATTCAACGGAAGTCCATTAACGAAATCCATGGTAATCCTCTCCCACTTCCACTCGGGAAGCTCAATACTCTGAAACAAACCACCAGGCCTCTGATGCTCATACTTAACCTGCTGACAGTTCAAACATCGAGCCACATATGCAACAATATCTTTCTTCATCCTACGCCACCAATAATGTCACGACCCAAACCCAAGGGCCGCGACGGGCACCCGGTGCTTTACTCAACCGAGTACCAACGTAACATATCTTTCTTATCATACTATCATGGGTAAATGAGCTAGAAAACCCTTTATGAGATAACAAGAATAAAACATAAGGGAATACTTAACGTATGATGACCCAACATGATATACAAACTTATACATGTGACATACAGGCCTATAAGGCCGACATGACCATTTGTAGACTCAAAACATAGGCCGACAAGGCCATACAAGTATCCATACACCTGACATCTGTCTACAAGCCTCTAAGAGTACATAAAATCATAAAGGTCGGGACAGGGCCCCGCCATACCAATCAATACATATCCAAAGCATACTGACCAAATAGGCAACTCCGGAGCAAGTGGANTCTCATTAACTGAATCACATAGATAGATGATGCATATAGAGATATGATCATTGAACCGACTCATTGGATAATTCCTAATGGTTAGAATTACCATAAACTGTCAATAGGCTATTATCTTGAAGAATGTGATGTAAGAGTTTCCTTTGACCTGAGATCGTCATAGTAATTGAAAAGTTATTTGTTGTGCTTTTATACTAGACACCTATGGCCCTAGGGCGATAGTTGAAAGGATATTGGGTACGATTGAATACTTGTAGAATTAGTGATTGATCAAGATGAAATTTGTCAACTCTTGGTAATGAGTTTAAGCTCCATGTTTTCATGAATTATAAACGACCAAATTAAGACCTTGGCCAGGGCAATTGAATGAAAGAAGAAAAGAGTTTCTTAGGTCATTCAATGGTCGATTATACTTGACATGAACACATAGTTGGTCGCCTATTAGGATTTGACAGTTGAACCATATCCTAGGGTGATCCAGAGTTATAAGGACAGAAGAAATTACTACATTATTCTTCTACTGGTTCTTGAGACTAAATTGTATACTTCATTCTATCCGGTCGTTAAGGAGTGTTGCTAGACGCCACCCTTGACTAGTATATTGATATGATCAATTTACTACCGGCTTAGAATTGAACCTATGGGGTCGCACACTAACGAGTGTTCTGATCTTTGCTAAAGGATTAATTACTTTAGTATTTGATAAGTAAATTAAAGAATTTAATTAGTCAAATAAATAAAGTTATTAGTCCAAATGAAATATTAATATACTCTTTGCTAGCACAGGGAATATAGTTAATATTGTGAATAAATTGAAGTTTTCTATTTGGAATAGAAATTGAATTATATCTCTTGGTTGAAATATATATATGTGATATATATAATTAATATTTATATAAGAGTAAAGACTTGTCAATTCCAATTTGAAATTGGATTAACTGAAAGTCCGTAAGGACATTATGTTATAGTCCATAATAGGACAAGTCGGCTACTTAAACCCATTAAGAATGGAATTTGTATTTTTTAGTAATTAAATACTAATAAGACTTCTATAATCCAATTTGGTATTGGACTTTATGGAAAGTCCATAAAGTTCAGCAGTAACGAAATCTCCATAAGAAAAATAAACTTTTACCCTAAGTAAATCATTACCTCAACCAAATAGGAAAAGGGTTTGTAGGTGATAGAGAAAATTTGCCGTATAATTTTCCCGTGAGAAGAAAACCCACTTTGTGAAAGTGAGAGTGCAATACAAAGTCAAGAGAGAAAATACAATTACAAGAAAAGTGTTTCTTGTTCTTCTAATTTGAGTTGAGATTTTTTGAGAAAAATTTTAACACAATATTCTTCGTTCAATTTGTTCGCGGGTTTCATTGATCAAAGAGTTGATAGCAAGGATCGGTCTCGGTGTGGATACGCATAGAGTCTTCGCACTATCGAAGAATTTGAAACGAGACTGTCTTCACTAGGTACGTCTTAGATCCGATCTATTGACATGTAAATAAATTTTAAACACGAAATGATCTGTCTAGGATTGTTATTGTCTACCGTTGCGTGTTACAAACACCTATATGCAATCCATCAGTGGTATCAGAGTCGTGGTTTATTGTGTCTAAAATTTATTTACGAAATATTTTAATATTATATTTGAAAAATTCAAACCATAATACATGTGTCTTGTGCAATAGTCAAATCGTTTGAATGTTGATATTATTTTATTGAGGATAAAATATGTATTCATATAACTATTGAGATAGTTCTTAACTTGAATTTGAAATTTTGTATTAGATACTACGGGAATTTATAATAGGTTACATGATTCTATTGTTATTAGTTCATGAGATGTTAATTAGTAATGATATTCTGGCATGAATTACTTTTTTGTGATATATGTGATATATAGATTAAACATGTTAGAAGAATGTTGAATTTCGTTTTTATGTTACGTGCTTGTTCGTTACATAATTTTGGATTATTTGTTACATGTGATGTTGTCACGACCCGGATTTCCCACCATCGGGAGTCGTGATGGCGCCTACTGTCGGAGCTAGGCAAGCCAAGTATTAAAACATTTTTCTGATAACATCTCAACGATATAAATAAAACGAGTCATTTAAATAAAAGAGGAAGTCTTAAAAACATAGATAACTGAAAACCAAATGCGGAAGTTTAAATACAACTCTACCCAGATCCAGCGTCACTAACTCACGAACTACTAAAGAGTGCTAAAAACAAGTCTGAATAGAAGTACATCAATGTTTGTCTCGGTACAAGGAAAACAAACTAATAACATAGAAGGGACTCCGGCCTGCGGACGTCAGCTAGGCTACCTCGAAAGTCCCTGAACTGAAGTCAGCTCCCGATCAAATCCTACTGCTGAGGCTCAAAAGCTGCTCCTGGATATGTGCAAAAATATGCACAGAGTGTAGCATCAGCACAACCGACCCCATGTGCTGGTAAGTGCCTGGCCTAACCCCGACGATGTAGTGACGAGGCTAGACAGGACCTACCAAAAATAACCTGTGCAGATATATATGTATATACAAGTGCAACGAAATAACAGAAGAAAATACCAATTAAGGCGGGGACGGGACATGCTTAGGGGAAATACAGATGAAAACAACTTATCAGAAGTAAACACGAAACTACATCAGATCTCATAATCTATATAAGTGGTCGGCGTGCCACACGATCCCATTTCATAATATATAAGTGGTCGGCGTGCCACACGATCCCATTTCATAATATATAAGTGGTCGGCGTGCCACACGATCCCATTTCATAATATATAAGTGGTTTCCCGGCAAGGGAGAATACAACTAAGTAGTTCAATCCCGGCAAGGGAGCAACAACAATAACTTACACGTCCCGGCAAGGGAATAATCGCATCTCTTTCTCTTACGTTCATTTCTTACTTTTTAATCAAGTCAAAAATCGAGCCAATGCTCCAAAGAGTTTACACATCATATTTCCTTCTCATTCTCTTCATATCATATAGAAACCATCAATTAACAAGGAAGAGTCACTACAGTATCCCAATTAAGCACAAATAAAGACCCACGGTCATGCTAGACACCGGTGTATAGATACTCGTTACCATGCCTATACACCGTACTCAACATTTAGCAATTAGCAAATAATACTCTAATCCTATTCCCTCAAGCCAAAGTTAGATCAAACACTTACCTCAAATGCTCCAAAAATCAACTCAAGCCTCTAGCGTAGCTTTACCCCTCGAAATCGGCTCCAACTCAGTCAAATCTATGAAATAATGACTTTACAATATTAATAATAGCTAAACAAACTAAACCCAATGGCTAAATATGAATTTCCAAGCTTTCTTCCAAAAATTCCAAAATCGACCTCGGGCCCGCTTGGTCAAAACACGAGGTTCGAACCAATTCCATGTCACCCATTCCCCCACGAGCCCGGATATACAATTTGTTTTCAAATTCGACCCCAAAACGAGGTCTAAATCAAAGAAAATTGAAAAGCCCTAATTCTACCATTTTCTCCAATTCTTACCATGAACTACATGATTTAGGTCTAGGAATTTGATAAATGATGATAGAAAATGAAGAAAACGAGTTAGATAATACTTACCCAAGAAGTTTTGGTGAAGGATAGCTCTAAAAATCGCCTATGGGCTGTGGAGAAGGTGAGTTCGTGTGTTTTGGGTGAAAAATCCCGTAAATGTTCTGTTTTGGGTATTTAAAAATCACTGGGCAAAATTGCTCTATGCGATCGCGGGAAGGGCATCGCGATCGCATAGAGGAAGGGTTATTGGTCAGTGCGATCGCGAGCCATGGAATGCGATCGCATATAAAACTAAAATGGGGGCTGATTTTTTTGTACACTGCGATCGCACAATGGAAGGGAGCGATCGCATAGAATGAATTTGCAGAGGTACGCGATCGCATGGCCTATAATGCGATCGCATAGAACAAAACAGGGCGACTCCAAATTAACTCTACGCGATCGCAGACATACCTATGCGATCGCATAGAAGAAAATGACTGGGCACTGACTGCATAAATTCTGCAACACTTCCTAAGGCCAAAAACACCCCGAACCACCTCCGAATCACTCCCGAGCCCTTGGGGCTTCTAACCAACACACACACTAACTCAACAACCTCATACGAACTTAACCGAGCGATCAAATCGCCAAAACAACATCAAAATCAATGAATCAACCCTCAAAATCATCATTTTTCATTCTAACTTCATAAACTTCAAATTTTAGATATTTAGGTCCGAAACACGTCAAATGACGTCCGATTTCAACCAAATTTCACAAAAAGCGCTTAAACCATATATAAGACTTGTACTGGGCGACGGAACCAAAATACGAGCCCGATACCACAGTCTTTTAATCAATTTTCATTTCCATTTTCCTTAACAATTCCAAAAAAACAATTTCACAGAAAAATTCTTTTCCTCGGGTTCTAGACCTCGGATTTCGATTCCGGGCACATGCCCGAGTCCCATATTTTTCTACAGACCCTCCGGGACCGTCAAATCACGGGTCCGGGTCCGTTTACCAAATATATTGATCGAAGTCAACTTTAATCATTTTAAAGCCACATTTTGAAATGTTTCCCAGAATTTAACATATAATCTTTCCGGCTACGCGCCCGGACTGCGCACGCAAATCGAGGCAAGTAAAAATGAGGTTTTCAAGGCCTCGGAAGCACGGAATGAAAGAGAAAACAGGTGATGACCCTTTGGGTCGTCACGTTCTCCACCTCTAAAACAACCGTTCGTCCTCGAACGGACAAAAGAAAGAAGTACCTGAGTCGGGAAATAGATGAGGATAACGGCTCCGCATATCAGACTCGGACTCCCAGGTCGATGCCTCAGGAGGCTGACCTCTCCACTGGACACGCACTGAAGGAAAACTCTTCGACCTCAACTGTCGAACCTGCTGGTCTAGAATAGCTACCGACTCCTCCTCATAAGACAGATCCTTGTCCAACTGGACAGTGCTGAAATCTAATACGTGGGCTGGATCGCCGTGATACCTCCGAAGCATGGACACATGAAACACTGGATGCACGGCTGACAAGCTAGGCGGCAAGGCAAGCCTATAAGCCACCTCTCCCACACGATCGAGAATCTCAAATGGACCAATGAACCTGGGGCTAAGCTTGCCCTTCTTCCCAAATCTCATCACGCCCTTCATAGGCGACACTCGGAGCAAGACCCACTCACCAACCATGAAAGCTACATCCCGAACCTTACGATCCGCATAAATCTTTTGCTGCGACTGAGCCGAACGAAGCCTGTAGTGAATGATCTTGACCTTATCCAAGGCCTCCTGAACTAGATCGGTACCCAATAACCGAGCCTCTCCCGGCTCAAACCATCCCACTGGAGACCGACATTGCCTACCATACAACGCCTCATATGGAGCCATCTGAATGCTGAACTGGTAGCTGTTGTTATAGGCGAACTCTGCTAAGGGCAAAAACTGGTCCCACGAGCCTCCAAAATCAATGACACAGGCTCGGAGCATATCCTCCAAAATATGAATAATCCGCTCGGACTGACCGTCCGTCCGAGGATGGAACGTTGTACTCAACTCAACTCGTGTGCCCAACTCTCGCTGAAATGCACCCCAGAAACGCGAGGTAAACTGCGTACCCCGATCCGAAATGATAGATGTCGGCACACCATGAAGGCGAACAATCTCCCGGATATAAATCTCAGATAACCTCTCGGATGAATAGGAGACTGCTACAGGAATGAAATGCGCTGACTTGGTCAGCCTATCAACAATAACCCATATCGAGTCGAACTTCTTCCGAGTCAACGGAAGTCCAGTAACGAAATCCATGGTAATCCTCTCCCACTTCCACTCGGGAAGCTCAATCCTCTGAAACAAACCACCAGGCCTCTGATGCTCATACTTAACCTGCTGACAGTTCAAACATCGAGCCACATATGCAACAATATCTTTCTTCATCCTACGCCACCAATAATGCTGCCGCAAGTCCTGATACATCTTCGCGGCGCCCGGGTGAATAGAATACCGAGAACTATGGGCCTCCGCTAAGATCAACTCTCGAATCCCATCGACATTGGGCACACAAACTCGCCCCTGCAATCTCAAAACACCGTCATCATCTAAGGTCACCTTCGTGGCACCTCCACGCTGCACCGTGTCTCTCAGGACACATAAATGGGGATCATCAAACTGCCGATCACGGATACGCTCCAATAATGAAGAACGAGCGACCGTGCAAGCTAACACTCTGCTAGGCTCAGAAATATCCAACCTCACAAATCGATTGGCCAAGGCCTGAATATCCAAAGCAAGTGGTCTCTGGCTGACCGAAATATAAGCAAGACTACCCATGCTGGCGGACTTCCTACTCAATGCATCGGCCACCACATTGGCTCTCCCCGGGTGATACAAAATAGTAACATCATAATCCTTCAATAGCTCCAACCACCTCCTCTGCCTCAAGTTCAACTCCTTCTGCTTGAACAAGTACTGCAGACTCTTGTGATCAGTGTACACCTCACACGTCACACCATATAGGTAATGCCTCCAAATCTTTAGAGCATGAACAATGGCCGCCAACTCTAAATCATGAACCGGATAATTCTTCTCGTGGATCTTCAACTGCCTCGAAGCATAAGCAATGACTCTGCCATCCTGCATCAATACTGCACCAAGTCCAATACGGGAAGCATCACAATAGACTGTATAAGGCCCTGAGCCTGTGGGCAAAACCAATATCGGTGCCGAAGTCAGAGCTGTCTTGAGCTTCTGAAAGCTCGCCTCACACTCATCTGACCATCTGAACTGGGCATCCTTCTGGGTCAATCTGGTCATCGGGGCTACAATAGATAAAAACCCCTCCACGAACCGATGATAGTAGCCTGCTAACCCCAAGAAACTCCAAATCTCTGTAGCTGATGCTGGTCGAGTCCAGTTCTTGACTACCTCTATCTTCTTCGGGTCCACCTGAATACCCTCTGCTGATACAACGTGACCCAGAAATGCAAGCGAACTCAACCAGAACTCACACTTGGAGAACTTGGCATATAACTGACTACCCCTCAGAGTCTGAAGAACCACTCTGAGGTGCTGCTCGTGCTCCTCCTGGCTGCGGGAGTACACCAAAATATCATCAATAAAGACTATCATGAACATGTCCAAATATGGCCTGAACACTCGGTTCATCAACTCCATGAATGCTGCTGGGGCATTGGTCAACCCAAATGACATGACCAAAAACTCATAATGCCCATACCGAGTGCGGAATGCTGTCTTAGGGACATCAGATGCCCTAATCCTCAGCTGGTGGTAGCCAGATCTCAAGTCTATCTTTGAAAACACCTTTGCACCCTGAAGCTGGTCGAACAAATCATCAATCCTCGGCAGTGGATACTTGTTCTTAATCGTCACTTTGTTCAATTGCCGGTAATCAATGCACATCCTCATCGAACCAACCTTTTCTTCACAAATAACACCGGCGCACCCCAAGGCGAAACGCTGGGTCTGATGAAACCCTTCTCAAGCAAATCCTGCAACTGATCCTTTAACTCTTTCAACTCTGGCGGGGCCATGCGATACGGCAGAATGGAAATGGGCTGAGTGCCCGGAGCCAGGTCAATACAAAAATCTATATCCCTGTCGGGCGGCATACCCGACAGGTCTGAAGGGAAAACCTCGGGGAACTCCCGAACAATAGAAACAGAATCAATAGAAGGGACCTCTGCGCTGGAATCACGAACATACGCCAGATAGGCTAAACACCCCTTTTCGACCATGCGTCGAGCCTTCACATATGAGATAACACTGCGAGTGGCATGACCTGGGGTCCCTCGCCACTCCAAATGGGGCAAATCTGGCAAAGCCAAAGTCACGGTCTTGGCGTGACAATCCAAGATAGCATGATACGGGGATAACCAATCCATCCCTAATATAACATCGAAATCCACCATGTCTAAGAGCAATAAATCAACACGGGTCTCAAGACCCTCAAACACTACCACACAGGAACGATGAACTCCGTCGACCACTATAAAATCACCCACTGGTGTAGATAGATAAACAGGAATACCCAAAGCATCACTAGGCATAACCAGGTAGGGTGCAAAATAGGATGACACATAGGAATACGTAGACCCAGGGTCAAATAGCACTGAAGCATCCCTATCACAGACCAGAATAGTACCTGTAATAACTGCATCTGAAGACTCAGCCTCTGGCCTGGCTGGAAGAGCATAACACCGGGGCTGGGCCCCACCTCCCTAAACCATATCTCTAGGACGATCGGCTGCTGGCTGGCCTCTACCTATGGCGGTCCGAGCTCCACCTCTATGATCTCTACCTCCACCTCTATGGCCTCTACCCCCGCCTCTAGCTGGCTGGACGGCCTGTGGATCACCTGATGCCTGAATCATAGGGCGAGGACCCTGCTGCTGAGAGCTGTCCGAAGCTCGAGGGAAAAACCTAGCAATGTGCCTCGTGTCGCCACACATGTAACAAGCCCTCGACTGCTGAGAATAGCGGAGTGGTGGTGCGCTGATGGGTGCTGATGGCGAACTGAAAAGCTGCTGATCAGAAGACTGCGGCTGAGAGCCACGACCACCTGAAGTACCATGTCAGACCTGTAGGGCTGACTGAAAGGGCCTCGGAGGATGGCCTCTACCATAAGAATCCCCCACCTCCAGACGAGGTACCACTGAATNGATGTCTCCCAGATACAGTGCTCCTCTTGGCAATATCTTTCGGATTATGTATGGACCTTTCCAATTAGGGGCAAACTTTCCTTTTGCTTCCTGGTGATGAGGGAGAATGCGTCTGAGTACAAGATGTCCCACTTCAAAATTCCTGGGACGCACTTTCTTGTTATAAGCGCGGGCCATTCTTTGTTGGTATAACTGCCCGTGACACACTGCGGCCATCCGTTTTTCATCAATTAATGACAATTGCTCTAGCCCGGTCTTAACCCACTCACTGTCTTTAATCTCCGCTTCAACAATTAACCGGAGTGAAGGAATTTATACTTCTGCAGGTATGACAGCTTCAGTACCGTAAACCAACAAGTACGGTGTCGCTCCAATTGATGTACGCACTGTGGTACGATACCCGAGTAATGCAAAAGGTAGCTTTTCATGCAATTGCCTGGAGCTTTGAATCATCTTTCTCAAAATCTTCTTGATGTTCTTATTTGCTGCTTCAACAGCACCGTTGGCTTTTGGCCGATAAGGAGTAGAGTTTCTATGCGTTATCTTGAATTGTTCACATACCTCTCCCATCAGACGACTGTTCAAGTTTGCAGCATTGTCGGTAATGATAGTTGAAGGAATGCCAAAGCGGCAAATGAGATTGGAGTGCACAAAGTCTACCACAGCTTTCTTGGTGACCGACTTGAGAGTGATGGCCTCAACCCATTTTGTGAAATAGTCAATTGCCACCAATATGAATCTATGCCCATTCGAAGCTTTCGGCTCAATCGGCCCAATGACATCCATACCCCAAGCAACAAATGGCCAAGGTGTGACATCGGATGGAGCTCTGTTGGAGGTGCATGAATCAAATCACTGTGCACCTGACATTGATGGCATTTTCGAACAAAGTTGAAGCAGTCCTTTTCCATAGTTATCCAGTAGTACCCTGCTCGCAGAATTTTCTTTGCCAACACATAACCATTCATATGAGGTCCGCATACTCCTGTGTGTGTGAGCACGTGATTTTTGCCCTAAGCAAACTATTTCCAAAAGTCTCAAATAATTGATTTCTCTATTATTTTTACAATCTTCGTGAATTTTTTTTTTTTTTTGCTAACTTTTTGTGTTAATTGGTTGCATTTTATTCATATGAAAATACAAATATGTATTTGCATTTAGGGATTTAATGTTACAATTTTAGTATTAGGTAGTTTTAGAAAATTTAAAGAAAATTGCAAAAATAGTTCTTTGCACGTTTAATTGTTAATTATTGCATTTATCTTTAAATAGTATTTTTAAATAATTTTAGGAGTTAAATAGTTTAATTAGGTCTTTGTTTTGTTTTAACATTTTATAAAATAAAAAAAAATAAAATAATAATAAATAAATACAAAAGCCAAAATGAACAAACAATTATAATAAGAAGGCTGCTTTGAATTGGGCCATTGTTAACAAATTCGGAGCCCAGGTGTTAAAACAAGCCCCAGGCCAGCCCAAACCCGCGTCTAAACCCGGTCCAGCCCCCCCCCCCCCATAACCCAAAACGACGTCGTTTTAGGGTTTAATCTCAGTCGTTGCTCCTCAATCCAAAGGACGAGATCGTCCTAGGATCTCAGTATAAGACTGTCCGAACGCTCCCCCCCACCCCCATTTCCTCATCTCCCTCACCCTACCTCTCCTCTCAAACCCTAATCCAAGCCGCCACCAAACCCCACTGCCTGAGGGTGGCGACGCCGCCTCCAATCGCTCTGAAAATAACAATACAGCTCCCTCTCCTCTCCCTCATCACTAATCCACGACCATATTCCCTCGAATCAAACCCAGAAGCTCTGAATATGTGTTTAAAAATCGGGTCTCAAAACACAAGTTCATCCAAATGACTCCAAGTCTTCACCATACAGTCTCCTCGTCCTCCCCCTCACAAATCCGTGGTTATTTTCTTTCGAAGTTCACCAGGCCGCCTCCAATTTCAAATCTAGGGTTTCAAGTTTTTCTGCCATTGGGAAAGCTTCACTCTCGGATGATTTTGATTAATATTATGAGTTTATTTCGACAAAGATAAACCCATAATATCAATTAAATTCGTTCCCAGAAATCAAATAAGCTCGAAGATTAATTCAGTAAGTCATTTTCCCCTTTTCAGTTTCGATTTAGTTCGCTTCTTGTTCTATCTTTTAATTAAGTGTAGTTTTAATTTCTGAATATTTTAATTAGTGATTTGTTGGTGATATAACTCTGTCGATTAGATTGTTGGTTCTTAGTTTAATTCTCATTTTTGTTTGTTTAACCTGTTTTTGTCTTGTTCACTTTTTAGTTAGTCAATCGTTAGTATAATTGTTAGGTATTAATTCAGTTTTAATTAGTTTAAATGATTAGTTTCAGTCGAATTTTGTTTGAAAACTGTTGCTCCTTGATCTTCCTGATACTTCACTTCGATTCTGTGGTTAGATAGTTAATTCAATTGTAGGATTTGTTCTGTGGTTAGTCAGTTAATTAGTTTTCAGTTTAGTTATTGTCAATTGGATGCATTATTAGAGTTGTAGGACTTAGTTTGGAGTATATCTGATTGAGCTTTGGTTGAGCAGTAATTTTAGGAGGTAATAAGGGTAGTTTGGGAATTGGAAAAGGGTAGTTTTATTAAGATTGGTAAATTCAAAATAAGGGTAAGGGTAGTATAGGTATTTTGCGGGTAGAAGAGCATCCTAGGGCCTTCTAGAATGGTACTTTAGTGTAGATTTTAGCACAATAGAGGTACTTGCTTATGTAACAAGTCAAGAAACAAGGGGTAGAAAATAGAATTGAGATAGGGACTAATGGGTAAAGTGAAAATCTGAAATTGGACCCTAAGTTTGCCTATAAATAGGCATTCATTTGCCTTGCTGAGGAGGCTTTTGGGAACCCCTTGAAAATTGCTATAAGTTTGGAGCCTCAAAAATTCCCCCCAACAAATCTCTTCAAGCTTCACAGATCTGAAATTCAAATTTCAGATCACAAACTCCATTAGGTCTTAGCTTCTTTCAAAGAAAAACCAAAAAAGGGCAAACATAAAAAAAAAAACAAAAAAATACTGTTTTATTGACCACTAGGATCAGAAATAGTCTGAGTTACTCTGTGTTCTGTTCTATAGTTGAGATTTACTGCATATAGGGTCGTTTGGGGTTTATTCGAGTTGTTGTTGGTTGATTTTGAGTATTCGAGCTGGTTTTGGGTTGCTTCAGTGATAGAAATTGTTGCTGTGTTTGATCTATCACTGGAATTTCAAATTTGTTCCTGAATTTGCTGTGTCAACTGATTTATTACTGGATTTTGAACTTATTCCTGGGTTGCTGCTGAGAAATGTTACTGCTGCTGATCTTTTCTTCTTCTTATTGCTCTCTGACTTCCAGGTACACGTTTGAATCTACTCTGCTGTAACTTTGAGCTTGAAATGGAATACAATTACTCACCTATTTGATCCTGAAATATGCTGCCTGGGCTGTGGTTTGTTGGTAGTTAAAAAGGCGTTAGATTTAATTGTACAGCATAGTTTAAAATCGATTTGTATGTATATAAATCTTGGACTGTATAATTGAGACTGGACCAGACTGTTTTCGATACTGTTGAGACATTTGGAATTGATTGTAGTTCACGTTCCCAATATCTGAATACTGCATATAAAGGTTAGAACTAGAAATCCTGAATATGAGCCTGTTTTTATTTTAGAACTGCAGCCTCGTTGTATTAATTCGAATAGGCCTGTTAATATTAAGCCAGGGTATTTGCACTATTCATGCTGAGTTTACACAACTATAACAGTCTATTGTAATTGATGACCACTCTAGTGTACCAGTCACGTTCATTGCATTTAACATGTAATATGATGCTTCCCTCTGGTTTGTTTTTCACCGTTAGTGACATCTAGGAACTCACCAGTAGGCAAATAAATAAGTATACTTTGTTCTTCCTCGTATAAGTCATTGAATACAATTAAAATAGCCTGAAGTAACTCAGTAGATTTACATTTGTTGATTTGAGGTTCTGATTGGTTTGGCGTAGGCCCAGGCCCAGTTTTGACTCCATTCTCGTTTGGGCCTGGACCAAGGCGTTTGATGGACCAGTTGAAATCGTGTAGACCTGAGTGTAATTTCCCCTCGTTGGGCTTATCTTAGAGCCCAATGGCTGGACTGTGGTGCATAATTACCACTTAGTCCAATAATGAATTAAGTAGGATTTCCTCCATTACTAGAGACAAGTAAAAATAGAGAACCATAGTTGTTTTTAGGTTTGCCTTTAAATAATAAATGAGATGAGCCTCGCCAAGCAAAAATACACAAATTACGCGGCCCTCAATAAATATTATATTAATTTTTAGACTTCGGGATGTGCCGTTTAGCGAATTTCACGGCCTTTCCCAAATAATAACGCGTTAGTCTCTTTAGGCGCGTATTTAATTAATATTACTTTCCTAAATTCGGGTGCACATTTATGTGACCCAAATCCAAATCTCAACGAAGTCGAAATGTGTTAATAATCACGGGTGCACTGGTGCGACGTGGTTCGAGACGCATTTTCATGACGTTGCAATTCTTATTAAACATAAAAATAAAAGCGGTTTACTAATAAAAGCATAAACTAGAACATGTTTTGAAATTAGATAAAATCAAATACAACAGTTGAGCGACCGTGCTAGAACCACGGAACCCGGGAATGCCTAACACCTTCTCCCGGGTTAACAGAATTCCTTACTCGGATTTCTGGTTCGCGGACTGTTAACGGAGTCATGATCTCCTCGGATCGGGATTCAACTGATGACTTGGGACACCATTAATCTCCCAAGTGACGACTCTGAATATTAATAATAAATCCCGTTCCGATTGTCCTTTAATTGGAAAAACTCCTTTACACCCT
>NC_031995.1:108733031-108733780 GCF_001879085.1 Nicotiana attenuata | reverse complement strand
AGACTGGACCAGACTGTTTTCGATACTGTTGAGACATTTGGAATTGATTGTAGTTCACGTTCTCAATATCTGAATACTGCATATAAAGGTTAGAACTAGAAATCCTGAATATGAGCCTGTTTTTATTGTAGAACTGCAGCCCCGTTGTATTAATTCGAATAGGCCTGTTAATATTAAGCCAGGGTATTTGCACTATTCATGCTGAGCTTACACAACTCTAACAGTCTATTGTAATTGATGACCACTCTAGTGTACCGGCCACGTTCATTGCATTTAACATGTAATATGATGCTTCCTCTGGTTTGTTTTTTCACCGTTAGTGACATCTAGGAACGCACCGGTAGGCAAATAAATAAGTATACTTTGTTCTTCCTCGTATAAGTCATTGAATACAATTAAAATAGCCTGAAGTAACTCAGTAGATTTACATTTGTTGATTTGAGGTTCTGATTGGTTTGGCGTAGGCCCAGGCCCAGTTTTGACTCCATTCTCGTTTGGGCCTGGACCAAGGCGTTTGATGGACCAGTTGAAATCGTGCAGACCTGAGTGTAATTTCCCCTCGTTGGGCTTATCTTAGAGCCCAATGGCTGGACTGTGGTGCATAATTACCACTTAGTCCAATAATGAATTAAGTAGTACTTTTTCCTCCATTACTAGAGACAAGTAAAAATAGAGAACCATAGTGTTTTTAGGTTTGCCTTTAAATAATAAATGAGATGAGCCTCGCCAAGCAAAAATACACAAATTAC
>NC_031995.1:108726395-108731888 GCF_001879085.1 Nicotiana attenuata | reverse complement strand
ATGAGGCTCACATGATCGAGTTAGTGCAGAAGGGAGAATACAAGAAGCCGTCACAAACTGTGATGATGATTAAGGCAAGTGAAAATAAAGCAAATGAGAAATTGGTTGATGGGAAAGCCTTGGTCGCAGTGGACCGGACAGTCAGTGAACCAGTGATGATAATAGAACCAGAGCCTGTTAAGGTGACAATACCAGGAGCAGTTGTTAAGCCTGTGTTGGTTGTAAAAGGCGCTCGAACAGAACCAGTTATCATTAAACCAGTGACCCAGTTGCCTGTGGTTAGTGAGAAAGCTGTCCCGTGGAATTATGACAGAGTGACTGTGATGTACCAAGGAAAGGAAATTAAAGAAGAAGTGTGCGAAACTCATGGGTTGACTAGATCAGGGAGGTGCTTCGCCCCTGAGGAAATGAGAAAGGTTAAAGCAGCTAAAGACACTCCGGCACCGACAAAGAGGGTTAGCACAGAAGAAGAAGCTGAAGAGTTCCTGAAAAAGATGAAGGCTCAGGACTATTCGATTGTGGAACAATTGAGAAAAACCCCGGCACAGATCTCATTATTGTCCTTATTGATCCATTCGGATGAACACCGCCGGGCGTTGATGAAGATTCTGAACGAAGCTCATGTGCCAGATAAAATCACTGTGAATCATCTTGAGAAGATTGCAAACAAAATTTTTGAGGTGAACAGGGTAACATTTTCTGATGATGAGTTGCCATTGGAAGGAACTGAACATAATAGAGCTCTTTACCTCACAGTGAAGTGTGAAGATTCCGTGGTAACTCGGGTGCTAATTGATAATGGGTCTAGTGCAAACATTTGCCCTCTTTCCACCCTAGAAAAGTTGAAAGTTGACAAGGAAAGAATTTATAAAAATAGTATCTGTGTAAGGGGATTTGACAGCGGAGGGAAAGACAGTGGGAGATATTGTGTTGGAGCTAACAATAGGACCTGTGGAATTCACTATGGAGTTTCAAGTGCTTGATGTCAGCGTTTCCTACAATCTTTTATTGGGACGGCCCTGGATTCATGCCGCAAAGGCAGTACCGTCTACTTTGCATCAAATGGTTAAATTTGAATGGGATCGGCAGGAGATCGTGGTCCATGGAAAGGACAATTCTTGTAATGCTATTACATCCTTCGAGGAAGTTGAAAATGACAAAGGCCCGTGGGTGTAACAAGTCATGGACGCAGTGTCAGTTGATAAAATCCCGGAAGGGGAGTGTGTTCCTATGCCCAAGATAGCTTCCGCATCTGTTATGGTAGCTTCAGAGATGATAAGGAATGGATTCTTGCCCGGAAAAGGATTGGGTGCTTCATTGCAGGGAATCATACAGCCAGTGTTTCTTCCCGGAAATCTGGACACTTTCGGGCTAGGTTTCAAACCCACTACTGCTGACATAAGGAGAGCCAAAAAGATGAAAAAGAGAGTGTGGACCCTCCCAAAACCTATTCCTCGCCTTTCCCGTTCCTTCGTCCGGCCTGGTACTAAACAACGCCCAGCAACAGCACTACCAAATTCTATGGTGATAGAACCTGACAAGGAGCTGATCGAAAAGTTTGAAAGGGTGTTCGATGAAGTGAATATGGTGGAACCAGGCGAAGGTCCGAGTAAAGTTGATGTGCAGTTCGTGGGGTCTCAGGCCAAGCTCAATAACTGGGAAGCTACTCCTCTTCCAACTCGGAAGGAGTCGTGGTAGTTAGTTTTGGATTTTCCTTTGAGTATTAAATCTGGATTATTTCCAGGGTTGTAATTCAGATTTCTATGTTCCGTCCATTTGGATGAGTTAAACCTTGTTACCTTACAATTTTAATGAAATGCAATTTCCTACTCTCTTCATTCCTGATAGCCTTTATTTTGTTTTCTTTTCTCTCTTGTACAGTCCCTTTTATGCTGGTTTCGGCCTAGTCTTGATAATCCACATGAAATAGTAATACAAGAAATTGAGTGTGATGGCGAGGGGGAATACGATGACGAGGAAGCTTTGGAAGAAATCAGTAAAGAATTAAACCAATTTGAGGAAAAACCCAAACCTAACTTGAATAACACAGAGGCAATCAATCTAGGGGATCAGGAAAATGTTTGGGTTACAAAAATAAGTGTCCATTTGGAAGCCCCGCTCAGGGAGGAGATAATTAGATTGTTGTTTGAGTACAAAGATGTTTTCGCATGGTCATATGATAATATGCCGGGTCTGAGTACCGATCTGGTGGTCCACAAATTGCCCATTTATTCGGAATGCCCCCCGTCAAGCAAAAGTTGAGGAAATTCAAAACAAATATCAGTGTGAAAATTAAGGAAGAGGTTACTAAGCAGTTTGAGGCGAAGGTCATACAGGTTACTCGATATCCTACCTGGTTAGCTAATGTGGTGCCAGTACCAAAGAAAGATGGGAAGACCAGAGTATGTGTTGATTACCGTGATCTCAATAAGGCGAGCCCGAAGGACAACTTCCCACTTCCAAACATCCATATACTGATTGACAATTGTGCCAAACATGAGATTGGTTCCTTCATGGATTGTTATGCAGGCTATCACCAGATTTTGATGGATGAGGAGGATGCGGAAAAGACGGCATTCATCACGCCTTGGGGAACGTATTGTTACAGGGTCATGCCATTTGGGTTGAAGAACGCAGGGGCAACGTATATGAGGGCAATGACTACCATGTTCCATGACATGATACATCAGGAAATCGAGGTCTATGTGGACGACATGATCATAAAGTCGAGGAAACAATGTGACCATGTTAGGGATTTGAGGAAATTCTTCCAGAGACTCCGCAGGTACAACCTCAAGCTTAATCCAGCAAAGTGTGCGTTTGGAGTCCCATCGGGGAAGTTGTTGGGATTTGTGGTGAGTCGGCGCGGTATTGAATTAGACCCGTCTAAGATCAAAGCCATCCAGGAGCTACCGCCGCCAAGGAACAAGAAAGATGTGATGAGTTTGCTTGGCAGGTTGAATTACATCAGCAGGTTCATTGCCCAGCCTACAGCTACTTGTGAGCCCATTTTCAAGCTGCTAAAGAAAGATGTTGCGGTCAGATGGACAGACGAATGTCAAGCAGCATTTGACAAGATTAAGAAGTATTTGGCTAGTCCACCTGTTGGTCCCGCCAGAGCCAGGAAGGCCCTTGATCCTTTACCTGACTGTGTTGGACAATTCTTTTGGTTGTGTACTGGGGCAGCATGACTTCACAGGAAGGAAAGAGCAGGCAATTTACTACCTCAGCAAGAAGTTCACATCATATGAGGTAAAATACACTCAACTCGAGAGGACGTGTTGTGCTCTAACCTGGGTAGCGCAAAAGTTGAAACATTACTTGTCAGCATATACTACCTATCTTATCTCTCGGTTGGACCCATTGAAGTATATTTTTCAAAAGCCCATGCCCACAGGGAGGCTAGCGAAATGGCAAATCCTGCTTACGGAATTTGATATTGTCTACGTGACCCGGACTGCAATGAAAGCACAAGCACTGGCTGATCATTTAGCTGAGAATCCCGTTGATGATGAATATGAGCCTTTGAAAACATACTTCCCGGACGAGGAAATAATGCATGTTGAAGAATTAGAACAGATCGAGAAGCCTGGATGGAAACTTTTCTTTGATGGAGCTGCCAATGCCAAGGGTGTCGGAATAGGAGCAGTACTGATTTCTGAGACAGGGCAACACTACCCTGTCACTGCTCAACTTCGTTTCTATTGCACCAGTAACATGGCTGAGTACGAAGCATGTATCCTGAGATTGAGATTGGCTATAGACATGGGTGTCCAGGAAATCTTGGTCATGGGTGACTCGGACCTTCTTGTACACCAGATTCAGGGAGAGTGGGAGACACGAGATTTGAAGCTCATACCATAACGGCAGTGTTTGCATGAACTTCGTCAACGGTTTCAATCAATAGATTTCAAACACATTCCAAGGATGCACAATGAGGTTGCCGATGCTTTGGCCACTTTGGCATCAATGTTACATCATCCGGACAAGGCTTACGTGGATCCGTTACAGATTCAAGTTCGAGATCAGCATGCCTATTGTAATGTGGTGGAGGAAGAGTTCGATGGTGAGCCATGGTTCCATGATATAAAAGAATATCTCCGGATGGGAGTATACCCGACACAAGCTACAGGGGATCAAAAGAGAGCAATTCGACGCTTGGCAAGCGGATTTTTCTTCAGTGGAGGAGTATTGTACAAGAGAACTCCAGATCTCGGGTTATTGAGATGCATAGATGCCAAACAGGCTACAGTTATCATGGTTGAGGTACATGCGGGAGTTTGATATATATTGGCAAAGAAGATCCTCCGAGCAGGTTATTATTGGCTTACTATGGAACGGGATTGCATCAGTTTCGTGCGCAAATGTCATCAATGTCAGATACACGGAGATTTGATTCATTCTCCACCATCTGAATTGCAAACAATGTCAGCACCATGGCCGTTCGCCGCCTGGGGAATGGATGTTATTGGTCCGATTGAGCCGGCAGCCTCAAATGGGCATAGATTCATTTTGGTAGCTATTGATTATTTCACTAAATGGGTGGAGGCAAAAACCTTCAAATCCGTGACTAAGAAGGCAGTTGTCGATTTCGTACATTCAAATATCATATGCCGGTTTGGGATCCCGAAGGTAATCATCACAGATAATGGTGCCAATCTCAATAGTCATTTGATGGCTGAGGCATGTCAGCAGTTTAAGATCATGCACCGCAATTCCACTCCATATCGTCCTAAGGCAAATGTGGCAGTCGAAGCAGCTAACAAGAATATCAAGAAAATACTTCGGAAAATGGTAGAAGGGTCAAGGCAATGGCATGAAAAGTTACCTTTTGCCTTGTTAGGCTATCGCACTACTGTCCGCACTTCAGTAGGAGCGACTCCCTACTCATTGGTGTATGGAACCGAAGCAGTAATACCCGCAGAGGTTGAAATCCCGTCCCTCCGAATCATCGCAGAGGCAGAGATTGATGATGATGAATGGGTTAAAGCCCGCCTGGAACAACTAAGTTTGATTGATGAGAAGCGACTGGCAGCAGTGTGTCACGGTCAATTGTACCAACAGAGAATGGCAAGAGCATATAACAAGAAAGTGCGTCCGCGGAAGTTCGAAGTAGGACAGTTGGTGCTGAGACGTATCCTACCTCATTGGGCTGAGGCAAAAGGAAAGTTCGCCCCAAACTGGCAAGGGCCATTTGTTGTAACCAGAGTTTTGTCCAATGGTGCTTTATATCTAACGGACGTGGAAGGAAAATGTGTAGAAATGGCTATTAATTCCGATGCAGTCAAGAGATATTATGTATGATTTTCTTTATCTTTGTGTACCTGATTGTATTTGGCATGTTTTGAGATTGAAATGATGAAGGCATTTTGTTCTGCTATCCAAACACTTTATCCTTTGTTATCCCTTTGAGCCATATTAAATTTTCTTTCGTATCCCTCTTTCGGAATCAATACAAAACTCGAAAGCCCGAGCGTGGAAAATCAGCAGAGA
>NC_031995.1:108684939-108725556 GCF_001879085.1 Nicotiana attenuata | reverse complement strand
ACTCTCGGATGATTTTGATTAATATTATGAGTTTATTTCGACAAAGATAAACCCATAATATCAATTAAATTCGTTCCCAGAAATTAAATAAGCTCGAAGATCAATTCAGTAAGTCATTTTCCCCTTTTCAGTTTCGATTTAGTTCGTTTCTTGTTCTATCTTTTAACTAAGTGCAGTTTTAATTTCTGACTATTTTAATTAGTGATTTGTTTGTCGATTAGATTGTCGGTGATACATGTTTCTGTTAGTTCTAAGTGTAATTTTCATCTTTTGTTTGTTTACACTATTTTGTCTTGTTCAGTTTTTAGTTAGTCATTCGTTAGTATAATTGTTAGGTATTAATTCAGTTTTAATTAGTTTAAATGATAGGTTTCAGTCGCATTCTGTTTGAAAACTGTTGCTCCTTGATCTTCCTGATACCTCACGTCGATTCTGTGGTTAGATAGTTAATTCAATTGTAGGATTTGTTCTGTGTTTAGTCAGTAATTAGTGCTTCTTTAGTTCAGTACTTAGGTTAAGTTGATTTGGTTATAGCTGATAAGGATAATTTGGACCTAGATCGAAGGTTAATAATTGCAAAATAGATTCAGGGGTTTTGCTTGGGTTGGTCAGTAATTCCAAGAGGGTTTAAAGGGTAGTTTAGGCAGGAAAAAGGGTAGTTTCATTAAGATTGGTAAATTTAGAACCAAGGTAAGGGTAGAATAGGAATTGTAATGGGTATAGAACCTTCTAGGATGGACTATAGTGCAGGTTTCAGTAAACTTAGGGTAGTTGCTTGTGTAACAAGCCAAGAAACAAGGGGTAAAAATAGAATTAAAATAGGGACTAATGGGCAAAGTGAAAATCTGAAATTGGACCCTAAGTTCACCTATAAATAGGCATTCATTTGCCTTGTGCAACAAATTTTTTTTCAGCTCTGAAAATTCCCCCCACTCATTGAAGCATTCATCAGCTCAAATTTGAATTTTGAAATTCAAAAACTTCTCTTAGATCTTATCTTCTTAACCAAAAACCAAAAAAAAAACAGTAGCAAAGCTCCAAAAAAAAACTCAAAAAATATTGTTCCATTGAGAGTTTGGTTTAATTTCAAGTTGAAGTATTTGATTTTGCATCATTTAGCTTAGCATTTGGTTGCTGGAATTTGCTGGAGATTCCTGGGTTATTTCAAATTGGTTTTGAGTTGATTTGTTAGCTCTGTTGGTTTTCTGAACATTCATGGATCTCTGAGTTGCACTTGGGCTGTTCCTATTGTTCTATACTGCTGGAAATTGCATTTGCTGTAGTTGCTCGCCTTATTGCATCAGCTGACCTCTTCTCCTCTTCTCCTACATTTTTATTCAAATTCCAGGTACACTTCGAGACTTTGATGTATCTCCTATTGAAGTGAAAATGAAAATGGAGTGTTCAACCATTTGCCTTCTGAGAAATGCATGCTTGAGTTGTCATAGAAGAGGAGATTATGTATGATTTATACTTGTTTAGGATTACATTTGATTCATATATATATTGTATAACTTGGACTGTGATTGTTGAATTTTGGATCCAAGTTTGTTTCCTCTGAATCAGAAGCTTCAATGTATAGTGTGGACTGTCTGTGATGGCTATAGCTTAAAATCGAACACTGAGTCAGAACTAATGCATAGATCAGAAATTGTGTTAAATTTGGACTTATTAGGACAGTTTACATGCTTAAGTTTGTGTCATTTGATGGTAGATGCAATATTAAATCGTTCAATATCGTTCAGTGATGTTTCCGCTTAGTTTAGCTGATTTTGCTTCAATGGAACATTTGAATGCTCCTTCTATGTTATGGCGTAAATAAAGTCATCATGAATTAATATCAGAACCAGTTAACGAAACTGAAGGTTGTGATTTTGGCTCAATATCATTCAATTAGTAATTACATTTGCACCATCCTCTGGTAGAACTGACTGTTCAATAAAAGCATCATGTTGATCACCTTGTCTGCTAGTTTATTGGGCCAAGTTTGTATAAAACTGATTTGCTAGGTCAGTGCTTATTTGTGTTATTTTAGAGATCCAGTTGTGGAAAATCAAAATTCCTACTGAACTGAGTATCGAATTGGACAGCCGCCTAGATTTTCGATGGGCCAATCATAAGCCAAAAAACGGAAGCATCTTCCCACTGGTCCATTCTTCTACTCATGTCGCCAAGGTTGATTCAGCCCCCCCCCCCCCTCTGCATGGGTTGGTCTTGAAGCCCACACCCTAAGGCAATTCTTGGGCTGTCCCCGCTGAGTATCCATTTATCAATGTTAATTAGGACTTTTCCTTTTATATAAATACAAATAGAAAATTATAGTTGCTTTTAGGTTTTCCCTTTAAATAATAAATGAGACGAGCTTCGCCAAATAAAACATACAAATTGCGGGGCCCTCATTAATTGTTATATAAAAATACTTAGAATTCGGGCGGACCGTTTAGCGAATTTCACGGTCTTCTCCAAAGATAATAAACGCGTAGTTGCTTTAGGCGCGTATTTTAATAATATTACCTTCCTAAATGTGGGTGCACATTTATGTGACCCAAATCCAAATCTCAACGAAGTTGAAATGTGTTGACAATCACGGGTGCACTGGTGCGACGTGGTTCGAGACGCGTTTTCACGATGTTGCAATTCCTATTAAAAATAACAACAAAAGAGGTTTACTAATAAAAAGCACATAAGTTAGAACATGTTTTGAAATCAGATAAAATCAATTACAACAGTTGAGCGACCGTGCTAGAACCATGGAATCTGGGAATGCCTAACACCTTCTCCCGGGTTAACAGAATTCCTTACTCGGATTTCTGGTTCGCGGACTGTTAATAGAGTCATAATTTCCTCGGTTCGGGATTCAACCGGTGACTTGGGACACCATAAATCTCCCAAGTGGCGACTCTGAATTTTAATAACAAATCCCGTTCCGATTGTCCTTTAAGTGGAAAAATTCCTTACGCCCTCGCGGGTGTAGCGAAAAAGGGGGTGTGACACACCTCGATTCTTGAACTCAACACCTCGTCTTCGTGTTATGGCCCGATCCATTACGGGGCTGACCCTCGATTTATCCCCTAGTGTCGATTAATTAGCAAAATCGGGCAAGCCCGATTTTTACCGTATACAGATATTCCCCTCGTTTCTTAGAGTGTAATGAGAAGAAACGAACTCAGCCTTTGATTTTGCACCTCGACAAATTATGATGTCACCCTCGTGTTGTAAGCGACGGAGGCGACGAAGCATCGCGTCTGCACAGTTCTCAAGATCATTAATTAGTGCATGTTGATGGTCGGCCACTAATGCCTTTGAACCGTCATGGGAAACATTATAAATAGACCCTCCTCATAGTTTTCTCAAACTTTACTTTCAAAAATTTCTTAATCTTCAAAGCTCTCCTACTTCCATCAAGTTCCTCAATTCTGTAAATTATCTACATCCCGTCCACCAATCCTCTCTTATAACAACAAAATTCATCATCTTCTTTTTTTGAACTCACATAGACATAGAGAAAATATCTAAAACCATTCCCCAAAAGGAAAAAGCCTCTTCATCGCAGCCGGTCGGTGATAAAAAGCCGGTGGAGCCACGCATCGAAGAGTGTGTTCCCGGGTCGTGCGACCTCACTTCCGATTTCAAGATCGAGAAACCCTCGTCAGTCCCTGGCCGATGTGAGCCGATGTCGAGATATATATGCTCGATAACCGAAGGCGATCTCGAGCAGGTGAAAAAAGATTGTCACTGGAAAAACAAAGAGGTGGTGATTCCTACCCCTGAAGAGGATATCACCACTCACGTAGAAGGGTTCTTAAGTGTTTACACTTATCCCTTTACACCGGGTCCCGTTGATCTGGTTATTATCGACTTCTGCCGCCAATACCATATAACCCTAGGCCAAATCCACCCCTCTTTTTGGCGCATCGTTATTTTGCTCCGGTTTTTCGTGAGCAAGGTCGAAGGGATGTCTTTCACCCTCGACCATATCATTAGACTGTACAGCCCCTGTCTTTATCGAGGTGGACTAGTAAGGCTTCAGCGCTGGGCCACAAAGGTGCTGTTCTCGAGCATAGACGAGGACAAAGACCAAGGATGGATGGGCCGGTTTGTCCGAGTGAAGACTTCTAGCATAATCCCGGCCGAGAAGATGCCGTTCCCTGAAGAGTGGAACATGAAGCGTAAGCACAAACTCACCCATAGCTTCCGTTTACCGTTTTGTTTCTTTCGTCTTTTCGTATTGACATCATTCCATATGATGCAGTGGTTTCTTAGGTTCCCGGCGCAATCCCAAACCTTGAAGGCTGGGTTCGAAAATTGGCCTCGACCTCTTCATACGCTGAGCGCTCATGGCGCGATTTGGCCGAGGGCCGATGGGAGGCCAAAAATCACGGTAAGCTTCTCTATTCGTGATTGATGCCTTCCCATGAAATGTTTTCTTTTTTATTTTACTTGATTTCCTCCCATACAGTTCTTGGAGATAAAGTTGTCATGAGATCGCCCCCACCTAGGGAAGAGGACGCCCTGAAACCGGCTAAGGATAAGAAGAGGAGAAGGGCGTCGCCTTTTGATACTCCAAAGCCTAAGAAGATCAAGGATCGTAAGTCGAAGAATGATACTGCCGCTCTGTCCGCCGACGTAGCCCAAAAACTACGAGATGAAGAAGAGGAGGGAGAAGATGCTGACTGTGAGCTGGTGGCTCAAAAGAGGGGAAGCGTCGAAGCTTCAAAAGCAGCTGAGCCAGTGACGGTTGAGGAGGCTCATCTTCGGACCGAAGAGATCTCGGAAGACGGTCCGGCAAAGTCCCCGAATCATCGGGGGCTGAAGATTTCTCACGCCGTGACGAGCAATCGTCGGGTGTGCTTGAAGGGTCCAATTCCGAGGCCCTCCGAAAAGGAGAGAGTGCCCCAAGTGTCTTGCTTGGGGCAATCAATATTGATGATTCGCCGCCCCTCCCTACATTTTCTGAAGGACAGTTTCGGGAGGCCCAGTCTATGGAGACCCCCGATGTAGGAATGGTCCACGAAGGGGTTGACTTATTCTGTGGTTGCTTCACGGGGGTCAATGATGTTTTCGACCTGGATGCATTGATCATTTTTTATGAGGCTCAGCGACTCCTAAACCAGGTTGATTTCAGCCCCCGTTATTAGGTTCATGTTTTCTTTTATTTCCCTTTGTCTGATTTCCTTTTTTTTCTCCATAGGCTGTGACGCTTCATCGGGAAGCATTTTCCAAATCCCGAGCTGAGCTGAACCGGTGTGAGGCCGATCTCAAAAGGCTCACGGATGAGAGAGACGCACTCAAACTCCTCTATGTGCAAAAAGAATAGGAGATCAGGGACCTCCGAGCTGAATTGGCAGCAGCTCATAAAGAGCAGACTGATCTCATCGAGCACGTAATGTAAATTTTGGGAGCTTGACATATCAATTCGATATTGGTGACTAACACTTAGATCCTGCAGGTTCAACAGAAAGCCGGAAAGATTGAGCAGCTTTGCGAGGAGGGTGAGGTAAAAGAGGTAGAGACTTTGGGGTGGAAGCAAAACATGGACCGCCTCGCCTCGGAGAAAGATACCGCTCCAGCCCAGCTATTTTTAGTTGAGCGTCAACTCCAAAGCATGAAGGAAGAGAGCTTGGCCCGAGCCAAGAAAATTGAAGAGCTCGAGACTCGGTTGGCCGCTGAGTTTGCAAAGGCTACATCTAAAGCGGAAAGAGTAAAGGCCGACGCAGAGGCGGTCGTGGCCGTCTACCGAGCCGATGTTGAAGCCGCTAACGCTCGAGCAAAGGAAATTTCGATGCTGCTCAGGTTTGATTATCCTGCGTTGTCGAGCATGCTAAGTACTAGTCTCAGAGAGAGACTCTCGAAGAGATTCATGCTCGTGGTTTTGACCTCACGGCCGATATCCAGAATGCGAAAGTGCTAGAGGCCGAAGACGAAGCTTTGCTCTCTAATGATGATGACTCCTAGAGCGCGAGCGGACCCGAGAGCGGAGAAGATAAAGATGCAGTCCACGGGGAAGATTATGCACTTAAAATGTTTTTTTTTCTTTTTTGGATTTTTGTGTAAGACCTAGAGTGGTCTTTGTAAATATTTTTGCATATATGAAAGATCCCTTTTCTTTCCGATTTGTCTCGAGTATCTGTTTTGTGAAGACTCTGTTTTGCTTTTCGCCTCATATACTATATATTTCGTGAGGTTTTTAACTCACTTCGTTGTTTTGAGAAATTTTTCATTTTCGTTTGTTTGTGAATCCGAAACTTAAGCGATTTGATCGGAGTTGGACTAATATAGTCTCTATCATCGGGTGAGTACCTGCTCCAACTCTGAGTAGAAAAAACCCTTAGGTTTCGTTTGAGAGAGGGAGGATCCTCGAACCCAAAAATTATAATGGCCCTTAGGCTCTTTGAATTGGGCCGATATGGCCTCAAAAGAGTGGCTTCTTCCCTTTTCGGCTTAAAAAGATCAATCATATAAGAATTTATTATGCCTTAGCACAAGGTAACTCTGCACCCATTAGGATTCTCGAGGGTTAGAGTTATCAAAAACTTTGTTATGCCTTAGCATAAGTTTGTTCGAGAGTTAGAACAATTTAGTACCCCTTAAGGTTTTTGAGGGTTGATGTTATCGAAAACCTTTGTAATTTTGCCGAGGGTAGCCTTGTTTAACCGGTTTTGTGAAAATATTTGAAGGCCTGTTTTATTACGGAATTCCCACGTCTCCAAACCGTGTTAGTTCGGCCGTAGCCTTTAACCTGAGATTTGCCCTTTGGGCCTGTTTCTCAACAGTACTTCGAACTTGTTTGAAGTACCCGTCCCCGAGTGGGATGGCCGTGGACTATAAAATTGCGAGTTTCCTTTACAAGGTCTTATGATTTCGAAGTTTAGTAATTCGAGAAGGTCGATTTTCGGACGGCAGTCCCCGAGTACGAGGTTAATTGCCCGAGCTTTAGTTACGATTGGCTCTTGAACCGGTTTCCGCAATAGATCGTAAGTATGAAATTGTAAAGTAGAAATTTCACTAAGGCATGGAACATTTGGAAAAGGTACTTCTTTCAATAGATTGTTCATGCGTACATGTTTTGCCATTTAGGGCTCGAGTATTATTTACGGGCACGGTTCCTTTGACCATTTGGCCCTTTACAAAATTTTCCTATGGAGGTTTATTGTAAAGAAGCTTCGGATAGTGTTGAATTGTCCCCATGTAGCACAAATAATTGTTGCCTCGTTAAAAACCTCGCCGGAAAAATCCATTTGGGATAAAAACCGATCTAAGGGAAAAAGAGTGCAACGCATGCTTTAAAACCTAAGGACTTCGTGTTGGAGAGCTTCTCGATATCTTCGACTGAACACCTGCAATAAGTTAGTGTCAAATACAAACGAAAAGGGAGAAAGTCGTACCTTAGCAATAATATCGTTTGAGGAGTGATATGTTCCAATTATTTGGCAATTGTTGGCCCTCCATTGTGCCAAGTTTGTAAGATCCCTTTCTGATGACATTAAGGACCTGATATGGCCCTTCCCAATTTGAGCCGAGCTTCCCTTCGTTTGGGTCTTGAGTGTTGAGGGTGACTTTTCTCATAACTAAGTCCCCGATTCGAAAGTGGCGAAGATTGGCTCTTCGATTGTAGTATCTTTCGATGCGCTGCTTTTGTGCTGCCATTCTAATGAGCGCGGCTTCCCGTTTTTCATATAACAATTCAAGGCTTGTGTTCATAGCCTCGTGATTTGGCTCTTCCGTTGTATATCAAAACCTAACGCTAGGTTACCGACCCTGACCGGGATCAGAGCTTCGGTGCCATACACTAAGGAAAATGGTGTTGCCCCTGTGCTAGATTTTGATGTTGTTCGATACGCCCAAAGAACTTCGGGTAAAACTTCTCTCCATTTCCCTTTAGCGTCATTCAATCTTTTCTATAGATTCTGAATGATGGTCTTGTTTGTTGATTCGGCATGTCCGTTCCCGTTAGGATGATACGGCGTTGACAATATCCTTTTTATTTTTTTAAGATCGAGGAACTTTGTTACTTTGCTTCCGATAAGTTGTTTTCCATTGTCGCATACAATCTCGGCAGGTACCCCGAATCGGCATATGATGTGATCCTAGATGAAGTCTATAACTTCTTTTTCTCTGACTTTCTCGAAAGCCTGTGCTTCAACCCACTTAGAGAAATAGTCAGTCATAAATAAAATGAATTTAGCTTTACTTGGGGCCGATGGCAGAGGACCAATGATGTTTATCCCCCATTTCATCAATGGCCACGGGGATAGTACTGAATGAAGTTGCTCTCCAGGTTGGTGGATCATCGACACATGCCTTTGGCATTTGTCACATTTTCGAACGAATTCCTTAGTGTCTTTTTCCATATCGATCCAATAGTATCCCGCTCTGATGACTTTGTGAACCAGTGATTCGGCGCCGGAATAGTTTAAGTACATTCGTGAATTTCTCGTAGAACGTAGTCCGTATCTCTCGGGCCTAAACATACTGCCAATGGTCCATCGAACATCCTTCTATAAAATGTTCCATCTTCGGCCAATGTGAATCGTGCGACCTTTGTTCGAAGGGTCCTTCATTCCTTAGGATCCGATGGAAGCTTCCCGCTTTTTAAATACTCGATATATTTATTCCTCAAATACCAAGTTAGTTTTGTGGAGTTTATTTCGGCATGGCCATCTTCGATCACTAACCTCGAAAGAGGTACGACAGTCCCCGAGCTTAGTTCATTATCTTTGATCGACAACCCCAAATTTGCGAGGGCATCAGCCTCGCCATTGTGTTCCCGAGGTACATGTTATAGCGTCCATTCTTTAAATCGATGTAGAGACACTTGTAACTTGTCTAAGTACATCTGCACCCGATCCTCCCGAACCTCAAAAGTTCTATTGACCTGATTTACCACAAGTTGGGAGTCACACTTGGCCTCGATGATATCAGCTCCCAAGCTCTTTGCTAGCTCGAGACCTGCAATCGTGGCCTCATACTCGGCCTGATTGTTAGTTAATTTTTATGTTTTGATAGACTACCCAATCGTATTGCCTGTGGGTGGCTTCAAAACGATGACTAGCCTGGACCCCTTCACATTTGAAGCACCATCTGTGAAAAGGGTCCATACCCCCGGGGATGTACCCGATTTTAGCAATAGTTCCTTTTTGACCTCGAGTACAAGGGCTGGTGTGAAGTAGGCCACAAAGTCCACTAAGATTTGAGACTTGATGGTTGTTCGGGGTTGATACTCGATATCGTACCCACTGATTTTGACAGCCCATTTGGCAAGTCGGCCCGAGAGTTCGGGCTTGTGCAAAATGTTGCGAAGGAGGTAGGTGGTTACAACATAGATAGGAAGGCATTGAAAATAAGGTTTTAATTTCCTAGATGCGCTTATTAGGGCAAGTACTAATTTTTCTAAGTGTGGGTACCGGGTTTCGGCCTCACCTAAAGTTCGGCTAACAAAGTAAATAGGAAATTGCGTACCTTGCTCTTCTCGAACTATGAAACCACTTACCGTGATCTCCGAGACAACCAAATATAAGTAGAGTTGCTCATCCGCTTTCGGAGTATGAAGCAATGGTGCGCTCGAAAGACACCGCTTTAATTCTTCCAATGCATGTTGGCACTCCGGGTCCAGGTAAAGTTGCTCTTCTTTTTGAGAAGTGAGAAGAACCTATGGCTTCGTGTGACGACCCAAAGGGTCATCACCTGTTTCCCCATTCGTTCCGTGCTTCCGAGGCCTTGAAAACCTCATTTTTACTTACCTCGATTTGCATGCGCAGTCCGGGTGCATAGCCGGAAAGCTTTTATGTTGAAATATGTGAATTCTGTGAAAAAAATTTGAAGAATTTTGATATTTATATGATTACAGTTGACTTTGGTCAACATTTTTGGTAAACGGATTCGGACCCGAGATTGGACGGTCCCGGAAGGTCCGTAGAAAAATATGGGACTCGGGCATGTGCCCGTAGTCGAATTCCGAGGTCTAGAGCCCGAGGAAAGAATTTTTCTGTGAAATTGTTTTTCTGAAATTAATAAGGAAAATGGAAATAAAAATTTATTAAAAGACTGTGATATCGGGCTCGTATTTTGGTTCCGACGCCCGGTACAAGTCTTATATATTGTTTAAGTGCTTTCTGTGAAGTTTGGTCGAAATCGGACGTCGTATGATGTGTTTCGGACCTAAATATCTAAAGTTGGAAGTTTATGAAGTTTGAAATGAAAATGATGATTTTGAGGCTTGATTCAATGATTTTGATGTTATTTTGGCGATTTGATCGCTCGAGTAAGTTCGTAGGGTGTTATTGAGTTAGTGTGTGTGATTGGTTAGGAGCCCCGAGGGCTCGGGAGTGAATTGGAGGTGGTTCGGGGTGTTTTTACACGTAGGAAAGGATCAGATTTTGCTGCACTTTTACACAGACGTTTTGTCCTTCGCGAACGCGGCCCCAGGCTCGCGTTCGCAGTGCTTTGGTGTTCCTCTTCTTCGCGTTCGCACCCTCTATTCTCGCGTTCGCGATGCCTTGGATTTCCCTCTATCGCGTTCGCGTAAATTTTCTCGCGTTCGCGTAAGCCGATGGCCCTCTTCAGCGCGTTCGCGTAAGGCCTCACGCGTTCTCGTAGGCCATCTTTTAGACCCCAGTATTTTTCCTCTTCGCGTTCGCACTTCTCCACTCGCGAACGCGATGGTTGTCAACTTGTGCCCTTCGCGAATGCGACCCTACTGTCGCGAACGCGTAGGGTAATTTCACCCAGCGATTTTTAAGTCATAAAAACAGAACCATTTCGGGACCAACTTCAAAATTTCATAACTTCATCTTCTCCACACCTCTTGGGGCGACTTTTGAAGCGATTCTTCACCAAAACTCCGTGGGTTAGTAATCCTTTACTTGTTTCCTTTCATTTCCTTCAACATCTATTGAACTCCAAGGCTTAAATCATGTAATTTAGGGTAGAAATTGGGGAAAATGGGTAGAGTTAGGGCTTTTCAATTTTCTTTGATTTAGACCTCGTTTTGGGGTCGGATTTGAAAATAAATTATATATTCGGGCTCGTGGGGGAATGGATGATATGGAATTGGCCCGAACCTCGTGTTTTGACCAAGCGGGCCCGGGGGTCGATTTTGGAATTTTTGGAAGAAAGGTTGGAAATCTATATTTAGGCATTTGGGCTTGATTGGTTTAGCTATTATTGACATTATAAAGTCGTTATTTCATAGATTTGATTGAGCGGAGCCGAATTCGAGGGGTAAAGCTGTGCTAGAGGCTTGAGTTGAGTTTGGAGCATTCGAGGTAAGTGTTTGGTCTAACTTTGGCTTGAGGGAATAGGAGTAGAGTCTTTTTGTTGCTAATTGCTATTTGTCGAGTACGGTGTATAGGCATGGTGACGAGTATCTATACACTGGTGTCGAGCATGACCGTGAGTCCTAATTTGCTATATTATCGAATTCTTAATTGTTGTTTATGAGGACTTGGTTGGAAATCTTTAACACTGAGCCAGTAATTGTGTGAGATGAGTATTCATTTTATATGTTGTGTAAGTAGAAATTGAATAATTTCTCGGTTATAGTGGAATCTCCTTGCCGGGATATTATTATAACATCTTTTCTCCCTGTCCAAAATTATTTTGTGTAGTTGTTTGAGAGAAATGGGATCGTTTGCACGCCGAACCACGGATATTATGAAAAGAGATCGAGTGTACGCCTACCACGGGTTATTATGAAATGGAGATCGAGTGGTACGCCTACCACGTGATATTATGAAAAGGGATCGAGTGGTACGCCTACCACGTGATATTATGAAAAGGGATCGAGTGGTATGCCTACCACGTGTTATTATGAAATGGGATCGAGTGGTACGCCTACCACGTGATATTATGAAAAAGGATCGAGTGGTACGCCTACCACGTGATATTATGAAAAGGGATCGAGTGGTACGCCTACCACGTGTTATTATGAAATGGGATCGAGTGGTACGCCTACCACGTGATATTATGACATGGGATCGTGTGGCACGCCGACCACAAGATATTATAAAATGGGACCGGGTTGCACGCCTGCAACGAGAGGAAATTGAAACAAGTGAAAGTGGTTTGTTTTCCCTTATTCTGTGCTAGACGTAATCATATGTAGTCTCTTTGTTATTCCTGATATTCTGTCTTATCCGCTACCCCGTAAGCATGTTCCCCTCCCAGTTTTAAATTGTTATTTTCCGCTATTATTTTGTTGCACTTGCATATATATATATATCTGTACAGGTTTATTTGGTAGTCTGGTCTAGCCTCGTCACTACTTCGCCGGGGTTAGGCTACCAGCACATGGGGTCGGTTGTGCTGATGCTACACTCTGTGCATCTTTTTGCACAGATCCAGGTGTTGGAGCAGCATTCGAGTAGCAGTAGCATTCTGGGAGCGAGCTCTCAGCCCAAGGACATTCGAGGTAGCCTTGCTGACGTCCGCAAGCCCGGGGTCCCTTCTATTTTATTCAGTTTGTTATCACTTGTACCGAAGAAAACAGTATTGTATTTTGTTCAGACTTTGTATGTAGTATTCTGTAGACGTTCGTGAGTTAGTGACACCAGTCTTGGGTAGAGGATTTTTGTTAAACTTCCGCATTTCTTTCAGTTAATCATATTGAGACTTCCGCGTATTTATTAAATGTTTTATTGTTCCTAATATTGTCAGAGTTCGTTAAAAGAGTTCATTAGTAGGCGCCATCACGGCCCCCGAGGGTGGGAAATCCGGGTCGTGACACTTCGATCCGAATACCTCGAGATGAACCGGCCTAAAGTGGCTATCCGCCCTGTTAATCTTTGTATGGCCTTAACGTTGTCCACGACTGTGATGTCTTCGATTGCCTTGATTTTTTTGGGGTTGATCTCGATTCCCCGATTTGACACCATAAAGCCAAGGAACTTGCCTGAACCGACCCCGAATTTACATTTCTCGAGGTTGAGCTTCATGTTGTATCTTCTCAATATGTCGAAGGTTTCCTGCAAATGTGTCAAATGGTCCTCTGCGCGCATGGACTTAACTAACATGTCATCAATATATACCTCCATTGATTTACCTATTTTTTTTCGAACATTCGGTTTACTGGGCGTTGATAAGTATCATCAGCATTTTTTAGCCCAAACGGCATTACATTATAGCAATAAGTATTGTACTTAGTGATAAATAAAGTATTTTCCTGGTCCTCCGGGGATAAATGAAGTCTTTTCCTGGTCTTCTGGGTTCATTTGTATTTGATTGTACCCGGAGTAGGCATCGAGAAAGCTTAGGGTCTCGTGGTCGGCCGTGGCATCGATCATGCGATCGATATACGACAGGGGAAAAGAGTCTTTATGGCACACTTTGTTTAAGTCTTTGTAGTCTACACACATTCTAAGTTTATTTCCCTTCTTGGGGACTACAACTACGTTTGCTAACCACCCGGGATATTTTACTTCCCGGATGGATCCTATTTTGAGAAGTTTGGTTGCCTCGTCCTTGATGAACGCATGCTTTACCTCGGACTGTGGCCTTCTCTTTTGCTTTACCGGTCTGAACTTCGGGTCCAAACTCAATCGATGAGTGGTGATCTCTGGTGGGATCCCTGTCATGTCAAGGTGGCACCAAGCAAAACAATCCATATTTTTAATAAGGAATTTAATGAGTTTTTCCCTGAGCTCAGGAGTTATCCCGGTGCCCAGGTATACCTTTCGATCGGGCAGATGCTCGATCAGTATGACTTGTTCCATCTCTTCGACTGTTCGTGGCATCGGAATCATCGGGGATTATGAAGGTTCGAGGTATCATGCAATCATCATCCTCGATATTTTCATGCTGTTCTGATCTGGTCGAAGCCGGCGACTGTGGTTGCTATTTGACCTTCTGCTTTTCCCTTGATTCTAGTCCCTTTGTTGAAGTCAGAGTCGATACAGGTATCACATCATCGATTGCAATCATCTCTTTGGCTGCTGCTTGTTCTCCGTACACTGTTTTGACTCCTTCCAGTGTTGGGAATTTCAAGACTTGATGAAGTGTTGAAGGTACTGACCTCATATTATGGATCTAAGGTCTTCCAAGCAGCGCATTGTACCTCATATCACCTTCGATCACGTGGAACTTTGTTTCCTGGATGATTCCAGCCACGTTCATTGGCAGCATGATTTCCCCTTTGGTGGTTTCACTTGCCATGTTAAAACCATTGAACACTCGAGCTGCAGGCACGATTTGATCCTGAAGACCGAGCTACTCCACGACCCTCGATCGAATAATATTCGTCGAGCTGCCTGGATCAACTAACACACGTTTAACTTGAATTTTATTCATAAGGATAGATATTACCAGTGCGTCTTTGTGAGGCTGTTTGATCCCTTCTGCATCCTCATTGTTTAAAGATAAGGTATCTTCTGGTAATAGTCCCGGGTGCGCTTCTCCCTTGTGATTGTGACTTTGGTGCGTTTAAATGTCGGACCCTGAGGGATATTGACCCCACGAACGATCATATGAATCACGTGTTGTGGTTCCTCTTATTCGTTTTTCCTATTTGCATCCCTGTCTCTGAAGTGATTTTTTGCTCGGTCACTCAAGAACTCTCGAAGGTCACCCTCGTTGAATAAGCGAGCTACCTCCTCCCTTAACTATCTACTGTCTTCGGTTCTGTGACCATGGGTTCCATGGTACTTGCATATTTTATTTGGATTCCTTTGAGCTGGATCAGTCTGTAGGGGTCTGGGCCACCTAGTATCTTTGATTCATCCAATGGCTGACACAATACCTGAAGTATCGACGCTCATGAAGTTGTACTCTGATAACCATGGTGCTTCCTTAGGGTCTACGTGTTTATCGAAGACATTCTTACTTATGAGCCCTTGAGAATTTTGACCTCGATCAATCCTTCGATCGTTTCGAACGGGATTATTTCCCGGTCCGTTATTTCTTCGATCTACACTATATGGTTGGTATCGATCTCTGTTTGATCGGGGCTCTCTGTCGATGTCTCTTTGAACCCTACATTCGGACCTGTTTGGGTAAACGGAACCAGATGGAGCTCCCAACTGATCATGCTCGACTCTGATCTTTGATTGATATCGATTATGCACATCGGCCCAGGTCACTGCTGGATATTTAATCAAATTCTGCTTTAGTTGACGTAATGCTATCGAAATTCGCTCGTTCAAAGCCTGAGTAAAGGCTTGGACAACCCAATCATCGGTAATCGGGGGTAGGTCCATGCGTTCCATCTAAAATCGAGATACAAATTCCCTTAGCATTTCATTGTCCTTTTATCTCACTTTGAAGAGGTTCGACTTCCTGGTCGCGACCTTTATTGCTCCGGAGAATTGGGCGGCAAATTGTGGCACCATATCATTGCCCCCTTCGATAAAGTTTCTCCAAATTTTTTCAGCAAAACAGATCAATCTCATCTTCTTCTAAGTCATTTCCCTTTATTCTACATGTGTACGAAGTGATCTGTTCATTAGGATCGGTGGTCCCATTGTACTTGGGGATGTCCGGCATACAGAACTTCTTAGGAATGGGCTTCAGAGCCGCACTTTGAGGAAAAGGCTTCAATACGAACTTCTTCGAATCCAAACCCTTTAGGATCGGGGGTGCCCCCGGTATTTGGTCAACTCGTGAGTTGTACATTTCTACCTTTTTATTATTAACCTCAATTTTCTATTCACCCGATTATATCCATTTAGTGAGCTCTTTGAGCATCTTCATGACGGCGGGGTCAGTCCCTGATCTATTATCGTTCAACTTCTCCCGTACAGGTTCGACCCTATGAACAACCTCTTGTGATGTATCGAGTTCGATCCTGCTTGGTGCCCGATTTTGGAGTTGCGCTATTGCAGCCTGCTGAGTTTGTAACATTTCAAATATCATTTGAAGTCTAATCCCACCTTCTTCACCGCTCCGTGCATTCTGATCGGCTGCCCGGGCATCACCGCGGATGCTATTCTCGGGGTTGGCACCTAAATCTCCATGGATCACTACACAAGAATTGACATCGATTGGATTTACGCCCTGTGGTCCATCAGGATTGATTCTAGGTACTTCATTTCTCGGGGCGACTATGTGCTCGTTCTCGCCGTGAAGACCAAGGCCGGTGTGAGTGGGCACTGCTTGAGAGTTTGACATGTTGATTCCTGAAATCAAAGACACTTACAAGAACAAGTGTAAAACCAGTGTGTGCTATGAGGACTAATACTAGGTGATGATAGGCTATAATTACGTATTTTAGTCTCTTATTACACTCAAATTTACTGCACTTTAGATGAGTTTGCGCTTTAATCGCTAGTGTTTTGCACTAACGGTGTGTTTTATGCCTTGTAGGAGTGATTCCGAGCTATATAGATGTTATGGAATGAATTCAAGTGATTTGGAGCTTTGAAGTCTGAGTAAAAGCCCAAGGAATTAAGCCGGGATCGTATTCGGGGATCAACGGATGATAGAGCAACAAAACGAAGAATCGAGTAGGCATATTGCGCACTGTCTAGTAAAATGCACATAACGTTTCGCTCAGAAATTCATTTGGGATCTACAATATGTGGTTGGAAATCTAACTCAAAGGGCTACAACTTGCGTGTTTTACGTTTTTCCAAATTCCAAACGGAACAGGGTGAAAAATGCGGTCTAAACCGCGACCGCGGACCTGGACGCGGACTGAGGCAGTACACTAGGTAAATACCGCGCCCGGATCGCGACCGCGGCGTCCAGACCTGAAAAAATTATCCTTTTTCGCGTAGGAGAAGGTATAATTGTTTGGGCCCGACCCTACTTGGTATATATACATGGAAAATGGTATTTTAAGAGGTTGGACACACTTTTGACATAATTTAGACCTAAGGAGGCGGAGGAGACCAATTTTTGACACAGATTCGACCTAAGGAGGCAGAGACACAATAGGAGCAAGGCGAAGAATTCTTCTACGAGTTTTTCCTTCCTCTTCCTATTTTTCGTTGTTGGTTATGACTTTTAGTATTGTAGTTTTACATACTATCATGAATAACTAATTTGTTATCAGGATTTTGATAGAACCTTTTGTAGGATAAATTCTTGTTATGTTTTTATATAGTTGAGCCGTTGGATTTCTCTACTTGTCAATTACGTGTTTATTGTTGTTGATTGAATGGCTATCGATTGACTGTGCCTATTTATTATGTGTTTCTTGAGAAAGGATACATATTTAGGTGGTTGTTGAACAACGTCACTCGTAACGTATATGAGAAATCAATATATTGGGTTTAAAGGTAGGTTTAGAAATAACAAAGCCTTGATTTGGTCATAATAAGCGGTTAGATAAAGCCAACTAGCATAGCTCGAGAGAATATGTCTAGTAAATTGTTGTAGTTGCTCGAGAGAGAATTACGGCACCTAAAGTGCTCACGATCAGTAGAGAATACATTGGCGAAATTGTAGGGAATTTAGCTAGAAGGATTCCGACAATTGGGGAAATCATAACTCTAGACCTCCTTAATATAGTCTCCAACCCTTTGTCTCGGTAGTTGATAATTTTACCGCTTTGTAGTATTTGCTAGTTAATTAGTTAGAAATATAAAATCTCAATCTTTATAATTTAGAAAATTGTTCAATCTTGTCTTCTTAGTGATACTAAACAGATACAGCTAAGCCTTAGTTCTCTGTGGGATTCGACTCCGAACTTTTAGACCGGATTATATTTGCAGCGATTGCTTATCCTTTTTAGGACTAGAGTTAGGCGTGATCAAATTTTGGCGTCGTTGCCGGGGAACTAACGGTGTAGTTGTAGCTGTATATATTGCTAGGGTTCAAGTTTGAACTTTTATTTTGTTTTGTTTTTTTTTTTTGTTTTTTTTAATGACTTTTGATTTGAGAAACATGACATCTTGGAATTATGGGAATTTAGGTGTAGATAATTCTACTATTGATCCTCATACATATTGTGAAGGAAACCACCCGTATCAAAATTATCAAAATATTCCCGAGAGCGAGTTATGTGCACCAACTCAATCTTATTTGTTGAATGTGTGTGATGTGTGTGGTGGTAAAAGTGGTCATTTTAATGGTTGTGCTTATATTTCTTATCTTCCCCCAACCTTTTACTATGATGGTTCTACCTTTTCTTGTGAAGCTAATAGGAACAAAGAACCTGGGAATGCGGACCTGAAGGAGATCAAGGATATGTTAAAGCACCTTCTGAAACAAAAATAATGAAAAACAATTGCAGATAGAGAGGCAAGAGGAAACTATTCGCAACTTGGAGGCTCAATTGAGTCAAGTGGTTGGAGCTGTTAATGCTCAACAAGCCAATATTGGGGATAGTAGCCAAGAAGAGCGTGAATTTGAGGTGTTAATTAAGGAGTTTAGAGTAGAACATCAACAACCTAGCCAACTACAATTTGAGGATGTCGATGTTGAAGAAGTGAGACTAGAGTCAGTCAAGGACTTTGAGGATACAAATATTGTTGACTCTAGAATCATTGATGTTGAGGATGTTGAAAGTCCTGAAGTTCATGTGTTTGAGCGCATTGGTCCTCACACCAAACATTTTTCCACATTGGGCTTGGATGATGATATGGAAATAGAGTCATCCGAGCCGGTTGAGGAGTCGAGGAATGAGGAACAAGGTGCCTACAGTGTGAAATTTTTCTTTGCAGAAAGACAGGACTACATGCCTCATCTAAAAGCCAAGAAGTGTAAAATAGTACAATGGTTGCTTGGGCCAATTATATTTGTTCCACCACCCCTGGAGCATAACCAAAAACTTGATGCCAAATTGGGGGTTCAATTCATAAGCTCGAGGTGGAGGCAAAAAGTGATTCGCGTCGTGCCGCGACGTTAAATCAAGCGCTTGTTAGGAGGCAACCCAGCTTTATTGCTTTCTTTTATTTATTTATTTTTTTTTAATTGTATTAATTTTGTTGTGTCAATTTTTTATTTTCTAGGAGCATGGAAAGCAAAGGTATTCGAAGGATGCAACAGCAAACCAAATGGTTAGAACTAAGTGTGAGGTACCCGCACAAAGGACCAAGCTTGGGAGAAGCCTGAGTACCCCATGAGATGCTAGTGCTTCGGCCTTTGGCCTACCAGGGAGTTTCTATTACCCTCTTTTATGTATGGGTGTGCATTAGGGAGAATGCACAATTTTAAGTGTGAGGTGAGGAGATTGTCTGGGTGACTTTCTATGCTATTTTAATTGTGTTAGTTTAATTGAATAATTTTTTTTAAATAGAAAAGATTGGACTTTTTCCGACGATAGATCTATTAGACAATTTTCTTGAGGGATTTAAGTCTAAAGAAAAAAAAGATTTTTTTGTTAGGTAGTGTAGCAATTCCCCTTTGGTTTTTCTTTGTGCCGCGGTTCTTTTCCAAGGGTTTTATTTGAACCGGGTGTAGTTAATTTTTTTTAGGAATAGGAGCCACTGTGTTGTGTTTTGAATTGAAGCAATATCTCTTGACTTTGTTATGCCTTGAGAATAGTGAGTACTTTGGTTGTGACGCTTATGCTCAGTTTTTGATTCTTGTATAAGTACCTTAAATTTTATGATCTTAAATTTGCTTAACTGCTTTGACTAGAATGTCTTGATGAAACCAATCCTGAGTGAGTAATGTGCCATGTGTGTGTAAGGATTTGTTATATTCTGTGCATTGCATTTGATGCCTAGAACTTGCCCTGTGTGTTTGCAAAGCGAAATAGTAGTTTTGTTCAGTATTGGAAGTGATATAGGCGTTTCATTGTTGAGCCAGATATGTATATTTTACCCACCTAATTGTTATGTATCGTAGTTAACCCCTTTGAGCCTGTAGTCTTGTTTCTTTGGCAACCACATTACAAGCCTTACCCATTTGTTTGAATTAATCATCTATTTCAACCTTTTAACCTCTCATGAGCACTTGAATTATTATGAACTGTTTAAAAGTTAAAGTGTGGGGTGGTTGGTTTGGCTTTTGAGTGAAACTAACGAAATAAGGAGAAATGTGCACTGTTTTGAAAAAAGTAAGAGCCACTTGAATTGGAAAAAAAAGAATAAAAGAAAAAAAATAGTTCGATTATTGTGAAAAAAAAAATATTCCTTGATAAGTGGTGGATTTTAATGTAAGTGTGCTTAAAGAAGAATGGGTAGTATACATTGATGTGAAGGTGGAGTTTGGTTTGACATAAGTATGTGGTTTGAATGTTAAAGTATATGTATTAAAGTGCTTAGGGAGGTGTAGTCACTCTTATATCTAAATGTATCATACCCGTCCCGTAGCCTACATTACAATCAAATAAAGTCCTAATTGATCCTAGATTGAATGAGCTCGATTAGTGGAGTATTACACTACGGGCAAGCTTATGGTGCATCTTTTGTGGCATATGAATGTTATTTCTGAGAGTGAGTGAATTCTTTCTATCTTGAGTTCCTAAGTGTTCTTAAATTTTATTGTGTGGAACTACTCTCTTTTGTTGTGTGAGGGCACTTGATTCATGAAGGAAAGGTAATGTCAGTGACCTCTATGTTAGAGTAAGTAGGTGAGTTGTGAATAATGAGTGGTACTTGTGAGTCAAATCTTGAGGTGAATATGTTACGCTTTTGTGCTTAGTCTATTTTAAATATTCTTGGTGTGATGAGTTAGGAGAATTGTTTAAAAAGGTCGTGTCTATATAAAGTGTAGTTTGATTGCACGAGGACGAGCAATGGTTTAAGTGTGGGGTGTCGATGATAGGCTATAATTATGTATTTTAGTCGCTTATTACACTCAAATTTACAGCATTTTAGTTGAGTTTGCGCTTTAATCGCTAGTGTTTTGCACTAACGGTGTGTTTTATGCCTTGTAGGAGTGATTCCGAGCTATATTGATACTATGGAATGAATTCAAGTGATTTGGAGCTTTGAAGTCTGAGTAAAAGCCCAAGGAATTAAGCTGGGATCGTATTCGGGGATCAACGGATGATAGAGCAACAAAACGAAGAATCGAATAGGCATATTGCGCACTGTCTAGTGAAAGGCACATAACTTTTCGCTCAGAACTCTATTTAAGCTCTACAATATATTGTTGGAAAGCTAACTCAATGGGCTACAACTTTGATATTTTACGTTTTTCCAAACTCCAAACGGAACAGGGTGAAAAACGTGGTCTAAACTGCCACCGCGGACCTGGACGCGGACTGAGGCAGTACACTGGGTAAATACCGCGCCCGGACTGCGCCCGGATCGCGACCGCAGCGTCCAGACCTGAAAAAATTATCCTTTTTCGCATAGGAGAAGGTATAATTATTTGGGCCCGACCCTACTTGGTATATATACATGGAAAATAGTATTTTAAGAGGCTGGACACACTTTTGACATAATTTAGACCTAAGGAGGCGGAGGAGACCAATTTTTGACACAGATTCGACCTAAGGACGTAGAGACACAATAGGAGCAAGGTGGAGAATTCTTCTACGAGTTTTTCCTTCCTCTTCCTATTTTTCATTGTTGGTTATGACTTTTAGTATTGTAGTTTTACATACTATTATGAATAACTAATTTGTTATCTAGGGTTTTGATAGAACCTTTTGTAGGATAAATTCTTGTTATGTTTTCGTATAGTTGAGCCGTTGGATTTCTTTACTTGTCAACTACGTGTTTATTGTTGTTGATTGAATGGCCATCGATTGACTGTGCCTATTTATTATGTGTTGCTTGAGAAAGGATACATATTTAGGTGGTTGTTGAACAACGTCACTCCTAACGTATGTGAGAAATCAATATATTGGGTTTAAAGGTAGGTTTAGAAATAACAAAGCCTTGACGTGGTCATAATGAGCGGTTAGATAAAGCCAACTAGCATAGTTCGAGAGAATATGTCTAGTAAATTATTGTAGTTGCTCGAGAGAGAATTACGGCACCTAAAGTGCTCACGATTAGTAGAGAATACATTGGCGAAATTGTAGGGAATTTAGCGAGAAGGATTCCGATGATTGGGGGAATCATAACTCTAGACCTCCTTAATTTAGTCTCCAACCCTTTGTCTCGGTAGTTGATAATTTTACCTCTTTGTAGTATTTGCTAGTCAATTAGTTAGAAATATAAATCTCAATCTTCATAATTTAGAAAATTGTTCAATCTTGTCTTCTTAGTGATATTAAGCAGATACAGCTAAGCCTTAGTTCTCTTTGAGATTCTACTCCGGACTTTTAGATCGGATTATATTTGCAGCGACCGCTTACCCTTTTTAGGACTAGAGTAGGGCGTGATCACTAGGCAATCACTATTATCCTTAGCCCCATGGTGGGCGCCAAGTTGTTTACTCTCAAAACTGGATAACAATTAAACTTATAATGTGGTTTTAAAGATATGTTTCACCTAATACCAATTGATAAATGTAAAGATAAACGATGTAAATTAACAATAAGACAAAGCAAACCAGTGTTTGGTCAATGCCCTCGAGCTAATGAACCCTCGAGCTTGGCAAAGTAAGAATAGTTAAAGAGCAGCAAGTTGATGAGCAAAGATAGAAATATTATATTGATTTGATGTTCGTGAACGTAGGTTTTTTACAAATGATGGGAACCCCTCTTTATATACTAAAGGAATACTAATTATAGTACAATTTTAACTATGGAAGTAAATCCCATGATTGGTACAAATAACCGCCCTTGATTTGTTCTGTTCCGAGATTTCCGCCGCGATCTCCGACCGGTTACGGATATCTCGCCTTTTCGTTATTGCATTTCACTCGAAGTTGGTCATACTTAGTCTCGATTGCTGCTGGCCACGGTCTCGACGGACACCTCGATTCTTGAACTCGACACCTCGTCTTCGTGCTATAGCCCGATCCATTACGGGGCTGACCCTTGATGTGATCCCCTAGTGTCGATTGATTAGCAAAATCGGGCTTGCCCGGTTTTGACCGTATACAAGGTGCTAAGTGACTGTTATTTTCTTGTACTTCTGGACCAAGCTGTCCCCTGTTGGTCTCCTCCCCAGGACGGTAGGGTTGTAATCGTGAGGCCATTATTATGCTTATTTACTTCGATTCCAATAATATCAAGATTTCACAAGAAAATATCTTTCTTCTCTCGCTTGTTTTTTGATATCATGCACACATTTGGTTCCAACGTTTTCGCGAAGAAAAAATTTTCACAAGACTGTTAGTTTCACTCACAGACTCCGTTTTTAATATGTTAAAGTGACACTATGGTTTAGCTAAACTATCAACTATAAATAAATCAAAAAAATAAAACATCACACTCCATGCATTCCAATTTATATGGCAACCTTCCTTTTTTAGTTTTTTTTTTTTAAAGAATGATTTCTTTAAGAAAATAATAAAACTTACCGCCATTTTACATTTCGTGACAGAACTTATAGGTGTTATACTAATTTTATGACATATATAAGGCAATAAAATTTAAAAGTCTTATCTTCACCCAAGGGTTATGATTTAGTTAAAATGACTAGTTTTAAAATTCTTTTTTTTTTTAAAAAAAAAAAAAATTGTGCTCGGTCAAATTTTATTATCTAAATTGAAACGAAGGAAGTGACTGAAATCCTTAATGGCTTTCAAGTGATTTATGACCTGTTAAGAATGGCCTACATATCTTAGTGCAAGAACATCTGCTGGAAGCTTACCGATCACATGATCATGAAGCAAATTACTTGATATTCTGTGATCTTACGGGACCAATCAAAATCGAACAGAGGAAGACGGGGCGGCTCAACATATCTCGTGGCCTAAGGCGAAATCATATTCAGAGGCCCTTAAATTTATTCTATAAAATATTTACACCAACAAAATTTTCTTTTTAAATAACAAATTAGTCATTTAAACAAAAAATCGAATTTCAAAAAGAAAGGGAAGAAGAGCACAAAAAATAAAGTGGTGGACTATCGGATGTTGAGGTTCGAATTCAAAGTGAAAATTTTCTATTTGGCTATCATCACAAACAAGAAAAAGAAATAAACGTACATAACGTAATTGTATTGGGAAAAAAGTTGAATTTATATTGAAGATGACGTGGCGTGACACGTGGACTGGACAAGTGGTCAAAGCGTAACAATTGGGAAAAAGGTACGGGAAACGACAGGTACGGGAAGAAGAAGTGAAATAGGCACGAGAAGCAGTTTAGACACGAATCTCGTACCAATTCGAAGTCATTTAAGGCCAGTGGGTCGAAAGGCATTGAAGACATGAATTTGAAGACAAAAAGGAGTCCAAATTCAGTATTAAATACCTGATACGTTAGAAAATTGGTATTTAATAGGAATGATTGTGTAACGGCTCATTTAATGTCATTTATTGTCCATAATTGTCTCATTAAAGCTTATGTTTTATTCCTTTACCTAGAATCAACTATAAAAGGAGGAAGTTGTATTGGGAAAAAGACATCATTTTACATCATACTGAAATAAAAAAAATTTGTTTACTGCTTTATTATTATTCTCAGAAAGTCTATTATTATTTTGGTCTCTTGATTATCAGTAACCCGATTTTTCATCTCAAATTCTAATTTTATCCAAAATATTATTTCTTTGGTGAAACAGTAATAACTTAAGTTTTAAGCATTGACGGTGTCAAAAATATTTACTCCTTCTGATCAAATTAAACAATAATTGTAGTTCATTCTATTAAGTATCACTTTTTAGTGAATATCTAAAATAAATTGTAAATAACCTAATACAATATGTCGAATTATACAAAAAGAAAACCGGTGCATGAATGCTTTTGTGTTCATACAATTTCAGAGTATATTGTAAAAGAAATTCATTATGTTGCATATATATAACTTAATTCCTATATAAAAAGGAAAAAGTTAAAATTGAAGAGTGAAGCAAATATACTAATTAATGAGGGGGAAAATTGTCATAATTTATAAATTTATTGGTATAAAATAACCTCAATCAAGTAGCAAAAAAATATATTGTAATACTTTTCTTTATACTAATTATTTATATAAATTATTAGTATATATAATAATAATAATAATAATAATAATAATAATGAGAATTTAAAATAAATTTGGGGCCTCAAAATTTTGGAGGCCTAAGGCAATGGCCTCATTGCCCAAAGCGTTAGAGCCGCCCCCGGGAAGACCATATTTATAGCGTCTCTGAATTGTATGGTTGGAGATGAATGTCTTCTCCATGTGTATCGCGAAGGAAAATGCACTTCCAAGAAAAAATAATTTGGTCGAAAAATATTGTACTACATCAAGAAAAAAACAGGAATACTGAGGTATAAAATATTTTCGCAACTATGTCTTTTAAAAATCAATTATGGTTAAGTGTTTACATTAACATGGTTTTGTAATTGAAACATTTGGCGATTACTAACATGTTATTTTTTATTAAATTGCGGTAACAACATAAAAGAACGTTTATGCTATCACTGGATAGCGATGGTTGTGCTCCAGCTCATTTAAAAATATGACGATAATGGTCCAACAGCTAAAATTGGAATCCTGAAGTGTATAGAAAAAAAATTGGTCCTATAAGTACACATATTCTAGGTTTCTTTAGATGGCAAATATAGTCAAGACAAGTTCCTGGAAAATGGCATCGAACTTGAATGGTTCCACTGAACTTCTCCAAGCTCAAACTCAAACATGGAACCATATCTACAACTTCGTAAGCTCTTCAGCAGCAAAATGTGCAGTTCAACTAGGCATTCCCGATGTCTTATACAAACATGGTAAGCCAATGTGTCTTTCCGACCTCTCTGCTGCCCTTCCCCTCAACCCTTCCAAAATCTCTTTCCTGCCCATTCTCATGCGCTCTTTAGTTCAGTCTGGTTTCCTAAATGAACATGAAGATAATTACTATTCTCTTACCCCAGCTAGTCGCCTTTTTGTGAAAGATGATCCCTTGAGTACGAGGTCATACTTTCTCATCATGCATGATCCATGCCTTCAAAAACCATGGTTTGAGTTAAGTAGTTGGTTCCAAAATGATTTCCCCACTGCTTTTCATACTGCTAATAATGGGAAATCTCTTTGGGACTATTTCGCGGATGAACCAAGAGGAAATGATATTTTCAATGATTCAATGGCTAATGACTCGAGATTGATTGCCAATGTGCTTATTACGGAGTGTAAACATGTCTTTGAGGGGTTGACATCGTTGGTGGATGTTGGAGGTGGCACTGGCACTGTGGCAATTGCCATAGCCAAAGCTTTTCCTGCCATAAATTGCACTGTACTTGATCTCCCTCATGTTATAGGCGATCTCAAGGGAAGTGGGAACTTGGAGTTTGTCGGAGGAAGTATGTTTGAAAAGATTCCTAATGCTAATGCAATCATACTCAAGGTACATGTTTTGATACTTTCGTAAATACTTACATCTGGTGATATATGTGTCTATACCAAACCAATGATTAATACATGACATGTGCTCGTTTTATAAATATACTTATATCACTATCACAATATATGACTGTCACAAATATATACTCCCTCCGTTCCAATTTATGTGAACTTATTTGACTGGACACGGATAGTTTAAGAAAAAATGAAAATTTTGGAATTTGTGGTCCTAAATAAGTCAAAAAGGGGCCCGGAGTATTTGTGTGGTTATAAAAGTTTGTCATTAAGGGTATAATTGTAAGTTTAAGCTAAATTGTTACCAAATTTTGAAAGGGATCATTCTTTTTGGAACAAACCAAGAAAGAAATATGTTCACATAAACTGGAACAGAAGGAGTAAATTTTAAGGTAGATGTGTAGTCATACAAAATAAAATAAGAATAAAAATGATCACATCCATCAAAAGGAGCAAGGATCGCGTATAAAGAATAAAATAAGAGAATAGTTGCTTGAGATGATTTAGCCACGCATGTTATGTAGGCATCTAGATGCACAAGTTCTTAGATGTGAAATTATGATGATCGAATGTCTTAAATGAAGAGGTAAACATAAAATCATATGGAAAAAGTTATCTCGAAATATTTGAATATCTGGGAATTCAAATAGATCTAGCAAAAGATAGATAATAATGGAAGTGAAAATCCTTATAGGTGATACCAATAATAGGGTTTTCTAATTCTTACTATAAGACTATTACTATATTAGATATATTGAACTTACTAGAGACCTCTTAGTGTTAGATAATTCTTAATTAACATTAAAATATTATGGGCCTAAATAGAGTATTTATAATAGTGAGTGATCCTCCCTAAATGCTGAAATATTGTAATCTTGAAAATAATATAAATTACCTCTTACCTAGGTCAAAGTAAACTGACAATATAAAAACTCTTTATATGCTCTGTACATATGAGTGAAACTCTCTTAAATTATAGTTCCTGTCACGACCCCAAACACGGTTGTGATGGCGCCCAACAATATTGCTAGGCAAGCCAGACCACAATCGTTCCCAAATTAACCGTAAACCTCAATACCGACATTCTAAAGAGATTATAATAGTTTTAGAATAATAATCCAATATTTATAATAGAATAATACTGAGAAAAACACGAAGTCTGATAAAACGCTCCCAAAGACCTGGGGTCACGAGTCTAGAGCCTCTAAAACAATCTGAATAACAATATCTGAACGAAAATACTCAAGTCTGGAAATGTATATATAAATAAAACTGAAATAGGAAGAGTAGTCAGGTCCTGCGAACGTCAAGCAGCTACCTCAACAACTCTGATAAGCTCTGGGAAACAAAGACTACTCAGCTAAGCCTCCGGTGTACCTGAATCTGCACACAAGGTGCAGGGAGTAGGGGTGAGTACTACCGACTCAGTGAGTAATAAGCATATAAAATGTCTGAAGATAAGAAATCCACGAAATGCCACAAAGTAAAGCTAAAACTAACAGTCCAACACCTAATTACGAACTAACAGCAAAACAACTTCAAATATATCAGTCAAGTATAATGTAAAGATGCAATGCAATGCACATGACCGCTACGGCGCGTAGCCCGATCCATTTAACGTCGACGGCGCTCACTGGGGGTGTGTACAGACTCCGGAGGGGCTCCTTCAGCCCAAGCGCAATATAATCATATCATTCGCTGCGGCGTGCAGCCCGATCCATACTCAGTCCACAATATGCATATGAGTCACGTAACAGATTCAATTAATTTTTCCCAATTTCTAATTTATTAAGGAGAATATACTTTAGATATTTAACTTCAGGAAAAGTGACTTAACATTTTATAACAGTGATTAAACACATGACTGAGATCAATGATCATGCAAAGCGTGCTATCACAATGACATTCATCCTCTAAGGATGCTACAGATCGGCACAAGGCCCCAAACACGGCAATAAGCCCAGATATATTCAATACAGGGTGTGTATCAGTCGCCAATATAGAAATATTCTTGTTAGGGATGGACTAAGTCTCAATCCCCAGTCATAACTAATCCCGCACCTGCCATGGGGTACGAGTCACGCCCTACAATAGCGTCACAATGTGATAAGCCGGGGTTTCAAACCCTCAGGCCATCATATACACCAACTACTCACCTCTAACCGGCCGTAGAATGGTCCGCAATGCCTTTTCCTTTCGTATCGACCTCCTCGCGCGTCGAATCTAGTCAAAATCACAACGAATACATAAATATGGGTTAAAGAAACATAACCCAATCAAAAATACTCGAAAAGTACTAAAATTCACGAAGTTGGTTAAAGCCGAGCCCCGGGCCCACTTCTCCAAAAATTCCAAAAATCACACCAACAGATTCCTCGTCTTGCCACGAGTCCGTGCATATAAAGTTTACCAAAATCGGAGCTCGTTTGACCCTCCAAATTCCATTTTTACATCACAACTTTCCAAGCCCTAGCTTGACCCGTTTTTNNACGTACAAACGAAGATCGGGAAACCGATACAAGCCAACATTCGACTGGGCTCGGAAATATCTAACCTCACCATCTGATTGGCCAAAGCCTGAACATCAAGTGCAAGGGGCCTCTCCCCAACTGGAATGTACGCCAAACTACCCATACTAATGGACTTCCGGCTTAGGGCATCGGCCACTACATTGGCCTTCCCGGGATGATACAGGATGGTAATATCATAATCCTTGAGTAACTCAAGCCATCTCCGCTGCCTCAAATTAAGATCCTTCTGCTTAAACAAGTGCTGAAGACTGCGATGGTCCGTATATACCTCACAAGATACGCCATATAGATAATGCCTCCAAATCTTCAAGGCATGAACGATAGCAGCCAACTCTAAGTCATGAACAGGGTAGTTCTTTTCATGGGGCTTTAACTGACGAGAAGCATACGCAATAACTCTACCCTCCTGCATCAATACACAACCGATCCTAACTCTCGAAGCATCACAATACACCGTGTAAGAACCTGAAGCTGATGGCAATACCAGTACCGGAGCTGTGGTCAAGGCCGACTTGAGCTTCTGGAAGCTCTCCTCGCATTCATCCGACCACACAAATGGAGTATTCTTCTGTGTCAACTTCGTCAAAGGCGAAGCAATAGATGAAAAGCCCTGAACGAACCTGCGATAATAACCCGCCAAACCGAGGAAACTCCGGATCTCAGTAGCTGAGGACGGTCTGGGCCAACTCTGCACCGCCTCGATCTTCTTTGGGTCAACCTGAATACCATCACTGGACACCACGTGTCCCAGAAAAGTCACAGTACTAAGCCAGAACTCACACTTAGAGAACTTCGCATAAAGCTTCTCCTCTCTCAATCTCTGTAATACCACCCTCAGGTGCTGCGCGTGCTCCTCCTGGCTACGCGAGTACACCAGAATATCATCAATAAACACGATCACAAAAGAATCCAGATACGGCCGAAATACACTGTTCATCAAGTGCATGAATGCGGCTGGGGCATTAGTCAGCCCGAAGGACATCACTAGAAATTCGTAGTGCCCATATCTCGTCCTGAAAGCCGTTTTCATAATGTCTGAATCCCTAATCTTCAGCTGGTGATAGCCCGATCGAAGGTCAACCTTAGAGAATACCCTTGCTCCCTGAAGCTGATCAAACAAATCCTCAATACGGGGTAGTGGGTACTTGTTCTTCACTGTCACCTTGTTTAGCTATCTGTAATCAATGCACATTCTCATTGTGCCATCCTTCTTCTTTACAAATAACACTGGTGCACCCCAAGGTGACATACTCGGGCGAATGAACCCCTTATCTAGGAGTTCCTGAAGCTGTTCCTTCAACTCGTTTTAACTCCGCTGGTGCCATACGATAGGGAGGGATAGAGATGGGCTGAGTGCCCGGCACCAGATCAATACCGAAAATAATGTCCCTGTCCGGCGGCATGCCCGGCAGGTCCGCTGGAAACACATCAGGGAAATCCCTCACAACGGGAACCGAATCAAGACTAGGAGTCAGCTCCAACATCTCTAACGAAAGCCAAGTACGACAAAAAACCCTTCCCAACCATCCGTTGGGCTTTTAGGAAGGAAATCACCCTGTCGGGTACATAGTTAGTCACGCCACGCCACTCAATCCTCGGAATACCCGGAATAGCCAACGTAACTGTCTTGGCATGACAGTCCAAAATAGCATGGTACGGAGATAACCAATCCATACCCAGAATCACGTTGAAATCCACCATGCCCAATAATAACAAGTCAACTCGGGTCTCTAGACCCCCAATAGTAACAAGACAGGATCGATATACGTGGTCCACAATAATAGTATCACCCACCGGGGTAGATACATGCACAGGCAAGGCAAGACAACCACGGGTTGTACCCAAATGATGATCAAAATATGAAGATACATAGGAGTAGGTAGATCCGGGATCAAATAAGACAGAGGCATCCCTGTGGCAGACTGAGATAATACCTGTGATGACTGCATCTGATGCACTGGCGTCTCTCCTATCTGAAAGAGCATAGAATCGAGCCTGACCACCGTCAGTACGGTCCTCACCCCTGGGGTGACCTCTGGCTACCTGACCTCCACTTCTAGCTGACTGAGTGGGTGCTGAAGAAACAGGAGCAGAAGATGAGGGCTGATCCCTCTGCTGAGACTGTCTACTACGGAACCGGGGACACTGTCTCCTCATATGACCCAACTCACTGCACTCGTAGCAACGACCTGGAGCTGGAGAAGGGGACTGATGGGAACCCCTCGCTGCAGATGAACCCTGGGCTGAAGAAGCAGGAGCAGAGCTCTGAGCTGGAAGGGCACTCAGTGCAGGCTGGCTCTGCTGATGACCCTGATGACCACGGCCTGACGAAGCCCCACTGGACTCTGAACGACCTGACTGAGGAGGTCTGAAGGAACGACCTCTGCTGCGCTGGAACTGGCCCCTAGACGGAGCACCACTGAAACTACCTGAACCTCGAGGCCTCTTAGCCTCCCTCTCCTCACGCTCCCGACGACGATCTGTCTCAATCTGACGAGCCGCATCAACTACCTCCTCAAATGTAACTGCTGTAGCCCTTTCTCTAGTCATCAATATGCGGATCGGATAGTTGAGGCCATCCACAAACCTTCTTATCCTCTTGCGATCTGTCGGGATCATCCACGTAGCATGCCGAGCTAGCTGTGTAAACCTCAACTCATACTGAGTCACTGTCATATCTCCCTGAGTCAACCACTCGAACTGACGACGCAGCTCTTCCCTGTGAGACTGGGGTACATATTTTTCCAAGAATACCGTAGAGAACTGCTGCCACGTGAGGGGCGCTGCTCCAATAGGCCTACGCCTCTCGAACTCCTCCCACCAATTAAATGCAGGCCCTGTGAACTGGAAGGTAGTAAAAGCCACTCCACTAGACTCCAGAATACCCGCAGTACGAAGCATACGCTGGCACTTATCCAGAAAACCCTGGGCATCCTCGCCCTCAACACCACTGAATGTCGGAGGCTGAAGCCTACCGAACCTCTCCAACCGACGCTGCTCGTCATCCGGCATAGCTAGAACCACATGAGCTGGAGCTGGTGCGACTGGCGCAACTGGAACAACTGCTGCAACTGGTGCCGCTGGCTGAACTGGCTGAGCTGGAGCTACCCTAGGTGTCTGTAAGCCCTGAACAACCTGCTCGGGTGTGCGAGCATCAGGGGTCTGATGACCACCCCCGGTCTGAGAAGTAGCCGCCGCTGTAGTAGCTGAAACCGCTTGAGCCAAGCCAGTGCAGACGGACAAGATCTGAGCCAAAGCCTACTGGAGACCAGGAAACACGATGGGCACTGCCGGTGCCTGAACAGGTGCTGCTGGAGCATCTACAGCTGGAATTTGACCCTGAGCCTGGTCAACTGGGGCTGGAATATGACCCTGAGTCTGGTCAACTGGTGGGTCAGCAGGTGCTGTCCCTGCTGCCCTGCCACTACCGCGACCACGGCCTCTAGGTGGCACTGGTGGTCGTCCGCCACGTCCGTTAGTACGGGTTCTCGCCATCTGCGAGAGAATAGAATACGAAAATTTAGTTTTTCATAATAACAAGCCGCACGATTTGAATTTCAAGAAAGTGAAGTGTTTCCTAAAGGTTCTGTAGCCTCCCGAGGATAGATACGGACGTCTACGTACCGATCCGCGAGACTCTACTAAACCGGCTCATGACTCGCGAGGCCTAGTAAACCTGGCTCTGATACCAGCTTGTCACGACCCCAACCACGGTCGTGATGGCGCCCAACAATATTGCTTGGCAAGCCAGACCACAATCGTTCCCAAATTAACCGTAAACCTCAATACCGACAATCTAAAGAGATTATAATAGTTTTAGAATAATAATCCAATATTTATAATAGAATAATACTGAGAAAAACACGAAGTCTGATAAAACGCTCCCAAAGACCTGGGGTCACGAGTCTAGAGCCTCTAAAACAATCTGAATAACAATATCTGAACGAAAATACTCAAGTCTGGAAATGTATATATAAATAAAACTGAAATAGGAAGAGTAGTCAGGTCCTGCGAACGTCAAGCAGCTACCTCAACAACTCTGATAAGCTCTGGGAAACAAAGACTGCTCAGCTAAGCCTCCGGTGTACCTGAATCTGCACACAAGGTGCAGGGAGTAGGAGTGAGTACTACCGACTCAGTGAGTAATAAGCATATAAAATGTCTGAAGATAAGAAATCCACGAAATGCCACAAAGTAAAGCTAAAACTAACAGTCCAACACCTAATTACGAACTAACAGCAAAACAACTTCAAATATATCAGTCAAGTATAATGTAAAGATGCAATGCAATGCACATGACCGCTACGGCGCGTAGCCCGATCCGTTTAACGTCGACGGCGCTCACTGGGGGTGTGTACAGACTCCGGAGAGGCTCCTTCAGGCCAAGCGCAATATAATCATATCATTCGCTGCGGCGTGCAGCCCGATCCATACTCAGTCCACAATATGCATATGAGTCACGTAACAGATTGAATTAATTTTTCCCAATTTCCAATTTATTAGGGAGAATATACTTTAGATATTTAACTTCAGGAAAAGTGACTTAACATTTTATAACAGTGATTAAACACAGGACTGAGATCAATGATCATACAAAGCATGCTATCACAATGACATTCATCCTCTAAGGATGCTACAGATCGGCACAAGGCCCCAAACACGGCAATAAGCCCAGATATATTCAATACAGGGTGCGTATCAGTCGCCAATATAGAAATATTCTTGTTCAGGATGGACTAAGTCTCTATCCCCAGTCATAACTAATCCCGCACCTGCCATGGGGTACGAGTCACGCCCTACAATAGCGTCACAATGTGATAAGCCGGGGTTTCAAACCCTCAGGCCATCATATACACCAACTACTCACCTCTAACCGGCCGTAGAATGGTCCGCAATGCCTTTTCCTTTCGTATCAACCTCCTCGCGCGTCGAATCTAGTCAAAATCACAACGAATACATAAATATGGGTTAAAGAAACATAACCCAATCAAAAATACTCGAAAAGTACTAAAATTCACGAAGTTGGTTAAAGCCGAGCCCCGGGTCCACTTCTCGAAAAATTCCGAAAATCACACCAACAGATTCCCCGTCTCGCCACGAGTCCGTGCATATAAAGTTTACCAAAATCGGAGCTCGTTTGACCCTCCAAATTTCATTTTTACATCACAGCTTTCCAAGCCCTAGCTTGACCCGTTTTTGATGAATTTTCTACAGTTTACATGTAATTTCTACCATAAATTCGAATATTTAGGCCAAGGAACTTACCTCCAAGTGATTCTCAGTCAAAACCCTCGAATTTCCTTGTTCAAAGCTCTTAAGAACGTCAACAATGGAGGAAAAATATGAAAGGGTCGCGGATGAAATATTATTTTAAAACCCTTCTGTTGCCCAGCAATTTTCGCTTCTGCGGTCCCGCTTTCGCTTATGCGGGACTGCTTCTGCGGCCACATTTCCGCTTAAGCGGTTTTCACTTAGAAGCCCGGACTTCGCTTATGCGACGCGAAGTCCGCTTCTGCGGTTCCTCCAAAGACCGCTTTGCGGCACCTTGTCCGCTTATGCGGACCCGCTGGTGCGAGCTACCTTCCGCATCTGCGGAATTTTCCCCAGCCGGCCACGACCGCTTCTGCGACCAAGTACTCGCTTCATGACAGAAAATCTGACCTGCAATTACACCTCAAAACTCTCGTTTAACCACCCGAATTCACCCCGAGGCCCTCGGGACCTCAACCAAATGCACAGATATGTTATATTACTTCATTCAAACTTGCTCGTAACATAAAAACACTATCATAAATACCAAAATCATCGAATTACCACGGATTCAAGCCTAAGTTAAACTAAAACTTCCGAAACTTGCATTTGATCTAAAACCCGACCTAAACACCTCCGAATGATCTGAAACTTTGCACGCATATCCAAAGTCACCTAACGGAGCTACTGCAACTCTCGGAATTCCATTCCGACCCTCGGATCAAAATCTCACCTACCATCCGGAATTCACCAAAATCCGACCTTAGCCAATTCAAGCCTAATTCTACACCGGACCTCCAAATTCAATTCCGATTGCGCTGCTAAGTCACAAATCATCCCCCGAAACTAGTCGAATCATCGGAAATCAATTCCGAGCCTTCTAACTCATAAGTCAACATTCGGTTGACTTTTCCAAACAATCCTTCTCATAAAGAGACTTATTGTCTCATTTCTAACCGAACTCTGTCCGAATTACTTTAAATTCTCTAAACACATATAATGAAACATATAGAAGCAATAAACGGGGAAACGGGGCGGTAACTCCCGTAACGGCGGGTCGGGTCGTTACAGTTCCATATTCAAATTGAACACACTAACACCTTTCTTTTTTAGATACATCTCTATTTATTCTCATTACAGAAGCCTAATCTTACAGCTAAATGATTTTTAAGATTTATATCTTTATAATTAGTTTTCTATATCACATTCTGTGAGAATTCGCTAGTAGTAATTTCTAATAACTTTTAAATTGTTACCCGGCGTCGCTCCCAAATTCCTATCTGCTCGAATTTTTCATGGTTAAACAGTGGATTCTCCATAACTGGGGGGACGAAGATTGTGTGAAGATATTAAAAAAATGCAAAGAGTCAATTCCAAGTAGAGAAAAAGGTGGGAAAGTGATAATTATAGACATAGTGCTGGAAAATCCGAAGCAAAAGGATGATTCAGTTCGAGCACAACATAATATGGACATGTTGATGATGGTTCTTTTTGCTGCCAAAGAGAGAACTAAGAAGGAATGGGTAAAACTCTTCACTGAAGCTGGTTTCAGTGGATATGAAGTAACTCCCACCCTGGGCACAAGGTCTCTCATTGAAATCTACCCTTGAAGAAGCCATGGGATGTGCATTTACAAAATATTGTAAGCTCTGGTGAATAAACTTATAAGCTTATGAGTCTATCTGTATTTTTATTGTACTAGTTTTTGGACAGGCTCGTTACACGTGTACCCCATATTATGAGTCAAAATATTTTAAAATTATACAAGTTTATTAAAAATATATGTGTTGAGTTATAAAATAAAAACTAAAATAAAAAAGTGTAAGTTCCTGAAAATGATAAATATTTATTTATTTAACTCAACGAAGAAACCTATTCTAGCATAAGTTCTCGGATGCCTTATTATAATTTCAACATATTGATTTTGTATTTACTTTAAATGCCAAGACAAAAAAGAACAGTCTGATGATTAATATTCACATTTCTCACAAGGGTATTTTAGTCGTTCTATTGACCTTGACACCTCTTTCAGAAAAAAAATCCGAATATTACAAAACTTGCGTAATTTTCAGAAGATGGAACAATGCTTTTGTATGAGGAACATCATTATTCATCGTTCAAACAATAAGAAATCAACACCTGCATACTTATATGGATTATGACTTTAACTATGTGTCCGTAATAATATCCGCAAGTAAGGCTAACACAGAGCACAATTTTAAATGATTCGATGTAACAAAAGTACCATAATGAAAGATAGTTTTTACAAGTGAAGGTGAATAATTCAACATTTGGAGTTTAGGTGGAAAAAGGAATCTGTTAAGTAGTGTAGGTCCCAGCTATTTATACAAAGTGTAATTAGTTATAGTGTATTAGAGTTAGTTGTAGTTTGTTAGAATTTAGTTAATTGTGTATAAATTGGACAAGACTAAGCAGCTGTATTTCACGATTCATTTTCTTTCTTCTGAAAGAATAACACAGAGCTTCATTTCAGACTTCTTCTTCTTCCTTTCTCATCTTCTAGAATCTTCAGTTCCTCCATAGCTAGAGCTTCTCAACATGGTATCAGAGCCAGGTTCTCGTCTCACTGAAGCTCTGCTACGATAGAACTGGAGTAATTCGATTCTTTTCTAGCTTCTCAATCTCATCGATCGATCGAGCTATTTCTTCAACATAGAAGACTTCTCACTCATTCTAGGGTTTAGGAATTCTCAAATATCTGGTGAATCACGGTCAGATCGAGCTAAATTTTGCGAGAAATTAACAATTTGAAAGCTGTGTCTCTGCTACAATGGCGATCAATGAAGAAACTGGTGATTCTCCATTTGCGACTTCATTCTCTACGCTAACTACAGAGCTTGTCGATCACAATCATCCTCTTTACATTCATCCTTTTGATGCTCAAGGTTCTGTACTTACTTCTATTCAGCTTCAAGGTTCAGAAATTTATTCAATTTGGACACTACAAGAAAAATGCTCAATAGCGAAGAGAAAACTGGTCCCTAAAAGTAAGAAATTGGTCCTAAATGGTCAATAGCGGCCAACTAATCTGGTCCTTATAGCTTCCGCCGCTAAAGGTTTTTAAGGACCAGGTGCGGTACTGGTTGTTAAAACTGTTTCGCGACCAGTTTAAAACTAGTCCTTAAATGAATTTTATGGACCATATTTCTGGTACCTATTTGCATATTTTAGGGACTAAATTCCTGGTCCTTAGAATATTTTTGCAACTAGTTTAAATATGGTCGTTAAATAGTACTTTCACGGCTAGTTAGAAGCTGGCCGTTATATCTTTTGCGAGAAGTTTAAAGTTGGTCGCTAAGTCGAATAGGGCAGCACTACAAAGCTACAGATTTAGCAACCAAATTTTCTACTCCAAAAAAGGATTTAAGGACTAACAGTCTAGTCCCGAAAGAAACAAGTAATTCCCTAAATCACATTCAATTTGCAACGACAAAATCAAATATATATAGATGATATGTTTTCATAAAATATTACCAAAAATGATATCGACATCAGTTAGTTGCACCGTACATCAATGATAAGCTAGTCACAATGTGTTCATAAACATTTAGCAAAAATATAATCTATATATCACTAATATCCTTCGATTAACATGTAAAACTTTCTTGACATTCCCAGCAAAAAGATGGTCAATCAGTATGTCATCAAAAATCTGCTTCTTGAACTTCAATATCCAAAACCTCTAGAAGAAATAAGAAATTTTATTTAGAAAAACTATAACAATGTAGATGGAACAAAATTAGGGCTAGACAGAGAAAAAAGAAGCAAAAAAGAAAATGGCTAGACTTCAATCAGGAATGGAATTGGAGAACAGATGGGGACCTAATGTTGAATGGTGCATATTTCATTCAATCAGGAGCTGCAGCCTCTTCAAATTATGTCAAGGCTTCAAGCTTGAGTGCTAAACCCTCTTCCCTAATAACCTCCATTGAGAATTAGCTATGCTAATGCATATACACAAAAATAGTCCAAAAGACAACAGATAGATAACAGTGGATTGAAGACAAAAGGTAAAGATTCAAAGCATTATCAACCAAAACCATACACAATGGGTATATATAAACCTGAAAGTTTAAGTTCAACTACCCAAAATTCAAGTCAACGAACATTCTATTTGAGGAAGTAGCCGAGGACGTATGTCCTATGCTTGCTATACTTAAAATGGCTAAAAGCTCATAGTTTCGATCTCTTTCTTTATATTCTTCAAATTGTTATAGATATCTAAGTAAATGGCCTTTCTGCATTGACAATATTCTCTACAGACCTACATAGCAATGTTCTCTGCTATTTTGTATTTTCCATGTTTCTTGGTTAATCCAAGTTTGAGAAATTCAAGTACGATCTACACTATTATGTTTTATGTGTATCATTTTAACTCCGTTCAAAATGGAATCTGATACTAATTTTATCTATCATGCTTCATGCCAAGCATAGCAGACCATATTGTCTTTAGTAAGTTTCTTATACATCACAAATAAAGACACTAGTGCTCCTCAACTAGTCCCATTATCCTACAATTGAAAAAGGAATCAGTTAAAAGAAAAGGGACAAATCCAGCATATGGTTTTTGTGAAACAAAATGGGCTGATATGGTCTCTGGTTTCGAGAGGATTTTACAGACTAAAACTAAAAACAAAGGGTACCAAGAACATACAGATGACTATGATTTTAAGGTTATTGGAGATTATGTAGGCAACTGTAAAACGAATCTTGAACAAGCAAAAATTGTAGATCCTGTAGAAGTATCTATTGCTTATTTCTTTAACTTGCACGTGGCTAAAAAGGAGAAATGATGTAACAGATTAATAACGGATTACGTTATCAGAAATGGAAAGAACTCTACAAAATCACAGACAGCTATACTACTGTTACCATGGAAGCAGGTCCAACCCTTTCCCTTTATTAGCTGATATATATGAGTTCTACAACCTGCAACCATATATGGGACTATCTCGGGGCTTAGTGATATAATTTCTGGAAGCTAACATTTCTTTTCCTAATTTTTGTTTTATCCTATTATAGACGGTATAATAAAATATCAGCATTACTAATAGCAGGCCTTCCCTGTCAGAGAAGTAACCTCATAGCTTTAGAATAGTCCTACACTAAGGATGAACCATATTGGAGCCAATCTAGGTGACAGAAACTATAAATTTGCAATTTTGCATGCATCGACCAGCATCTCCAGAGTGACACACATTTTTTTGTTCTGCTTCTTCCATTTTCAAGAGAATAATGTACAGAGGAAGCAATATTGCTTAAAGAACAAAGATGTAGCTAAACATATTGAACAAAACACCTCAAGAGTTTGAAATTCCACAGTAGGCAAGTGGCCATCATGACCCCGTAATGAAATAATATTTATTAACGATCACAGTTGCCTAAACTCACGGTAGATCTGTCATGTTGGCAGACTTACTGTTAAATGACGATGAAACTTAATTGTTTACTTGTTTGGAAGTGATATTTTCCCTTGTTTGTTGAGGCTATATGTGTGTATAAGAAGGCATATTTTGTCTTAGGAAAAAAAGGCTAAAAAGAAAGGTAAGGACAAAATTTATAATCAAGAGAAGATATAAATTCCGCAAAGGATATATAATAACATACACTTAAATCAACAAAATAAATCGATGTTTCAGGTAAGTTGTTGCTCACTTGGTACATCAAGGATCCGAATAGTCATTCTCCTGAACTGGAGGCTGGAAATAGGTTTGTTGCGCTAATAATAATTCTTTTAATTGCCTCACTTCTTTCATCTCATTTTCGAAGTTAGACAGACAATCCTTCAAAGACTGGTTTTCATTTTCAGTTGCACGTAGCTTAGCCAATAATTAACTTACTTCAAGCCAAGTTATTGACATTCTTTTCGTGTTTAACAAATACATATATAGGCTCTAGCTGATATGATGGCCAAGGACACTGAGGCAAAGTGGGAAAATTGTGTTGGTTATATCACTTTGCTCCATTTGTATACTTTACATTCCCATAGTCAAAATTTCTCTCACACCAGAAATTGTCTTCATATTTTACTGACATATCTCTGAACGTACTACAAAGACTTCTACTAAACACCAGACTTAATGTTAGCTTACTGAAAGACTTTTGGAATTTCTACCACTAAGAACTCGAGCTTAAGCTTTTAGGGGTTGTTTGGTTCATGTTGTAGTTATGCAGAAATTACAGTAGATGGTAACATGTATTGTTGTGAGCACGTGATTTTTGCCTCGCTTGAATTATTCCTATATATTCCCATAAAATTAGGACTTTTTCGTTAATTATTTGATTTTTAGGATTTGATTGCATAATTTTGTGTTTGTTTGCATTTTTATGTGCATTCTTAGTTTGATATAATTCATAAAAAAAAAAAAAAAATATATAGTGTATTTGCATTTAGCACCCCATTTAAGTATTTTTAGTTTTATTAGTTAATTAACATTACAAAAATGGAAGAAAATAACAAAAATAGTCCTTTTGCATCTTTACTTTTAATTTTGATCTTCTCCTTAATATTCTTTTAAAATTTAGGATTTAGTTGATTTTGAAAATTAATTAGTTTAATTTTAGTAATTAAATTACAGTATCTAGTTAATTACT
>NC_031995.1:108643639-108684923 GCF_001879085.1 Nicotiana attenuata | reverse complement strand
AAGGATATGTAGGCAACCTTTGAAGCAGGGTTCGGTCAGACGGTTTTAAAATGCTTCTCATGGAGTGCCAAGCCGGCAAAAATCCCATAGTTGCTCAGTTTTTCAGAAGTTTACTGGTTTAATTTCAAGTTGTTCTGGGTATTTGGATGCTGTTTTGGGGTTGATACATCTGTGAGCACGTGATTTTTGCCTCGCTTGAATTATTCCTATATATTCCCATAAAATTAGGACTTTTTCGTTAATTATTTGATTTTTAGGATTTGATTGCCTAATTTTGTGTTTGTTTGCAGTTTTATGTGCGTTTTTAGTTTGATATAATTCATAAAAATACAAAAAATATAATGTATTTACATTTAGCACCCCATTTAAGTATTTTTAGTTTTATTAGTTAGTTAACATTACAAAAATGGAAGAAAATAACAAAAATAGTCCTTTTGCATCTTTACTTTTAATTTTGATCTTCTCCTTAATATTCTTTTAAAATTAGGATTTAGTTGATTTTGAAAATTAATATTCTTTTAAAATTAGGATTTAGTTGATTGTGAAAATTAATTAGTTTAATTTTAGAATTAAATCAGATCTGTTAATTGTTTTTAATTTACAAGAATTTGAAAAAAAATGAGTGAGAAAAATGAAAAGAAAATCAAAAAGAATTTGAGTATGTTAATTAAATGCCCCATTTTGGGCCAACCCATCATAAAATTCAAAGCCCAAACGAACCAAACCGTCCAATCTTGGTCCAAGCCCAAATCCCATCCGGTCCAACCCTTTTAAAAATCAAAACGACGCCGTTTAGTGGAGTTTTAATCTCAGCCGTCTAGGTTTCTGATCTAACGGTTGAGAACCCACCATCAATTAATATATATATGTCCTAACCATACCCCACCCCCCCCATTCACTCATCTCTCTCACACCCCACTCCCTTCCCCACCGGAAATCCCCACCTCCATCGTCGCCCACCATCAGACCGCCGTGTCTCCGCCGTCCTCCGCAGCCGGAAATCGTCTCCGCCGGCGGCGAAGCCCCAATCAACCCCAAATTTACACCACAGATACTACTTCATCTCCTCTTTCCATATCCGTGGCCCATTTCTTCCAAATCTCAGTCCGTTTTCTCGAATTTCAGATCCAAAATCTGGCCAAAACCTCAATTCACCCAACCCCAACCAAATTAACACCACACACTCTCCTTATATCCCTCATCCCAAACCCATGACCCTCAATCTCCGAATCATCCTCGTTCATGTCGAATCTTAAATCGAAATTTGACCTCAGAACCCTAACTTTACAAATTGGGGATAAAACGGTTTCCGGGCTATAATAGCCCTTAATTAGGTATTTTCCCATGGGAAACACCTAATTAAGGATGGTTAAAGTCTGATTTTGTCAACAAAGGCCGTCGGATTTGAAGTTTGAGGTATTTCATTTTATTCCCATGTTCTTCGATTCATGATTTTATTCTCTTAGGTTCCTGTTGAAATTTCAGTATGCTTGCCATTGTTTTTCTTTAGGGTAGTTTAATTTCGTTAATCTTCAAAATTAATTTGAACCTTTGTTGATCCATTCATCCCTGTTTCAGTTAATTTAGTCGCGATTTAGGTTTGCGCATATTAGGTTAGTTTAACTCGTAGTAGGTTAGTCTTAATGCGTAAATAGGCCATTGATTAGTATTTGTGGATTGTTAGTTTCCTGATTTTTAGTTCAGTTCTGAGTTAATCTTGTTTCATGGATTCTGATCAGTTAATTCAAGTGTTAGTTTCTGATTCTATGATGATTCATTGTTAGTGCTTAAGTGTAATTAGTCTTTGTTAGTTGATAATTGGATAATAGTGGGATTTAGGATCAATTTTCAGTCTCAATTAACATTAATTGGATTCAGTCTTAGAATTTTGAAGTTAGTTTGGATATAGCTGAATAACTTAGCCTTCAATTAACCTTGGTTGATTTTTAACTAAAGCAAAAGGGGTTTGGGTTGGTCAGTAATTTCAGGGAGTAGTCAGGGGTAATTTGGGCATGGAAAAGGGCTGGTTTTGTTAAGACATAGTAATTTTAGAACTTAAGCAAGGGTAGTTTAGGTTTTTCATAGCTAATAGAATACCCTAGGGCCTTCTAGAAAGGGGCCTTAGTGTAAGCTTTCTGCATTTTAATGCAGTAGCTTGGGTAACAAGTCACAATATTAGGGTCTAATAGCCAATTTCTGAAAATAAAAAGGGGGAAAAATGAGTAAAATTTTCTAGAACATTCTGCCCCCTTCCTTGCCTATAAAAAGCAGGCCTAGTGCCTTGATTTACAGGTTTACACACTCTGAAAATCCCCAAAACTTTCCAGTTTATAATTCCCAAAAATCCACTTCCGAAGAGCTGAGTCTTAAATTTTGAATTTCAAAAATCCAAATAGTTCAAATCTGAAGTTTATAGTTCTAGAAACCTTCTTTAGATCTTAATTTCGGCAAAAATCCAAAAACAAATAAAAATACAATAGAAACTCCAAAAATATACTGTTTATTTGAGTGTATTCAAGTCATTTATGGTTGATTTCCTGGTTTCAACTGATTTCAAACCTTTCCTGGACTGTTGAATTCATTTCTGGGCTGTTATCTGATTGTTGCTCGATACTGCTGCTGATTTATTCTTCTTCTTCTTGTATTTCAAACGTCCAGGTACATACTCGAACCATGGCTTGATGTGGCTTTGAAATGAAATGCTGAAATAAAAATGTTCATTCACCCTTGAGATGTGTTTGTTCAACTGTAATAGACTATTTGTATTCAATTTAGTTCACTTTTGACTTGTATCTCTGTAGTTCCTGGATCGTATAATTTAGATGGACTTTGGACTGTATTGGATGATATAATTTGAACTATATGGATCCCTTTTAGTTCGTCTGTGGTGATACTACTCATTTAGGATAGTTGATAATCTGAGGCCTTATAAATTTTATGTTTAGCTTGTTTTCCATAAGTCTGATCAACAAGTTGTCTGTTAAATCAGGAGTATCGAATACCACCTGAGGTTGAAAGTTTATGTCTTACAAAATCAGTTTCGCATTTAATGTTCATATCCAGCTGATAGTTAGGTTGCAGGTCTTATGTTAACTTACTTTCAGCATTCATATTATAGTTTTTTTTATGTCAATTGAAGTCCATGAGATGCTAAAATGATGTTAACTCTCACATCTAGAAAGATAGACATTAACAGGTGAACCTATTGAATTATAGTCACGTTCAAAATCAGCAACTCGTTTGCATAATTACGCATGTGTTAACAGATCTCGAGCACGATTGGTATTGACTTTGGGCTCACTATAAGCCCACTCCTGTTTCGTTTTCATAAACTGTGGCCAAATCATGGGCTCGCCCCTCTGAGGCCCAACGTGGGTAGTGTATTTACTTGGATTTCACAAGCTGATAGCTTACCAGCTTGGGCCAAAATTTCAAGGCCCAAAAAATGCTGGAAGCCAAAAATCCTTTTTTTGAAAAATTACATTAGGAATACGGGAATTAATTTGCAAATATAAATTTGGGTTCTCGAGTTAAGTAGCGGGTCAAATTAAGAGGGTCCTCCCTTTTGTTTGAATTCGGGCTTGAACTCGAGGCCCGAATTTATAAATGTGAATTAATTAGGCCTTTTTAGAGACAAACAGTAAATAGAAAATCCTAGTTTGCTTTAAGATTGGCCTTTAAATAAAAAGTGGGACGAGCCTCGCCAAATAAAAATGCATAAATTGCGGGGCCCTCATTAAATGCTTTATTAAAAATATTTTAAAATTCGGGACATGCCATTTAGCGAATTTTCATAGCTTCCCGCAAAGTTGATAAGACGCTAGCCACTTTAGGCGCACTTTTAATAATTTTACCTTCTTAAATACGGGTGTGCATTTCATGCGACCCAAATCCAAATCCCAAAACGTTGAATAAGAGGNCCACTCATGATCCTATGCAGATGGACGAGGCTTAGGAGTCTTCATATACGTTTACTAAGTTACATTTTGGTGCTTAGTTTGTTAGTTGGCATTGGGGACAATGCCTAGCGTTTTAGTTTGACGGGGGTTGCGCCCTTTATTTTTGTTGGATGACTGTATATATGGATCACTTTTATGCTTTCTTGATTTTTCATTTGGTCTGTATATAATCTTATATTTAGTTACTTTTATCATACTTTTTATCTTTCCTTTGGTATGTATATAAAGTTACATCATTGTATATATTCATTCCCCGTTATATATTCACTCCTCTATTATACATATTCATTCTATTTTCTATTTTCGCAAAAAATTCATTTTTAGCTTCTTATATAGGATCGTAGCCTTTGTTTTGTTTTGGACGTTTTAATAAGCCTTTGGTTTTCTCAATGCCACAGTTCTTTCCAAAGGTGGAGTATTGTGTGAACTGGTGGCTCTTCCCAATTATAGATGGCGTGACAACCTTCTTAAGGGTTTGAGTCCATTTTTGTTTTGTTTTGGTAGTTTATAGTTAAGGGTACCTCAAGCAAAGCTTCACTTGGGCCTAGCACATTTGCCTTTGATCCCATGGTCAAAGACAAAATGTTGTGTTTAGGATGGTGAAAGTTGTGGCCTTGAGACTCTTGCGTTGGCCGATAATCATCAAGTGGTTTTTCGGGACCATTGTGTGCTCAAATCGTATCTAAGGTCGTTGTGGGCCCCCGACTCTANTGGGCAGTGTTTTGATGTCGAGGCAGCACGTTATAATTGGAAATTTGGAGGGTACACCATATGGGAGTCAGGCAAGGAAAAGGAATTCACTTAGGGACAATTTCATACTGATAGAATGCAATGAATCAGTGGAGCAGCAAATCCGGACACCAGCATCACTACACAGAATACCTCAGTTGGAGAAGCTTATTTGGTGGAATGTTGCTCAATGGTTCACTAACAGCTGGACAGAATTAACTACAAGGAATAAGGAGGCAATGATATCATTGGAGCTGCATATCCAAATCTTTAGGGAGGCGGATATGTGAAGCTCAATTTGTACTAACTCTTTTTTCTTTTTTGCAGGAAAAGTTACTGTTTTCATGCCTTCTCATATTATACGAATTTATTGGGTGGTATTAGCACCTAGTGCTCATTCCCTTGAAGGAGGTAATACGAGAAGCACAAGCATGAAGGCGAAGAGACCATCCAGTTCTTCAAGTTTCAGTATAAGAAGCAGCACATTTGAGAGACAAAGGATTACAGGTCAAATAGAGAGCAATGCTACAGGTAGTAGAGGCAATATTCACTCTGGCATACACAAGAGCAATGCATCAAATTGGGAACAGAGGAATAGGCTGGACACAACTATGCACCAGTGGTATTTGAACTTTGGATCAGAAGATTGGAACATTGAGGTACAGATCACCTTGACAGAGGTGGATACAGGGAGCCAGGCATATGGTGAGTTTTCAGTGTGTATGGCACATTCTACGATGGAATCTCAGCTGGTGGTATTAGTGTTATGCACTCATTCCACTGAGAGGAAATCACAGATATGCAGATACATAGGAAAAAAGAAGGGCAATATGATGCCCAGGTGTTACTTCATATGTAGTCACTGGTGGCTAGCTAAAGTAACAACACATGAAGAGTTTGGACTAGATGATCAAGAGGAGGGTCATACCTCAGATACACATGAAGTAATCCAAATAACTACAAACATACAATTGCAGCAACAAACCCGCGCAGGTACTCACAAAAGGAACAGCCGCACACATGATCGTGGATGGTACAAAGGTGCAGGAAACACTACTGAAAGCAGGTCCTTCTTCTGGCCCAACTTCCTAGTGGTGGTATTAGTACTTAGTGCTCAATCCACTGGAGGGCAAGCTGGGGAAGGCATACGCTTGATAACAAATGTCACAAGAACTGGAAATAAGGTATCTAGTTTGTTGTTGATGAGGCAGCACTTTCTAGCTAGAATTTTTGAGGTTATACCATATGGTACAGCAAGAAACTCAGTTCATATAGACATTAAGATATGCAAGGAATACACCAGAGCCAAAAATTCAAAACTCCACTCATGGATCACTTGTGAATTAGGGATGAGAAAAGGCAAGGACAACACAAAAAATGGCCTGTGGACAGTATATGCAGCAACAACAGATAGGCGTACTGGGAATCCTGAAGGTTCAGAAATAAAGGAATGCAGATTGAGTCCAACACAAGCAGATGCAAAAGAAATCAGCATACAGGAAAGGCACAACAGAACAAGCAAGAATGAACTACAAATGCGTGAAACTGCAATACCTGGCTATGTTTGTAATAGGCTAGTTTTTATACATCTTTTAGACCCTATTAGTCATATTATTATTAGATCATATTGTAATATCAATATTGGGCCTCACAAGTCCAAAATTGATAATAGGATCGATGTAACGCACATACATTATCGTCTTACTCCTAGTAAGACAACATGCTACTTTGTTTTTTATTATTATATATATAAAAACTAGCCCTAGGCTCATAGCCTAGCGGATTACTAAAAAAATGGCAATTCTATAAGAACTTCTTTTCGGGATTAAAAGATATCGCCTGGACATTTAGAAAAAGAACCTCTGAAGAAAAAAAGTCTTTTTCTTGTAATCAACACAAGTCTGTTCTGGGAAACAGAAACTATTGCCTTTTCACTATGCTGAAGGTCAGCAAATTGCTATTGGGATCGAGGAGATTACAGGGGATTTGGCTTTGACTAATGATGGACAAAAAGGAGTTGATGATAAGGTAGCTTCAGGTGATTTCAATCGAGCAAACAATGCTAGTAAGCAGCAAGGAGTTACACTGGTGGCGGCTCAAGAAGGTAACAACGATCGAGCTGTTGTCGATCGAGTGGCGCATGCTGTAATGCCTGAAGCTATTGTTGCTATCAGTGGTGACATTACTGCTGTAGTGCCAAACTCATGACTCTTCAAACAAGTCCCCAGAAGAATTGTAACGCAAATCGCAAAGAAGAAAACCATCGTAGAGACGAAACTCTACAAGAAAAACTCAAATTTCTCCTTCTTGACCTACGAGCCCCATCTTTAAACCAATATTCTCACTTTTATCACTCACACAAAAACTATCACTATTCTAAACAAACCAATTGCAGAAAACAACTAAAAACATAGAAATTTGCAGAACCCGATTTTTGATTTCTGGTTCAATCAGAAAAAAAAACAAGAAGAAGAAAAAAGGAAACGAAATAGATAAAAGAGAAAGAAATTAAACTTACTCCTGATTAGGCAGATAATCCAATGGTAGAGGCCAACCTTCTGATTTTGAAGTGATGAATTTTGCAACCTTCTAAGTTTGAAGTGATGAATTTTGCAACCTTCGAGTTCTGACTGATGAAGTTTGCAACCTTCTGAACTTTGAAGAGAATAGAAGTCACGCTTGATTAGGGATTGAACTTTGAAGTTGAAGTCGCCGCTTGATTAGGGATTTTAGCATGAAATTAATTTTTTGGGAGAGATTTTAGGGGGAAAGCGAATTTCTAGAGTGATTTTACAGCAAAAAATATTTTTGGAGGTTTTTTAATATTTTACTTTTAGATTCCCGCGTCTGTCCCGCTAAAATTGAGTATTAGAGACCAGATATTAAATTTTATTTAGATCAGAATAAGTCTAGTCGTGTATTTAAAAAATAAATTTGGTATTAGAGACCAAAAAAGATCTCATCCCTGTAAGTACACTTTTAGAGACCATATTTAAAACTTGTCGCTAAATACTGGTCCCTAATAAGCCTTTTTCTTGTAGTGGGAGTAGATCTATGAAAATTATTTTGCATGGTAAAAATAAACTGGGCTTTGTTCTAGGCACTTGTAGAAAGTCTAGATATGATGCTAGTTTTCATGAATTGTTGGACAGATGCAATGCTATTGTGCTTTCTTGGATAATGAACACAGTTTCACCTAGTTTGATTAGTTCTGTGATCTATGCCTCTGATGCACACACTATTTGGGAGGACCTCAAGGAGAGATTTGATAAGGATAATGCATCTAGGGCTTATTATTTGCACAAGGAAATTGCCACATCGACTCAAGGCATATCCTCTGTCTCAGTATACTATACTAAACTGAGAGAATTCTGGGATGAGTATGAAACACTAACACCACCACCTTCATGTGGTTGTGCTGAATCTAGGAAACACGTAGAACATTACCAAATATAGAAGCTATCAATTCCTCACTAGTTTAAATATGAGAATGCCAAGAATCAAGTGTTTATGACTCGACCCTTACCAAATCTGAATCAGGCCTATGCCATGATAGTAAATGTAGAGAGCCAAAGGATTAGTGGAAAAGGTGCATATGCTGAAAGCAAAGAAGTTGCAATGATGAGTAATAAGATGTATACTGGAAGTTACAATGGTAGAGGACAGTCTAATGTCAGTTCAAATAACTCAAATGGAAGTTATAAACCTAGAAAAATAGCTGGTAAAGCTACAGTCTGTTGTGATTATTGCAAATACAAAGGTCATACCAGGGAAAATTGCTTCAAGCTTCATGGTTATCCATCTGATTTCAAGAACAAGAGAAGAGGTGGAGCTCCACATGCTCAAGCCAATAGTGTTGTTTGATAGGTTACAAGTACTTTGGGCATAAGTGCTTTACTTTATGTTTTGATGATCTGTTTTGATGATCTAACAAACTTACCATCCAGAACCAGATAAGGAACCTGTTACACATTTACAAGACCTTACGATCACAATGTTCCAGGTTGGGATCCAGCGTGGGATATAACTCAACTCTTCAGAGTGGAAGGAACAACTGAGGGAACAAGTCCCTACCAGTTCCCGAGGAGACTGTATGAAGTCAACTCTCAAGCTAGAAAGTTGTTGCCTGCACACGTTACTGTACAGGAACAGTGCATCAGTCAACTTTCTGTGGAAGGCTTTTTACCTACCTTGCCTACATCATTGTAAGTGATGTCACACATGTATAAATACAATCAAGGAAGGTAAAACAACTTACTTCATGAGAGAACAAGATAAGGAATCTGATACAATTAAGTTCCCTTACATTTAGAATAATTAGTCAGATGTCTGGTTCTATTCTCAATGAAATCAGATAAGGAAACAGCAGAAGGACCAGATAGGGATCAGCTCCCCTCATAGTTGTACAGTCAACTCTACAGCTGTAAAAACTGCTGCACTATACCGTCTAGCAGGCTACTGCATTGTACCGTCTGGCAGCAGTACTGCAGCACAGCTGTATCTTGCTAAGGCCAAACTAAAGGGCACTTTATTGCATCATCCTTGATGACATCACACACACATATTATCAACAAGAGGAGGGATTTCATTTCTCTAACACTTGCAAAATCAAAAGAAAATATTCTCTCAAGTGCTAGACACAACCTCTCTCAAGAACAGAGCTGCTGCAACCTCAAGGACCAGATCCAAAGATTGAAGATATCTTAAGTCCTTAGGTTTGTTGAGTCTTTGTTACTTGTTCTTCATTTGTAACTCCTACTTAGCTTAGTTAGATGCATTGTGTAGGAAACCCTTTGTAAATCATAAACCCTTGTGTTTGTGTCTTGGCTAGAATTAGTCGAGTTGTGAAGTCTTTGTAATAGAGATATTACAAAGTGGCTTGTAATAGTGTTGTTATAAGTTCGTGACTGATTAAGTGTTTGTAATAGAGTTATTACAAAGTGGCTTATAATAGTGTAGTTACAAGTTAGTGAGGGATTAAGAGGTTAATTCCTAGGTTACAATAGATTGTAATCTAAAAATTGCTCAGTAGTGAAGTGGAAATCCTACAAGGGTGGGCCATGATTTTTAATCCCGTTAAGCTGGGAGTTTTCCACGTAAAATTCCTCTGTGTTCTTTATTTACTGCCAATTTACTGTGGGAACAAATAGAGAACCTGATACCCTATACTGACATTCTGTTGCTTACAGTGGAAACCTATAGAGAACCTGGTTCTCTATACAATTTGGTGGACGATTAGTTTCTATCAATTAGTATCAGAGCAGGTTCTTTCTTAAAGGTTATCACCTAGAAAGGATCTACATGGATGCTCCACCAAACTTCGAGGAAAGTCAATCAACCGACAAACCACCAAGAGTTCAGAAAATGGTTCGTATAAATGGAGGCATTCCCAAGAAGGGTAGCTCTAGCAGAAACACTAAAGGATACGATTGTTGTCACAAATGCAGAAAGCCAGGACATTTTATCAAAGACTGTCCTCTCCACAATCAGGACCATTACAAATACAATGCTGACAAGATGGTTAAGAGGAACCCGGTCCCCGATAGAAAGTTCAATAGAAGAGAGTTCGCTGATAATATTGTAAAGCAAGCTCTGCATGCCTGGGGAGATTCCTCTAGTGAATCTGAGGGTGATGATGAACAGGCAGACACCTTCATGATGGCCGTTGAAAGCAAAGCTGCAAAATATGATTCTATATTTGCATTGATGTCAAAATCTTATGAGGATGAAGATTATGATGATGAGGAGGTAAACTTCTTAGGTGTTCAAAGAAATCTAAAGTATTATTCTCCGAAAAAACATATGTCTTTGGCCAATGTTTTAATTGATGCGTATCATAGTCTTATAAACGATAAAGATGCCTTAACTGTGGAACTGGGAGAAGCAGAACAATCGAGAGAAGATCTAGTAGTTGTGGTTGTAGACTTAGAGGAAACCATTGAGATCTGAAGAAAGAAAAAGAGGTTTTAACTGAGAGTAATGCTAACATTGAGCATGAGAGAGATGACCTATTAATGGTGGTTGTAAACTTAAAGGAAACAATTGGGTAACTTAAAATGGAAAGTAGGCCTGAAAATTCTCAAAAGGGAAAGAAAGTTGCAAGTGAGGCACACATTAAGCTTGAAAGTGAGTTAAATTCAATGAAGTCTAGTCTATGTGCTGAGCTTGAGAAAACAAACAACTTCAGGAACTAGGAAGAGTGAAGAGTGTTCTTGAAAAATCACTTAAGTGGACCTGGTCCTCCGATGCTATCACTGCCATGTACACCAACAATGGGGGAAACAGGCAGGGAATCGGGTTCCAAAGAAAAAACACTCCCTACAGCCCTTATAGCAAGTACGCTATTGTACCTGTGAGCACGTGATTTTTGCCCTATATGAAATACTCCTACTGAATCCCAAAGAAATAGATTTTTCTTTTAATTATTTCCCATTTTAGGAAATTTTGTAGAATTTTCTTAATTATTTACATTTTTTCTGTGCATGTTTAATTTTATTTAAATCATGAAAATACAAAAAATACTCCGCATTTGCTTTTAGAATTTTTTTTTTACATTTTTAGGTTAATTAGTAAATTAGTTGTTTTATAAAAATAAAAAATCACAAAAAATGACTCACTTTGCATTTTAATCTTTTAATTTTGAATTTTATAATTTTTTCTTTTAATTTAGGAGTTCTTTAATTTTGTAAATGTTAGGATAAGTAATTAGTTTAATTTTTGTACGTTATTTTTAATTTAAGAGTTTAATTTTTATTTTAATTAATTCAAGAAGTAAAGAAAAAAAACAATTGAAAATTGAAAAGAAAAAAGAAAAGAAAGAGGATCAAAAGGCTGCTGAAGTTTGGGCCAATTTGGCATAGCCCAAACGATTTTTCCCCAAAAAAAGCCGTTCCAGTCCAGGCCCAAAACTACCACATACCCGGTCCAAATCATTCAGTCACTTAGGCAACTCAAACGACGTAGTATGGAACCGAAACTACGTCGTTTTGAGTTCAAGGGTTAAAATTAGATCTGGGCCCTTCATTTATTTTCATCCAACGGTTTTGAAATACTCCATTTTTAATTAAAATTGTCCAAACGTCAGATGTAACCTAGGACCGTTGTCTTTCATCTCTCAAACCCTTCGCCTGTCACCACCGCCTCCCACCCGCCGGATTTTGCCACCGGCGGTGTTGAAGCTCCAATCAACCCCAAAATTTCACCACACACTCCCCATAATCCCTCAAACACTAAGTCATCGTCAATTTCCCTAAAATTCACACCATTTTCTGTTAATTTCAGATCTAAAACGGAACCCTAGATCCGTTCAGCCTTCGATTCCTCATGCAAAGGGTCTGGGTTCATTTTTCTCCAAGCTTTGAAGAGATTTTGGCCTGAAACGAGTGTTAGACGGTTGTTCTCACAAGAACAAGCCGATTAACACTCATTTTTGGTTTAAATCGAAAAAAACCACCGGAATTCCGTTCAAGCCCATTGTCCGTCCGCCTTTGTTAGGTATTTCAGTTCTTTGTCTTTCATTATTTTATTTCATTCTCGTCCTCTGATTCTTCTTTTTCTTTCCTTCTCTTTCTTATTTTCTTTTTTAAATTGTTTTGTTTGCATTTTAGGATTAAGTCGTGTTTAGCATGTTGTTAGTATGGTCTGATTTGTTCAAAGTCTTCTTTTATTTTTGTTTTTGTCTTTTGTTTGGAATCAGGGCTTCAGGAGTTCCAATAACTCCGATTGGCCCATTTTCTTGTGGTTTTCTGTTGGTTTTTGAATTACAAATTGGGCTCTGTCAGTCAGAAGCCCAAAGAGGGGAGGGTTCATTCGGGTCGTGAGCCCAAGGTGTTGGTTTGTTTGTTGGGTCAACTTGACCCATGTTTTGTCTGATGGTGAATAACATAGGTTTAAAGGGTATTTGGGGGAATGTAATTCAGAGAATTTTTAAAAACTGAATAGGAAACTTCCAGGAAAGAGGGGTTCGGGTTAGTTCAGTAATTGGTTTAGAAATTCAGGGCTTAAAATGAAAAAATGAAAATCAGGGAAGGGGTAATTGGTAAAACTAAAAACCAATACTGCTGCCCTAAAGGCTCTCTATAAGAAGCCTGTTTCTTTCTTTTCAAGGCAGATTTTAGAGATTACAATACTGAAAACTGAGAAAATGGCTGAGCTTAAAAACACTGAAAATCTCTTGCATTTTTGGTAGAAATTGGCTTAGTTCTGCTGTTTATCTTCATAGCTTGAAACTTTCTCAAGAATTTCTGGTTCATTCTGGGTTCAAAAATGGTTTAAAAGGACTGAGTATTGCTGTTGTTTGGCTGTGTTGGTGTTGCTGACATACTGATGCCGCTTCCTCCTAACCTCAGGCTATTTTTCTTGTTTATTTTGCTGTATTCAGGTACACATCTCAAATTCAGAAAATGNCCTGGAGAACAAAGGGAAAGCGGTTCAAGTTTTGGGAAATCAGGCGCCCACCTGGAGAACAAAGGGGAAGCAGTCCAAGTGTCGGAAATCAGGCGCCCACCTGGAGAACAAAGGGAAAGCAGTTCAAGTTTTGGAAATCAGGCGCCCATCTGGAGAACAAAGGGAAAGCGGTTCAAGTTTGGGAAATCAGGCGCCCACCTGGAGTACAAAGGGAAAACGGTTCAAGTTTTGGTAAATCAGGCGCCCACTTGGAGAATAAAGGGAAAGCAGTTCAAGTGTCGGAAATCAGGCGCCCACCTGGAGAACAAAGGGAAAGCAGTTCAAGTTTGAAAATCAGGCGCCCACCTGGAGAACAAAGGGAAAGCAGTTCAAGCTTTGGAAATCAGGCGCCCACCTGAAGAACAAAGGGAAAGCGATTCAAGTGTTGGTAATTAGGCGCCCACCTGGAGAACAAAGGAAAGCAGTTCAAGGAAAAGCAGTGCAAGTGTTGGAAATCAGGCGCCCACCTGGAGAACAAAGGGAAAGAAGCAATGTTCAAGGCAAGACGGTGCAAGTTCGGCAATCAGGCGCCCACCTGGAAAATAAAGGGAAAACAAGTCAAGTGTCGGAGGAAAGGAAGATAATTCAAATGTTGGCAATCAGGAGCCCACCTGGAGAACAAAGGGAAAGCAGCAATGTTCGAAGGAAGACGGTTCAAGTTCAGAAATCAGGTACCCGCCTGGAAAACAAAGGGAAAGCACCTCAGAATACGATCCAAGTCAGCAACAAAGGAATTTAACCTGGAGAGTACAAGTCAACAGAGCAACAGAAATTGCAAGATCAAGTGTGAAGATATAGATAGGATTCTTGTAATTCATAGATTATAGTTTAGTCTAGCTTCTTTTATTTTGTCTTGGTGTAATAAGGAGTTCAGCAAGCAGTAGCAGCAGCAGCAACAGTGAAATCACAGCTTTCTCGGTAGTCCCAGCTACCGAAACTTCCCGAACTACACTGACTTGATTCCTTTATAGCCAAGGATATGTAGGCAACCTCGGATGCAAGGTGCGGTTAAATCTTTCAAAAATGCTTCCCACGGAGTATTCAAACGGGCAAAAATCGCTTGTATCTGCTCACTTTATCTTTGCACGAAAACTCTTCGTGTTTCCGAGCAAAGAGGGGCAGCTGTGAGCATGTGATTTTTGCCCTATATGAAATACTCCTACAGAATCCCAAAGAAATAGATTTTTCTTTTAATTATTTCCCATTTTAGGAAATTTTGTAGAATTTTCTTAATTATTTACATTTTTCTGTGCATGTTTAATTTTATTTAAATCATGAAAATACAAAAATACTCCCATTTACATTTAGGATTTAATTTTACATTTTTAGCTTAATTAGTAAATTAGCTGTTTTATAAAAATGAAAAATCACAAAAAAATGACTCACTTTGCATTTTAACCTTTTAATTTTAAATTTTATAGTTTTTTCTTTTAATTTAGGAGTTGTTTAGTTTTGTAAATGTTAGGATAAGTAATTAGTTTAATTTTTGTAAGTTATTTTCAATTTAAGAGTTTAATTTTTGTTTTAATTAATTCAAGAAGAAAAAAAATTAAAAATTGAAAAGAAAAAAGAAAAGAAAGAGGATCAAAAGGCTACTGAGTTTGGGCCAATTTGGCACAGCCCAAACGATTTTTCTCCCCAAAAAGCCGTTCCAGTCCAGGCCCAAAACTACCACATACCCGGTCCAAATCATTCAGTCACTTAGGCAACTCAAACGACGTAGTATGGAACCGAAACTACGTCGTTTTGAGTTCAAGGGTTAAAATTAGATCCGAGCCCTTCATTTATTTTCATCCAACGGTTTTGAAACTACTTCGTTTTTAATTAAAATTGTCCAAACGTCAAATGTAACCTAGGACTGTTGTCTTTCATCTCTCAGACCCTTCGCCTTTCACCACCGCTTGCCACCCGCCGGATTTTGCCACCGGCGGTGTTGAAGCTCCAATCAACCCCAAAATTTCACCACACACTCCCCATAATCCCTCAAACACTAAGCCATCGTCAATTTCCCCAAAATCCCCACCATTTTCCTTTAATTTCAGATCTAAAACGGAACCCTAGATTCGTTCCAGCCTTCGATTCCTCATGCAAAGGGGCCTGGGTTCATTTTTCTCCAAGCATTGAAGAGATTTTGGCCTGAAACGAGTGTTAGACGGTTGTTTTCACAAGAACAAGCCAATTAACACTCATTTTTGGTTTAAATCGAAAAAACCCACCGGAATTCCGTTCAAGCCCATTGTCCGTCTGCCTCTGTTAGGTATTTCAGTTCTTTGTCTTTCATTTTATGATTTAATTCTCGTCCTCTGATTCTTCTTTTTCTTTCCTTCTCTTTCTTATTTTCTGTTTTAAATTGTTTTGTTTGCATTTTAGGATTAAGTCGTGTTTAGCATGTTGTTAGTATGGTCTGATTTGTTCAAAGTCTCCTTTTATTTTTGTTTTTGTCATTTGTTTGGAATCAGGGCTTCAGGAGTTCCTATAACTCCGATTGGCCCATTTTCTTGTGGTTTTCTGTTGGTTTTTGAATTATAAATTGGGCTCTGTCAGTCAGAAGCCCAAAGAGGGGGGGGGGGGGGGTTCATTCGGGTCGTGAGCCCAGGGTTTTGGTTTGTTTGTTGGATCAACTTGACCCATGTTTGGTCTGATGGTAAATAGCAGAGGTTTAAAGGGTATTTCGGGGGAATGTAATTGAGAGAATCTTTAAAAACTGAATAGGAAACTTCCAGGAAAGAGGGGTTTGGGTTAGTTCAGTAATTGGTTTAGAAATTCAGGGCTTAAAATGAAAGAATGAAAATCAGGGAAGGGGTAATTGGTAAAACTAAAAACCAATACTGCTGCCCTAAAGGCTCTCTAGAAGCCTGTTTCTTTCTTTTCAAGGCAGATTTTAGAGATTACAATACTGAAAACTGAGAAAACGGCTGAGCTCAAAAACACTGAAAATATCTTGCATTTTTTTTTTATAGAAATTGGCTTAGTTCTGCTGTTTATCTTCATAGCTTGAAACTTTCTCAAGAATTTCTGGTTCATTCTGGGTCCAATAATGGTTTAAAAGGACTGAGTATTGCTGTTGTTTGGCTGTGTTGGTGTTGCTGACATACTACTGCTGCTTCCTCCTAACCTCAGGCTATTTTTCTTGTTTATTTTGCTGTATTCAGGTACACATCTAAAATTCTGAAAATATAAGAGTGGCTTGTTTGATTTGAAGAATGGAGATTCTCGGATTTTACTTAGTGCTCTCTTTTGTCCTTTCATTCGACTTGTAGTTTATTTCATTTGTTTTAACATACTAAGAACTGATGCTATGTATCACTTAGTCATAATGTAGATTGGAGGAATAGATTTGGTTTGTTGCTTAATATGAAGTATAATAGTTTTGTTGCACTAGGAGATCATGGTATTTACGGACTGTGTGTTAGCTTTGTATGCTGGTATGAGCAAGGTTTTATTTTGATTAAATCATGATGAATCTTAATATCATTTAAGGGTTTGATTGCATGTGATGGGTGCTGAATCATCTCATGATTGGTTAAGATTAGTTGTATGTGTAAAATGTCCCTGCTACTGTTGTTAATATCAGCTTGTAATCTGGATATCAGTATTTTTCTTTTGATGTTTGAGTTGCTGTATTAGTTTCTGCTGAAAGTGGATCAAAGGGGAAGGAAATAAAGCCTAATAGGGCCTCCATGTTGAAATTTTTTTGGTTTAAAGGTATTGGGCCAACGTTGGCTATATTTGTTGATCTGACGAAAATACAACTCAAAATTGTTTCATAAGTGTTCTTATGTTTTGTTTTGGGATCGATCTTGGCCCGGTTGGATTCTTTACCCTAGCTCGTTATCTTTAAGGGTTATAGGGTGAAAATTTCACCCGATTTGGCAGGTTTGGGCCTATATTGAGCCCAGAAATTCCCACCAGTAGTTAATAACCCATTGTGCTATGTAGCATCTTCTGCGATTAGCAATCCCAATTTAACTTTTAACTTAGATGAAATCAAGCCTCTTTAACTCACCTTAGTAAATGTAGTGCTCTCCTTTACTTAGATTGAGGTGTGCCATATTAGCCAAACATATAATTTATGGCCCTCACAAGACTAGGTTAAGAAATCATTTTTAAGGGAAGTAATTTGAGGCGTGCCATACCAAATAAAATCCCAAAATCCATGGCCCTCATTTAATTAATACTAACTCTTTAGAAATCGAGGTGTGCCATCAATTGAATTTTCCATGGCCCTCGCAAACTTTGTTATTAATTTGGACTTTCGTAGTTGCTTTAGGCGCGTTCTTTAAATTGACTTTCTCTTAATTACTAAACTCGGTTGCACATTTCATGTGACCCAAATTCAATTCTTAACAATGTTAAATAGAACGTGTCGCGAACCGCGGGTGCATTTCATGTGGTGTGGTTCAAGGCATGTTTTAAATAACATTGAATCTTCCTAGAATAATTAAAAGCGGTTAATAAGCTAAAAATGCACCATAGGATAAAACATGTAAATCAATTAGACAAATATGCCAATAATAATAGTTGAGTGACCGTGCTAGAACCACGGAACTCGGGAATGCCTAACACCTTCTTCCGGGTTAACAGAATTCCTTACCCGAATTTCTGTGTTCGCGGACTGTAAAACAGAGTCAATCTTTCCTCGATTCGGGATTTAAACCGGTGACTTGGGACACCATAAACTATCCCAAGTGGCGACTCTGAATTTTAAATAAAATAATCCCGTTTCGATTGTCACTTAAATTGGAAAAAACTTCCTTATATCCTTCCGGGGGTAGGAAAAAGGAGGTGTGACAGTACCTGACAATTGGCTTTGCACTCACTGTGGCAACACTGGGCACTTTAAAGAAAATTGTAAGGCCAGAATTCAGTCTCAACAGAAAAACAAAGTTTTTGCTGAAAAAGTAAGATTGAGGAAACAAGTGGAGGAACTGAGAGAGCAGATGATCATTGATCAAAGGAGAGTGAATGAACGAATGGAGAAGCTCATCAAGGCCTTAGCCCATTACTTTTCCTCCTGCCCAGTGATCCATGTCTTTCACTCCTTCCAAATTCCCTTGAATTCTTATCTTCTTTTGATCCCTATATTTGATGACATTGGTACTTTAGTTGTTTGAATTTATGTATTGTTGAAACTACAGTGCTTTTATTATAATTACTCTACTATGGGCAATCACTCTATTATGTGCAATGAAATTCACTTGTTGTTCTTGTTATTGTTTATGCTGTGTTGCCCAAGTGGCATGAGTTAATGTTGCTGAACTTCTTTTTGGCTGTGCTTCTTCTGTTATTCTTTTCAATGATGCCAAAAGGGGGAAGTTATATAGGTGTCAACATGGTGGGGAGGAACAGAATCGAATTGATATGTTGTGTTGTGCATGACAAATAGCTCTGCTTCGCAGGGGGGGCGTTGCTGATAATATGTTAATTATAGGTCTGATCCACAGGGAAACATGTGAGGAATCTGGTTCGCAAAGAAATATCAATTTTGGGTTTGTCATCATCAAAAAGGGGGAAATTGATAAGTTATGGTATTTTGAGTTTTGATGATTTACCAAACAGTCTTGAGGAACCAGTTGTGATCAGTTCCTTAGGTTTGGTTCTTAAGGGGGATATCGCTGATTCGTAGGGGGAACAATGTGGAGATCCGGTTCTCAGGGGGAATATCAATTCTAAGTTTGTCATCATCAAAAAAGTGGAAATTGATAAGTTACAAGTACTTTGGCCATAAGCACTTTACTTTATGTTTTGATGATCTAACAAACTTATCATCCAGAACCAGATAAGGAACCTGTTACACATTTACAAGACCTTAAGATCACAAAGTTCCAGGTTGGGATACAGCGTGAGATATAACTCAACTCTTCAGGGTGGAAGGAATAACTGAGGGAACAAGTCCCTACCAGTTCCCGAGGAGACTGTATGAAGTCAACTCTCCAACTGGAAAGTTGCTGCCTGCACACGCTACTGTACAGGAACAGTGCAATAGTCAACTTTCTGTGGAAGGCTTTTTACCTACCTTGCTTACATCATTGTAAGTGATGTCACACATGTATAAATACAATCAAGGAAGGTAAAAGAACTTACTTCATGAGAGAACAAGATAAGGAATCTGATACAGTTAAGTTCCCTTGCATTCAGAATAACTAGTCAGATGTCTGGTTCAACTCTCAATGAAATCAGATAAGGCAACAGCAGAGGGACCAGATAAGGATCAGTTCCCCTCTTTGTTGTACAGTCAACTCTATGGTTGTAAAAGCTGCTGCACTGTACCGTCTGGCAGGTTACTGCACTGTACTATCTGGCAGCAGTACAGCAGCACAACTGTAGCTTGCTAAGGCCAAACTAAAGGGCACTTTATTGCATCATCCTTGATGACATCATACACACATATTATCAACATAGGGCAAGGGATTTCATTTCTCTAACACTTGCAAAATCAAACGAAAATATTCTGTCAAGTGCTAGACACAACCTCTCTCATGAACAGAGTTGTTGCAACCTCAAGGACCAGATCCAAAGATTGAAGATATCTTAAGTCCTTATGTTTGTTGAGTCTTTGTTACTTGTTCTTCATTTGTAACTCCTACTTAGCTTAGTTAGAAGCATTGTGTAGGAAACCCTTTGTAAATCATAAACCCCTGTGTTTGTGTCTTGGCCAGAGTTAGTCGAGTTGTGAAGTCTTTGTAATAGAGTTATTACAAAGTGGCTTGTAATAGTGTTGTTAAAAGTTAGTGAGTGATTAAGTCTTTGTAATAGAGTTATTACAAAGTGGCTGGTAATAGTGTAGTTACAAGTTACTGAGGGATTAAGAGGTTAATTACTAGGTTATAATAGGTTGTAATCTAAAGATTTCTCAGTAGTGAAGTTGAAATCCTAAAGATTTACTGCCGATTTACTGTGGGAACAAATAGAGAACTTGATACCATATACTGACAGTCTGTTGCTTACAGTGGAAACCAATAGAGAACCCGGTTCTCTATACAATTTGGTGGAGGCTTAGTTTCTACCACTGTTAATTCTAGTTATTCAGAGCCATAAGGACAGGGACAACACGTGACAACTACTCCAGCTCCAGCTCACTTTTTCACTCGGGAACAGTACCAGCAAATCCTGCACCTGTTGAACAAGGACAATGAGGTTGAATCTGCAGCCAATGTTGTTGCTGCAGGGCCAACAGGTACTGCACATGCATTTATAACTAATCTAGTCCATAATAATTGGATAATAGACACAGGTGCCACAAACCCTATGGTTCACAATTTGAATTTGCTAGAGACTTATGATAAAATACCCGTGAATGCTAGGAGTAAGGTTCATTTACCAACTGGAGAATACCTGTGAATGCTAGGAGTAAGGTTCATTTACCAACTGGAGAACAGGTGTCTATCACTCATGTAGGTATCTGTTCTTTCTTCAAGAACAAGAAGGTTCAGAATATCCTTCACATTCCAGAGTTTAAGTACAACCTCCTCAGTATCAAAACTCACAAAGTAACTGAGATGTCCTGCAGCATTTTACCCAGACTTTTGTGTCTTTCAGGAACTCTCAAGTGGGAAGGTCTTGGGGATTGGTAAGGAAGAGCTTGGTTTGTATATCCTCAAGGCAGATGACAGACAAGTGCTCAATCAACAAGCTTCCTCTTCACTAGTATCTTTTTCTATTTCAACTGTAAATACCATATCAGATGACATCAATAAAGGTAATAACCTAGCAGAGAATAAGAAATGTCCTGTATTCTCCATATGGAATCAAAGGTTAGGTCATGCCCTTTTGAAGGTTTTGAGTTATGTGAAATCTTTGCATGACATGCATTTTTAACATCACTGTACTGTGTCTCCTATTGCCAAGCAATCAAGACTACCATTTTATGTTAGCTCCTCTTACTCTAAATCTGTTTTTGATATGGTTCATGGTGATTTTTGGGGGCCTTATAGAGTAGATACTCATGATGGAAAAAGGTACTTTTTAACCGTAGTAGATGATTACTCAAAATACACTTGGCTTTTCTTATTGCATTCTATGTCAGATACTGTTAATGTATTGAAAAACTTTGTAGCACTAATATATACACAGTTTGATAGCAAGCTTAAATGCTTAAGAACAGACAATGGTACAAAATTCCTCAATGATCAATTACAGACCTTATTGAAGAATCAAGGTATTGTGCATCAAACCTCCAGTATATATACTCCTCAACAGAATGGAACTGTTGAAAGAAAATACAGGTCAATCTTGGATATGGCCAGAGCTCTCAGATTCCAAGCTCACTTGCCTCTCAGGTTCTGGGGAGAGTGTGTCTCTACTGCAGTCTACCTCCTAAATAGATTGCCTACCCCTGTGCTACAAAGCAAATCTCTCTTGGCAAACTCTTCCAAAGGAGTCATTCCTTGCATTATCTAAGGGTCTTTGGAAGTCTGTGTTATGCTACTCAGGTGAGAAAAGGTGATAAATTCTGTCCCAGAGCAATTCCTGATGTGCACATGGGCTACTCATCTTCACAAAAGGGTTACATTCTCTATGATCTGTGCTCCAAAAGGTTTTTTGTTAGCAGGGACATTGTCTTCAAGGAAGAAGTGTTCCCATTCAAGCACATGTCCTCAGGTGCATCACCTTTGTTTCCTGTACTGGAGCTTGTAGAACAGCCTACATAGTCAGCAGTTGTTCCTAATGCTAGTCCCTCACCAACAGGATCTCCTATTCTCAACAATGCTGATGCTGCTGATCCTAGTTCTGCATCTCTCTCTCCTTTTCTCTCAACAGTGCCTTCTACTACCTCAGCTTGTGAATCCTCTGGTCCTTCTGTGCCACTCAGGAAGTCATCAAGATTAAGTAAAGAAATACCAAATGACAATACTACTGAGGATAGGGACCTTGAAGAAAAAGGCAGTTATCAGAGGCTAGTTGGCAGGCTGTTGTACTTGACCATGACAAGGCCTGACATTGCCTTTGTGGTTCAAGTACTCAGCCAATACATGCATGAACCTAGTTGTCTCATATGGAAGCTGCCTTAAGAGTAGTGAGATATATCAAGATTGCACCTAGCCTTGGACTATTCATGCCTGCAAAAGCATGCAAGCAGTTAGTTGCATATTGTGACTCTGATTGGGGTGCTTGTATGGAGACTAGGAAATCAGTTGTTGGGTATGCAATGAAGTTTGGTGAAACACTAATATCTTGGAAGTCCAAGAAACAAGGAACTGTATCTAAAAGCTCTGCTGAAGCTGAATTCAGGAGCATGGCTTCTACTGTAGCAGAGGTGCTATGGCTAACAAGACTCTTCAAAGAATCGGGAACAAACATATATCAGCCTATATAGCTTCATTGTGATAGTAAAGCTGCTATTCAAATTGGTGCTCATCCTATCTTTCATGAAAGAACCAAACACATTGATATTGATTGTAATTTTGTGAGAGAGAAGATTTTACAAGGCTTAATTAGGACACAACACATCATAACAACAGAACAACTAGCAGACCTGTTAACAAAGGGACTGTGCAATCCACAACATGAATATCTCTTAGGCAAGCAGGGTGATATAATATATGAGTCCACCAAACTATATAGAGACCAGGTCCTCTATAGGTTCCCACTAATAGTGCTAATGAAACAGTAAGTAAATGGAACAGAGAGTTTTTACGTGGAAAAATCCCTGCTCAAGGGGATAAAAAACCACGACCTACACTGGTAGGATTTCAACTTCACTATGAGCAACTTTATTACAACCTATGAAATCTAGGAATTAAACTCTTAATCCCTCACTAACTTGTAATACACCTATTACAAGCCACTTTGCAATACACCTATTACAAAGATTTTAACTCATGACTAACTCTAGTCACGACACAAACACTAAAGGTTTATGGTTTACAAGGGGTTCCTAAGTAACGCTTCTACATAAGCAAAGTAGGAATTACAATGACGAACAATTACAAATTACAACTCAACTAAGGACATACAAAATACTTGCTGTAGGAACTGGTCCGTAGTAGTGTTGTTCTTTGTTCTTAATGCACTTGAGAATTGAATGCTTGGCAGGCAAAGCGGTCGGAGTGCTTGAATAAATTCTCAAGTGTTCAAGTGATGTTTTGTTGTAATGCTCTTTGTTTATACAACTTAGATGACATCACTTGAATGATGTAATCACTTGGTTGGTCAAAGGGGAGTGACTGCAGTACTGTGCAACACTGTCTGCGTGTACAGTGCAGGTAGTCACTTTCCAGCTGTAGACAATTGACTTTCGTACTGTTGTCGGGGAAACACAAGGGGATCAGGTCCCTGTGTTGATCTTTTATCTTCTGAAGACATAGCCGCTCACAGTAGCTGGAGTCCCTTGATTTGTGTTGTGTACCAAGTGTGTCAGGTTCCATATCTGGTTCTTTGATAGTAAGTTTGTTTGATCATCAAAACACAAAACTAAGGTACTGTAAACCCATCAATTTCCCCCTTTTCGAGGATGACAAACTTATAAATTGATAACACATGTTTAGAGCAAAATAAACCAGATTAAGTAATAGGAACTTCACAAGTTCCCCCTGACTTTATGCTTCCCCCTTAATCAGAACCCTGTTTCAATTGTACTTCCCCCTTTTGGCATCATTAAAACTACACAAGCAATCAATCAGCATAAAGAAGTCTAACCTAGCTAACACATGCCACATATGTGCACACAACATGATAGAAAAGAGAAGCAGAGAAACATAAGCAATAAATAGCAAAAGAGGATAGTTTTTATAAAACATAAGCCTTTGCCGTTACAGTGAAGGCAGAAATTGGACTGTTATCAGCGGGAGCAGTACAAGTACATCCCATCCACACCACAAAAGAAAAAACAAAAACAAATGCCATAGTCATTGAAAGCAAAAGAGATAATCCAGAAACTGGTCACTGAAGGTTTGCCGAGGGGGCACTAGGAGGAGAGGGCTTAGAGGCTACTGCAAGGGTGTTGAGAACGAGATCTATTTGGGCATTCGCCGACATTTTCTCTGTGAGCAGTTTCTCCTTCAGGCTCTCCACTTGTTGCCGGAGATCAGCATTTTTTTTGGTCAGACGAGCGATGTCCTCATTTATCCAGGTGCCCATTGGGTCTGTTGACTCTCTAGTATGACATTCCTTGCCTTCAACTTTCGAATCTCCTCAGTAGCAATATTTTGAGCATTGATAAGCTGAGAGATTGTCGAAGTGCTCCCTACCCCTACACCCTTTTCAACACGTTCACATTCCTCCAAAGTAGTTTGAGAGAAGTCAGCTTCTTGGTCCCTATCTTGGGCTGTCCCAAAGGCACATCAAAGAACTTGAAAACATGCATGAGAAGAAATCCATAAGGAAGACCGTGGTTCCCATCGTTGAAAGTAGCCAACATTTTCATGTGTTCAATCATGATGGCTGGCAAGTTTGTAGCACGGAACCCATCCAGTGCTTCCATCAAGTACAAATCAGACTTAGAAGTGATGGACCTTCTCTCAGCACGGGGTAGAAGAACCTTGTTGACCAACTCAAACAACAACTAATAAATAGGAAACAGAGCTTTCTTGTGTACCCGTTCCCTCTGCTGGACTGCACCTTCCTTCACAATAGCATTTCTGAAATTTGACCCACACACATTCTTTACAGAAGACATACCATCTGCAGGGACCTTAAGAATGTCCCAAGCAGAGCAGCATCCAACACAATATCAACTCCATTGACCAAAGCACAGATATAATCTGTTTCAACATGAAAGAGGTCTGCATAGAAGCTTTGGACCTCATCCTCATAGACTTTAGGCACATCCACCATGAACAGATGGCCCCACTGTTGAAACTCGACCATGTCTATTGACTGCCTCATACCAGCCATTTCAGATATTTCTGGGTCAAAAGTACGACCCCACAGAACCTTTTGGTACCTCAGTCGTTCCTTAGCAGACATACTCTCATGCTTCACTCTCTTTGCAGAATCAGGTTCCTTCACAGTTTCCACCTTCCTTTTTCCAGACTTCACACTCGGTTTTCCCTTTCCACTTGACTTTACTAACACATCCTCATCAGACAATGACTGTTCACTCACAACTTGTTGTCGCGCCCCCTTTTCCCTCTGCGGAGAGGAGTCTGGGTTTCGACATTCATGGAGGTGTAATGACTCATTTCCTTTTGGGAATTGGGTATTGCATTTTTTGAAGAGTCGCCACCTAACGATTTTTAAGGTGCGTTAGGGCACCTACAGGGTTTATCTACAACTACGTTTGATAACCAGAGATAGGTAAGGGCTTGAAATTATCCTAAGGGGAAGGTGTTAGGCACCCCTCAGGATCCACTAGTATGGTTCCCGACCAGACAGTTTTTGGGAATTTGTGCAATTAGCAAGTAGATAAGTAAGGCTCACATAGCAAGGGATTTAGGTTAAAATACACAAGCGTTTGAAAAACGATTAATAAAAGAAAGGTTTTGAAAAGAGTTATAATCTAAGCATGCCTATGAATGTAAAGGAGTCCTAGGTTTGTTTGTAATATGGATCACATCAATGCAATACCCGGTATGAGACTCCTCAAAAGAGGGGATACACGTGGTATTAGCGCACCAGTCATCATATCCATATCTACCCTTTCCCGTCCCGTGAAGGTAATTAAAGCGAGGGTTGGTCTTGATTCATATTGCATGTTGTTACCCGTCCCTTCCTATCAGTCCCGGAGGAATTTAGGACTCCTATTCCTATAAGATGGAGGTTCTAGGCAAACCCTCAGGTTCAAAGGCAAAAATACTAAAGCGACATACAAAACATATAAGACTGCATTTAGTGGGGGAAACATATAAGCAAGTAGAAGGCTCATGTATTCCTCCGCAGATAATGCACATAGACAGCATGACTTATACGCAGTTAAGGTTTGAATTCAAAATCTTAAAGCAAGGTGTTTGAGCGATAACATCAGAACCAAATTTATCACATGACTCAGAATAGAAGTCCGAATCAGGTTTTGCCTACTGATTTTAACAGTTGATAATTAATCAAAAGCAGTTCCAGTTTTATTAAAGTTATTACTTAGGGCATGCCTAGGCGCAAAGCGAGACGCGGCAGTTGTTCCAAGTTATTAAGACAATTTGGAGATTATTTTTATTTACCTAAAACATGCTGTTCTAGTTGCAGAGATGGTTACCAATTTTATTTAGAAGCATCACAATGTGAAAATTATTACTTTACTACCTTTTCATGAGTCAGTAATCAACTAGGCATTCTAAACAAAATGCAAATAGAATCGTAGGACATGATATCTAATATGCACATGCAAATGGCAGAGTCCCTAAGGCATGATCTCTAAGTGTACATAATAGTTGCAGGATTTTTGAAATAACAACTTTTTATACCAATGTTGTTATTGCCCTAGGAGCAGGATTTCTAAGTGATAGACATAAAGCATGGACCAATGAATGAAGTACTAAAGCAAGAAACAAAGGTCCTAAGAGCATGATTTCTAATGCATAATGAATCCTAAACATGGTTTCTATTGCACAATTAGGAATATAAACCTAATAACATGCTTTCTACCCTTTAACAACTATAGCATGCATATTTTCCATCCCTTTTCACAAGTGACCCTAATACTTGTTTACAAATTATTACAGACCATGCGATAGAATTACATAAGAACTGAAAAATAAGAAGTTACAACTATAGGAAGCCTGATTCTGACTTCCTCTTTGAGTTATGTAATAAACCACCTCAAATGCTAATATTGTTCCATAGCTTTCCCTCATACCTAGGTGTGTCAGAGTTTCCTAAGGACCTCAAGGGATCCCGAGCAGTGCTCGCACCCAGATTGCATAACCAAGAGTAGGTGCAGTGTGGAAAGGCCAGCCCTTATATGTCCAGGTTCAGAGGGAGCTCAAGGGTCCCAAAGAAAGGCTCACACAAGAGGGGCAGAACCTAATGATCTAAGAGTGCATGTGAGAGTGCTTGAAATAGTTTTAAAAACAGCATGTTTGAAATAAGTTTGTAGAACAGCGGAAGAGTTTTGAAAGGGAGCAAGGGATAGGAGCAACAAAACCACAGAACAAGTTCAGGGAGGAGTACATGCTTCAGCAGTTACAAACAGGGGAGTATGGGTTGGGGACATAGAGAACCCAAAACAGAAACACATAATTAGTCATGAATCAAGTACATTAGAAGACATGCTAGTTAAGGGACATAACCAGGAACAAGTAAACATACTAATTACATTTGAACAAAAGAGGGCAGTATTTTAAGCATGTTGAGTAAAGCAGTAAACAAAAAGTGCAACAGCATGAGCCATTAAGTCAGTGCAGAAAGAGACAGTGATTGACAACAAAGGAACACATAGGTTTGAGTTTCAGAATTTAAACTAGGGACATACCAGTTGAAGAAGCAAAGTGCAGGAAAAGAAAAGTAAAGCAATCAGAATTCCACAATCTAGCCTTGGTTTTCAGCCGACTAGACAAGGCGGTAGCACAAGTAGTAGAGAAAGAAAGAGAGTTTGAATGTGTAAGTGTGTGTTTTGAACTCAGTTGTTCGTGTGTTTAGAGAAGAGAGGATAGGGTATTTATAGCTTTGAAAACGAGTAGAAAATAAGGTAACAAGTAAAGCTTTAACACAAATATGGAAATAATCACAATCAGAATCCCATTAATACAAGTACTTCCCTTTAATCGAGGAATTACTACTTTACGGATACTAACAGGGATAATTAAGCAAAGAAAATCAATTTGAGGAAGATTGATTTCTGACCATATAAGGGATAGTAAGAATATATAGTATACAATTGAGTCTAAATACATAATATATTTAATTTGGGGAAAGGATTCAGTGGGGGTGAAACATCACAGCAAATAAAGGAATGGGAATCAATCAGCTTAATCAAACGAGTAAAATTAGGGGTTTATAAGAAAACCTTTGCAATCTATCGTAACAGGAAATCAAGAAGGAATCATGATTCTGCAATTCAACATATAAATAGAAAAGAATGAACAGGCGTATCAGACATGCAAGGTCAAACATATTGACAAAAAGGAGCAAACTAGATGAACATAAACGTACAAAAGTGACATGAATATGCTAAGGACTACTCAAAGCATGGTAATCAACAAGGTCAAGCAATCATGGCTCACACATAGAACCAAAATGAAGAAACCAGTCTAACACATAGCAACAGGTAAAAGAGATCAGACCAACACACGGAAATAAGTAAAGGAAGTCTTTAAAAACTCACAGTACCAAGTGAGAAAAGTTTTATGAAATTAGGGTTTTAACAAAAATGGTAAAAACTCAGACTTAGTCTAGACAAATAAAGGAAAGGGTTTAACCATGAAGAACTCAATTGAAACAGGCATACATACAAAAAGATAGTTTCAGAACCCCGGATAAAACCAAAGATACTTAGGGTTTTAACACGATGAACCAGGTAGAAGAAAAACATAAACAAATTGCTTAAACATATTAAAATCATAAAACAACACTGAAAAATCGGAGAAGAGATCTTTAAAAAAAGGTTAAGAAAACCCTAATCATTGAAGACGAAGAGTCGCTTTGAAAAACTCGGAAAAACTTTAAGGAGAACACTTAAGAGGTTCATAACATACACAGATCTAAGACAGATCTGAAAGAAAATCGGAAAGCCTTTAAAGTTAGGGTTTCGGAGAACCCAGAAAAATGAGAAAGACTTCAAAAAGTTACCGATCTAGCCGGAAAAGCCATGGATGGCCGGGAAAAGACCATAGATAGAAGTTGAGCAAAGACTGGACTAGATCTTTTTGAGATCTTTCATGAAATCACGAAAACAGGCAACCAGGAGACATAGGAGACCGGTACACGTCTCAAACAACCATGGGAGTCCATGGATTGAGTGAGAATCGAAGGAGATTAGGGTTTGTTTAGGTAGCGGCGGTTAGGGTTTAAGTGAGGTTGCAGAGGGAATTGGAGAGGAAGGGGATTCAAGGGCGGCGGGTTGGTGGAAATGAACTAGGTTAAGGGGGTCGTTTGGGTTTATTTTAGGCAGGTGGAATGGTGGCCGTTGATCTAAATGATCAACGGCCCCATATTAAATAGGGCAGGTGGGGATCCGGGTTTTGGTAGGGTTTAAAATGGTTAGGGTCGGGTTTAATTAGAAATTGGGCCGGGGAATTGGGGGTTTGATTTGGGCTAGATTTGAAATACAAAAGGGGCTGTTGTTTAAGCCAGTTTTCCCTTTTTAATTTATAAGAAATAGTAAATGGCTTCTGAAAAATAAATTGAAAGTACTAAAGTGATTTATAAAATATAATTAACAATTTAAAAGAAACAGGATCTAATTTTATGCGTCTAAAACATAATTAAACTTTAAAATGGCTAATATTACAATTATGTGCAATTTAGCTTTAAAAATACTGAATAAAATTGTAAAAAAATTGTATAAATTACTTTAGACATATTTGGCATAAATATAGAAATACAATAGATGAATTATCAAAAATAATAATTTTGGGAATAATTATTGGGATTTTATGGATAAAAAAAGGGGAAATAAATCAATTTAAAAACCTTTAAAAATATGGAAAAATAATAAAACCCTTGGACATGCTCATATATGCATACATATGCTATTTTGAAGGTGTTTTGCATATTAAATATATATAGGGAAAAATTGGGTATCAACAGCTGCCCCTCTTTACCCGGGAAGAATGAAAGAGTTTCCGGGTAAAGAAATGATGGCCAATTTTGACCGAGCGAAACGGTTTGAAGAAGATTTAGGCCGCACCCTGGCTTTTGAGCTGCCTACATATCCCTGGTTTTACAGGAATCAGGCCGTATGTAGTTCAGGATCCGTCGGCGGAGTATGCCGATGGAGACTTTTCAAGGATGGACGCAATATCTACAGCCGGGTGAGTGATAGGTTTACGGGAATGGTTAAGTTTGATATGGCTGCGGGCACTGGAGCGGATTGCTCCTNCCATATTAGCCATTTCCCCGCCAGTGATGTTACTTGGTACGTATGCTTCACTTAACACCTTTAAGAGAGCATTCTTGTGCGCCTCCGAATTCTACAGCAAAGAGAGAATGGATATTTGTGCTAGCGTCTTGTTTAACTGGTCGATGACCGAATATTCCTTGGCCTGTATCTTCCTCCAAAGGTCATCCGAACCTGTCTCAATGAGGGGCGGCCGATTGGAGGCCTGCTTGCTTGATTCAGCTAGGTGTTCAAGGGTATAGACTCTACCAGTTCTTGTCATACACTGTGTTGCGACAGTTTCTTCCATTCTGACCTTGCCTTTCCTTCTTGCCTCGGATGTATAATCCCAGGGTACGGCATTTGTATAGAATGGTGTCATGATTGCCATCGCCACTGGGATCGGCGTGGCCATCCTCACTCCGAACGGAACATGTGCCTTGGGTGGCAAGACTGCAACCTCAAATGGTGCTGGTGCATTTGCCGGAGACACGAATTCAACCTCGATTGGTGCTGGTGTCTTTGCGGATGATGTTGCTTCAAACTCAAGTCGTACAGACATATTCACCTCAACGTCCTCAGACGGTTGAAGCTGGACTATGATTGGATTGAGAGTAATTGTTGGTTTCTTTGGGTCATCGCCTCTGCGATCAACCCGATGGATCTCTCGGGGTCCTAGTCATCTTCTATATCAATCATGTGGATACCTCCACCCTTATGGTGTGGCAGAGGGTTGTTGCGGACGTTTGGAGTGGGTTCTTTTGCCACAATAATCTTGTTATCAATCAAAGACTGTATCTTGTCTTTCAAGGAATGACATTCATCGACGGTGTGCCCTTTCATGCCGGAGTGGTATGCACAAGATTTGTTTGGGTTAACCCACTGAGAAGGATTCTCAGGGGTTGCAGAAGGGATGGGGGTGACATAACCGGCAGCTTTGAGTCTCTCATACAGTTGGTCAATGTGTTCGGCGATGGCTGTATACTGTTTTGGAGGTCTGCGATCAAAATTTGGTCGAGGTCTAGGGAAGTTTTGGCGTACAGGGGGTGATTGATAATGGGATGGTTGAGCATTATAGGTTTGGTAGACATGAGCGGGTTGGGAGTATCTGGGTGAAGCAGGTTGATATGTAGGAGGTGGAGATGACTGATAATTTGGTGGTGGAGCTTGGTATGAGGGTGTTTGGTAATTTGGGGTTGGCTGGTATGTGAGTGGAGGTATTGGGTAAGCTTGGTATTTGAGGGGAGACTTGGTCCCTTGTGCAACCCTCACGGCCCCTACGTCCCTCTTCTTGGACACACCACCGAACTGTAAGGCCTTATTTTTAGCTTGAAGGCCTCGATGTTTGTAACCATACCGCTTTGGATACCTTCTTCAATTCTTTCACCCAATTTGATAATGTCGGAGAACTTGTGGTTCTCAATCATCATCAGTCGTTCATAGTACTGTGGGTCCTGAGCCCGGACAAAGAACTTGTTCATTTATTCCTCTTCTAAGGCAGGTCTGACCTTAGCAGCTTCGGACCTCCAGCGAGTAGCATATTCGCGAAACGTCTCTGTGGGCTTCTTCTTCAGATTCTGTATATAGAACACGTCTGGTGCATTCTCCGTATTAAACCTGAATCTGTCCATAAAAGTCAGATGCCATGCCTTCCCAACTTGACCACTTCTTGGGATCTTGGCTGATGTACCAAGATAATGCATCTCCTTTCAAACTTCTCATGAATAGCTTCATGCGGATTCTCTCGTCCTTCCCTACTCCAACCAACTTGTCACAATATGTCCTCAGATGGACCCTTGGATCACCCGTACCATCAAACATTTCGAACTTAGGAGGTTTGTACCCCTCGGGCAGTTCGACATCAGGCTGTATGCAAAGATCCTCATAGTTCAGCCCTTCAATTCCTTTGCTTCCCTCGACGCCCTGAATCCGGCTGGTCAGTTTCTTAAGTTCCTCAGCTAGGTTCTTAATAAGCAGATCCTTTTCGTCAGACTCAGGTGTGCATGAGATAGGTTGGGTGGAGTGTGGCATGGTTTCCACGTAGATAGGATTGTTATGGTGGCCTGGTGTATGGGTGTGGAAATGGTCGTTTGTGGAGTTTTGAGGTTCTGGGATGAGTAATGGAGTGTTGTTTGGGGTATGGCAGGTGTTGCATTGGTTCTTTGGTGGAGCAACGGGATGGTGAGGAGCGGGATGCTTCTATTGTTTTGGGATATTTTGAGGAGGTGTAGGGTTTTGAATGTTGGGGAAGTTGGCATCTGAGGTGCTGAGGGAAAATGACAGGCTTGCCAGATTCCGAACCTGATCGAGCTCTTCCTGAAATTTTAACAGCTTCTGCTCAAGTTGTGACACATTCTTGTTAGGGACCCGAATACCGTGGGCATCAGTTGTCTCAACCCGTTCAGTTGGGTTCTCCTTCCTGATGTTGTTCAAATCTTCCATCTTGCATTTGTTCTTGCTTTAACAGGACTAAGAGGAGGAGTGGGTGGAGAGCCCCTAGATCTCGTGGAATAAGATGATGATGCCAGAATGCACGAACTAACCTTTGGGGAGGGGAATAATAAAAACAAAAATAAAAGGTAACCAAGTTAGTGAGGATCATAAAAAGTATTGCAATATTTAAACACATGGTGCAGGAATGTAAAGCGTGTCCTAATTTGGGAACCTCGCTGTGCCCGAGGTAGGCCTAGCGACAAATTGATTTGGAGAACTTAGAATGCTAAATGCCTCATTTTATTGATAAAAATAAGACGAATTCCAAATCGACACTAAATAAACAGGAAATAAAAGTCACTAATGGTCATTGACCTTATTGCATTTATAAAGCGAAAAAGATAAACTCCTATCTACTTGGTCCCAGAGGGACCTTCCCCAGATTCGGCATCCTTGGCTCCGTCGAACAGCTTCCCCGACTTGCGAAGTCCCAGCAACAGGTACGCTCTTGCTAGATGTCCACCTTCGGTCCCTTCAGCCTCTTGACAATCTTTAACTCTTTTGAGAAACTTTCTTTCCAGTTCTACTATGCCTCGCATCAAGTATCCTAGCCTTTTGTTGGCGTTGATAGCCATGTCTTTCCATTCCTCAATCAGCTTCTGGTTGGACTCTTGTATCTCGCGGTGTTCGCTCTCACATTCATGGATCCTTTTGCGCAGCTGGTTGTACTTGACTTGTGCCTCGACCTTTTCATCTATAATTCTATGACCTCGAACGAACCCTGGCTGGCCGAGACCATCATGATTGTTTTCCAACCAACTTGAACAGAAAGGAGTACAAACGGCATGATATCTGTCTGGCTCGATGGTGTCTTTCCCCATTACGATCTTGCAATGCCACATGTGTTGGGCTTGGCACTTGTAGGGACTATCATCGTTTTGGAAGTTAGCTCGGTAGTGGCTCATCTTGTCGACCCTGGGTATGACTTGCTTCCTACCAGCTTGCCTCATAACTCGAAGAGGGACGTAAGGGTATGTTCCTCTTAGACCAATTAGTAGCAGGAAAGGTGCATCTCTGGATCGGGCAATGAACTCCTCTATCGAAAACCACTCGAACATCCATTGAACCTGTTCTTCGGTCAGATTATCAAATAACTCAACCCATCCTTTGGCATTCTCAGGTTGAGCGAACATGTCGGGGATGTAATTCATTCGCTTTGGATGGTGGAAAGCGATGTGATCATCCCAGTCCCTTCGCTGAATTTCTTGTCGGTATTCGCCCTTTTAGAGATGTTCCATGAGCCAGAGTTGAAGTAGTACATTGCAGCCTTTGAAGTGTTTTGCTCCTCGTTGACACTTCTCTAAGGCTCAGTATATGTCTGCGATGATCATGGGTATAATGCTGAATGTCTGCCCACCAATCCCCTCCATTTGGGTCTTGGTTACCATAGCCAGCCTGGTATGAATTCTCCCTTTCTTCATCGAAAACACGATCAGACCCAAGAAGCAAAACATAAAGACGAAAACCCTGCGATAGATGTGTCCCAAGGACGTGATGGCAAACTCGTCAGGGTAGGTATAGTAGGATTTGCTGTGACCGTACCTTTCATACAGGTAGTCAAAAGAGATGTATGATTCCTTTAGGCATATCAATTCTGCATTTTTCTTCAAACCCATCATTTTAAGGAAACCCTTACCTGTGCGGTTCTCAGGCATTAGCAGACCCGGAGTTTCCCACACTAGACCGGCCAGTCCTCCTATCTCCTCTAGCAAAGGTGTCATCTCGATGTCCCCAAAGCGGAACACGGCCCTTTCACAATCCCAAAACAACGTAGCAGCTTCTATGATCATGTTGTTAGGTTGAATCTCCAGGAGGGATGGTAGATTGCCCAGATATTTTTTGACGAAGGTTTGGTCACTAGAATGTAAATCTCTCCACCAGATTAGAAATCTTGGGTGGATGTTGGTGACCATGCCGAATCTGGGGACTTCGTGCCTCATCTTTCTGCAAGGAAAACAAGGTTAGGCCCTTACCCTCACCAGACTAACATCAACAATTAGCATTAAGCATTTAATTCTTCAAATAAATGCACAGAACGTGATGATGTCCGTTTGGGTTTTAGGGAAACCCAGTGGACTTTGGACAAGGCTATCTTAAAGGATCATTATGTGGACAACATAACTGACCCGGCTAGGTTTGACCATGATGCATGCACAATTTAACAGAGTAAGGTTTCTATGGGGTTTTAAACTGGTACCCTTGAGCGGACAACTCAAGGGGTTTTAAAATACACAAAGCGTTTGAAAAACGATTAATAAAAGCAAGGTTTTGAAAAGAGTTATAATCTAAGCATGCTTATGAATGTAAAGGGGTCCTAGGTTTTTTTGTAATATGGATCACATCAATGCAATACCCGGTATGACACTCCTCAAAAGAGTGGATACACGTGGTATTAGCGCACCGGTCATCATATCCATATCTACCCTTTCCCGCCCCGTGAAGGTAATTTAAGCGAGAGTTGGTCTCGATTCTTATTGCATGCTGTTACCCGCCCCTTCCTATCAGTCCCGGAGAAATTTAGGACTCCTATTCCTATAAGATGGAGGTTCTAGGCAGACCCTCAGGTTCAAAGGCAAAAATACTAAAGCAACATACAAAACATATAAGACTGCATTTAGAGGGGGAAACATATAAGCAAGTAGAAGGCTCATGTATACCTCCGCAGATAATGCACATAGACAACATGACTTATACGCAGTTAAGGTCTGAATTTAAAATCTTAAAGCAAGGTGTTTGAGCGATAACATCAGAACCAGATTTATCACATGACTCAGAAAAGAAGTCCGAATCAGGTTTTGCCTACTGATTTTAACAGTTGATAATTAAACAAAAGCAGTTCCAGTTTTATTAAAGTTATTACCTAAGGCTTGCCTAGGCNGAAAAATTGGGTATCAACAGCTGCCCCTCTTTACCCGGGAAGAATGAAAGAGTTTCCGGGTAAAGAAATGATGGCCAATTTTGACCGAGCGAAACGGTTTGAAGATGATTTAGGCCGCACCCTGGCTTCTGAGATGCCTACATATCCTTGGTTTTACAGGAATCAGGCCGTATGTAGTTCAGGATCCGCCGACGGAGTATGCCGATGGAGACTTTTCAAGGACGGACGCTATATCTAGAGCTGGGTGAGTGATAGGTTTACGGGAATGGTTAAGTTTGATATGGCTGCGGGCACTGGAGCGGAATTGCTCCTACCGGGATGGTCGTTGCTCGCCGGTTTACCTGCAAATAAGCAATGCAAGCATATATTGTGCGCAAATTTAAACATGATGCAAATTCCCGTTGGACCATGAATGCTGTCTTTGGACGGTTAGGAATGACGTCCTTAGACGATGATGTCCTGGGCCATGAAGCGTATGATAAAGGATTCGCAGGCCATGAAATGATGTTCTCGGGCTATGAGGATGGTGCCTCCAAACCATGACGCCTTTGAATAATGATATGCAAAACTTTGAAAGAGATCTTCAGGCCATGACATGGTGTTCTCGGGCTATGAAGATGGTGCCTCCGAACGATGACGCCTTTGGATGAGTTGGCGATATTTCAGCCCATGAAGGATGCAGTAGCAAGTGGCGATCTTTCAACCGTGCAATGTAGTATGAGGCAATCTTTTAGCAGTGCAATGTAGTATGAGGCGATCTTTCAGCCGTGAGATGTAGTATGAGGCGATCTTTCAGCCGTGAGATGCAGTGTGTGGCGATCTTTCAACCATGCAGATGTAGTACGTGGCGATCTTTCAGCTGTGAGATGTAGTATGAGGCGATCTTTCAGCCGTGAGATGCAGTGTGTGGCGATCTTTCAGCCATGCAGATGTAGTACGTGGCGATCTTTCAGCCGTGCAGATGTAGTATGAGGCGATCTTTCAGCCATGCAGATGCAGTATGTGGCATCTTACAGCCATGCAGATGCAGATGGAGACAACTTTTAGTCTCGGAAGGCAGAATGGTAGCCTTATGCAGATTGGAAGGCAGAATAGTAGCCTTATGCAAATTGGAAGGCAGAATAGTAGCCTTATGCAAAGATGCGAATGCAGATGGAGGTAGAGCTTAACCTCGGAAGGCAGAATGGTAGTCTTATGCATATTGGAAGGTAGAATAGTAGCCTTAGGTAGAGCTTAACCTCGGAAGGCAGAATGGTAGCCTTATGCAAGAAATAAAATAGCAAATGACAGTAGAGTTTTCTTAGCTGATAGCAGATTGCGGCGTTGTGACTACTGGGAGCATTGTGACATACAGAGCATTACGGGTGCGTGCTGATAGCAAATGTTGGCAAGTGCAACGGTTCTGAGAATCGTATTCTTGAACAATGTTTGTTCCATGGGCGTACAGTATGTTTAATTATTTCGCAGTCCTAGTGCCTGCATCCAAAGAAAAATCGTGAGTTTTGCAAAGGGGGAAGGTTAGTTCGCATCCCCGCTGGCTTTGCTTGACTCGTTTGGCTTTGCTTTGGTGATACCGTTTGTATTATCGGGGTAGCATTGCTAAATGAAGCAGTTTCATGCATGATTTTGTAAAAGTATGACATAAATGTATAATAATAAAAAAATAAAAAAATAGTTTTTAGATGAACCGACGACTGTGACGCGGTTCGGGACATTGCAATCTTTCTTGCTACGAAATTTTGAGGGTCCTCCTCAAAATTCTGCCCCAGTTTGATGGGTTGACACTTCTGATTGTTGCTCGTGCGACAATCAGCTGAAATTACTTCGGAATTTTGAGGGTCCTCCTCAAAATTTTGCCCTAGTTTCCAATTTCAGAGGGAAATGAAAATTTTATTGAATTGTGACCGAACCCATAGGGCTGCCTACGTATCCCCTGTTATACGGAATCAGGTCAGGCGTAGTTCAATTTACATCATATGAGGAAAGCATAAAGATTACACATAGTAACGCTTGACTGCATCTGAATTAATCGGCTTTGGCCAGACTTCTCCGTCCATTTCTGCAAGTATGAGGGCTCCTCCTGTCAAAACCCGATGAACCATGTATGGGCCCTGCCAGTTCGGAGAGAACTTCCCTTTGGCTTCGTCTTGATGCGGAAAAATTTTCTTTAACACCAACTGCCCCGGTGTGAACTGTCTTGGCTTGACTCTTTTGTTGAAGGCTCTGGACATTCTGTTCTGATAGAGTTGACCATGGCAAACTGCATTCATTCTCTTTCCGTATATAAGAACTAGTTGCTCATAACGACTCTTCACCCACTCTGCGTCGTCGAGCTCAGCTTCCTGTATGATCCTTAGGGAAGGAATTTCTACTTCAGCGAGAATGACAGCCTCTGTGCCATAAACCAGCATATAGGGGGTTGCCCCTGTTGATGTGCGGACTGTGGTGCAATATCCCAATAGAGCAAATGATAACTTCTCATGCCACTGTTTATGCTTTTCTATCATTTTCCTCAATATCTTTTTCATATTCTTGTTGGCGGCTTCTACAGCTCTATTCATCTGAGGCCCGTAGGCTGTGGAATTCTTGTGTCTGATCTTGAAAGTTTCACACATAGCTTTCATCAAGTCGCTGTTGAGGTTGGAGCCGTTATCAGTAATGATTGACTCTGGAATCCCGAACCGACAAACAATGTGGTCGCGAAGAAAATCTGCCACGACTTTCTTAGTTACTGCTCTGTGAGATGCTGCTTTGACCCATTTGGTGAAATAGTCTATGGCTACCAGGATAAACCTGTGTCCGTTGGAAGCAGCAGGCTCGATTGGTCCAATAACATCCATCCCCCAGGCGGCGAACGGCCACAGTGAGCTTGTTGTGTTGAGCTCGCTCGGAGGTACCTTTATCATATCTGCATATATCTGACAGCGATGGCATTTCCGGACATACTGGATGCAGTCTGTTTCCATAGTCATTCAAAAGTAACCAGCCCGGAGTATCTTCTTTGCTAAGATAAAATCGTTCATATGTGGACGCAAGTCCCAGCATGAATTTCCTGTAGCAGCTTGGATGCTTCCTTTGCGTCAGCACATCTTAATAGTCCCAAATCAGGAGTCCTCCTATACAGGATTCCCCCGCTGTGAAAGAAGTTGTTGGACAATCTCCGAAGTGTGCGTTTCTTAATAGGATTAGCAAGCTCCGGGTGCACTCCTTTTGCCAAATATTCCTGGATATCATGAAACCAAGGCTTTCTGTCTGCTTCCTCTTCAACATGGGCACAGTAAGCTGGCTGATCATGGATCTTCACTGGAATGGGATCAATGAAATTGTTGTCGGGATGCTGTATCATAGATGATAGGGTAGCCAATGCATCGGCGAACTCATTCTGGATTCTGGGAACATGTTGGAATTCCGTCTTCGTGAACCTCTTTCTCAATTCCTGTACGTGGTGCAGATACGGGAGTATCTTGGAGTTCTTGGTTGCCCATTCTCCTCGTACCTGATGTATAAGTAAGTCTGAATCTCCAATCACTAGCAGCTCTTGAACGTTCATGTCAATGGCCATTTTGAGTCCTAAGATGCAGGCTTCATACTCGGCCATATTGTTGGTGCAGGGGAACCTGAGTTTGGCAGACACCGGATAATGCTGACCGGTTTCTGATATTAGGACTGCTCCTATGCCAACTCCTTTGAAGTTTGCTGCTCCATCGAAGAACATTCTCCAACCGTCATAGGATTCCGCAATGTCTTCTCCTATGAATGATACCTCTTCATCAGGAAAATACGTTTTCAGGGGTTCGTATTCTCCATCCACGGGGTTTTCAGCAAGGTGGTCTGCCAGTGCCTGTCCCTTGACCGCTTTCTGAGTTACGTAAACAATGTCGAACTCACTCAACAGGATTTGCCACTTGGCTAGCTTGCCAGTGGGCATGGGCTTCTGAAAGATGTACTTCAAGGGATCCATTCTCGATATGAGATATGTAGTATAGGCACAGAAGTAATGTCTCAGCTTCTGAGCTACCCAAGTCAAAGCACAACAGGTGCGTTCCAATAGAGAATACCGGGCCTCGTACGGGGTGAACTTCTTACTGAGATAATAAATGGCTTGTTCCTTTCTCCCTGTTTCATCATGCTGCCCCAGAACGCAGCCGAAAGCTCCATCTAACACTGCAAGGTAGAGTAATAAGGGTCTACCTGGCTCAGGCGGGACTAAGACTGGTGGTGTTGACAGGTACTCCTTGATTTTGTCGAAGGCCTTTTGGCAGTCATCGGTCCATTTGGTAGCGGCGTCCTTCTTTAACATCTTAAAGATTGGCTCACAGATAACTGTAGACTGTGCTATGAATCAGCTGATGTAGTTAAGCCTCCCCAAGAAACTCATCACATCTTTCTTGTTCCTTGGCGGTGGTAGTTCTTGAATGGCTTTGACTTTCGATGGATCCAGTTCTATTCCTCGGCGGCTCACAATAAACCCAAGCAATTTCCCAGCAGGAACCCCAAATGCGCACTTTGCGGGGTTTAGTTTCAGGTTGTATCTCCGCAGTCTATTGAAGAACTTCCTCAGATCTTCTATGTGGTCAGTGGCCTTCTTGGATTTGATAATAACATCATCCACATATACCTCTATCTCCTTGTGTATCATATCATGGAAGATAGTAGTCATGGCCCTCATGTAGGTGGCCCCTGCATTCTTCAGGCCGAATGGCATCATCTTGTAACAGTACACTCCCCACGGCGTAATGAAAGCCGTTTTCTCAGCATCTTCCTCATCCATCCAGATCTGATGATAACCAGCGAAGCAATCTACGAATGACTGTAGCTCATGCTTGGCGCAATTGTTGATCAGGATGTGTATATTTGGCAAAGGGAAGTCGTCTTTCGGACTGGCCCGGTTGAGATCCCGGTAGTCGACACAGACTCTAACCTTCCCATCCTTCTTCGGCACTGGCACAATGTTGGCTAACCATGTCGGGTATTCCACTACCCTGAGAACCTTAGCTTTGATCTGCTTGTTGACTTCTTCCTTGATTTTCAAACTCATATCAGGCTTGAACTTTCTGAGCTTTTGTTTTATCGGTGGACACGTTGGATCGGTTGGCAGTTAGTGAGCCACAATAGACGTACTCAGACCAGTCATGTCATCATACGACCAGGCGAATATGTCCTCATACTCCTTTAGAAATTCTGTGTATTCTTTCTTCTCCGATTGCGATAGGTGAATGCTGATTTGGGTTTCCTTGGCGTTTTCTGCATCTACCAGGTTGACAATTTCGGTCTCGTCCAGGTTGGACTTAGGTCTGTTTTCAAAGTTCTAAACTTCTTTGACAATCTCGTCGGGTATGTCATCTTCCTCTGAATCAATGTCCGTTTGTTGCGTTGTCTCATTGCATGTCACAGTTATTGGTTCATCAACATAGGTAATAGTAATGTTGTATTGGTAAAGTAAGGAGAGATAGCAACAAATATTAAATCGTAGGAAAAATCAAACATGCTTTTGATAAATTGAATAACTATTTTGAACATCGAAGATCTTATTGCGAGAATTAAAAATGCGAAAAGAAAATCATTTAGTAAATAAAAATAGCGAATGATGCTTGTTTTAGCCTTGCTACCCCGAGGCTCGTCGGGCTCCGGTTATTATGATGCTCCAATTCTTGAGACGTGCCCCTCTGCTCACAGCCCATATGGAAGGGCCTTCCTCCCCCTCCTCCTCGAGAATAACACAACAGTCCATATCACTGTCCTCTAGAAACAAGTTCTTCACTGCTGCAAGTGCCTCTTCTTCATCCGACCCGTACATAATGTCGGCCTATTGGAAGGTCTGCTTCAGATGCGGTATTGGCTGCTCTAGTGGGTAGTAAGGACCGCGCCATG
>NC_031995.1:108605827-108639221 GCF_001879085.1 Nicotiana attenuata | reverse complement strand
TCGGCATAACCTCGGGAAGTTTACTCGGCTCCTTTCGGATCACAACGAGGCATCGAGGTCAACCCCGACCAAATCAAAGCTATAAAGGAATACCGGAGAACCTAACCAGTAAGAAACAAGTACCAAGCTGACTGGCCGCATAGCTTCCTTGTCGAGATTCTCCTCAGGGTCCTCTGACAGATGCCATAAATTTTTCGGCGTATTCAAGATAGACAATGGACTCCATTCCGAGTTCATCAAAGCCTTGAAAGAATTAAAGGCGTACCTATCTTCACCCCCGTTGCTCGCTAAGGAAGAACTTGGGGAACATCTCCTCATTTACTCGGCCATGTCCGATGTGGCCGTGAGTGCGGTCCATGTCCGAGAAAACAAAGGTATACAATCCCCCCATTTATTATATTAGCAAAACTTTGGTTGACGCAGAAACGAGGTACCCACACCTCGAGAAGTTAGCCTTGGCTTTGGTCGTAGCTTCACGAAAGCTTAGACACTATTTCCAGTGTCACCCCATCTCGGTGGTCATGCCCTTTCCCCTAAGGAGTATTTTGCACAAACCCGAGCTGTCGGGCTGGTTGGCCAAATGGGCCATAGAATGGAGCGAGCATGATGTAACCTATCAACTATGAACCACGATAAAGTCGCAAGTGCTCACCGACTTCGTCGCCGACTTTAGCACAAAATAATTCCTGAAGTCGAGATGGAAGCCACCCGTACTTCTCCCAGAATACACGGCCTATGGGTTTTGTATACCGATGGCGCCTCTAACGTGTCGGGATTGGGACTGGGACTCGTGCTCGAAGTCCCAACAGGCACAATGATTCGCCAGTCCATAAGATGCCCAGATACGATTAACAACGAGGCCGAGTATGAGGTCGTGATTGCAGGGCTAAAGTTAGCACTCAAGTATGGAGCGAAGCGAGTCGTCCTACGGTGCGACTCTCAGCTCATCGTCAATCAAGTCATAGGGAATTTCCAAATCAAGGAACAAAGACTACAAAAATACCAGGCCAAGATCTGCAAGATGTTACCCTAGTTCGACGAATGCCAGCTCGACCAAATACCCCGAGCACAAAATATCGAAGCAAATGTCCTTGCCAAATTGGCAGCGGCCACTAAAAGCATAACTGGAGAAAGGAACGTGGTCACTCTCCTCCACTCGTCGATCGGCCAAATCGATGTATGAACTATAAACCTACCTTGGGACTAACGCAATCGTATTGTCACATATTTGCAGAATGGAGTGCTTCTAGACGATAAAAAAGAAGCCAAGAAGCTTCGGATACAGGCGGCCAGGTACAGGGTCATCAACAACGACTTGTACAAAAGAACGTATGGCGGCCCCCTAGCAAAATGCTTAGGCCCAAACCAGACGTGACACGTTCTGGAGGAAGTCCACGAAGGTTACTGCGGAGCTCACACCGGCAATCGAGCCCTGGTCAGATGCCTCATACAAGCAGGCTACTACTGGCCCACAATGATAAAATAGGTTGCCGACTTCATAAAAAAATGCCAAAGATACGCCCACATGATCCACCAAGCGGGCGAGCACCTTCACTCAGTCACCTCGCCTTGTCCTTTCATCAAATGGGGGATAGACATCGTCGGACCCCTCCCAGCGGGACGAGGTAATGTACGATTTCTTTTAGTTTTAACTGACTATTTTTCCAAGTGGGTGGAAGCAGGTACATTCACCCAAATACGCGAGCAAGAAGTGATCGCCTTCACATGGAGGAATATTGTGTGCCATTTCGGCCTCCCCAAAGAAATCAGTTATGACAACGGGCCTCAATTCACTGGAAAAAAGATCGCTGAATTCTTTGAGAAATGGCATATCAAAAGAATACTCTCCATGCCATATCATCCCGCTGGCAATGGGCAACCGGAGTCCTCCAACAAGTCAATATTGAATATCATGAAGAAGAAGATCGAGAAAACCAAGGGACTATGGCCGGAGTTGCTGCCGGAAGTGCTATGGACATACCGCACAACGCCAAAAACAAGCACAGGAGAAACACCGTACTCACTGGTCTATGGGCCGATGCAGTAATATCGGTCGAGGTCGAAGAACCAAGTCTAAGGTACTCACACGAAAGAGGGCCGAGAAACGACGAAAGCAGGAGGCAAGACCTCGATGAGGCCGAAGAACGAAGAGACATGGCTTGCATAAGGATGGTCGCCCAAAAACAACAGGTAGAGCGATACTACAACAAAAAAGCCAAGATCAGACCGCTCAAAGTCGGGGACTACGTACTCAAAGCCAAAACACAGGCAAGCAAGGATCCACGAGAACAAAAGCTAGGTACTAATTGGGATGACCCATACAAAATTACGGCGGCAGCAAGCAAAGGATCGTTCCAACTAGAAACGATAGAAGGAAAACTACTACCAAACAACTGGAACATCGCCCACCTCAAGTACTTCAACTTCCAAAGAAAGATGTTCTACAAACTGTACTCTTTTTCCCTCACCTGAGTTTGTCCCAATTGGGTTTTCTTAGGGAGGTTTTTAACGAGGCGACGAGGAGGACATTTTGATACTTCTCCAGGTCGACCAATAAAGGGACTAGGTAAACTAGGACAGGAACACCAGCCCGAAAAACATGTAAACTTCTCCAATTTATATATGTAAGCAAAACATACAAGCACATGATGTTCGCCTATATCTCCACCAAGTTTTAACACCGCGCCACTCATGTAACGATCCGACCGGTCGTTTTGAGTCCCAGCGCTCCGTTCAGCAGTCGGAGGCCGTGAACAGCTTCATTTCAGGTATTATGACTCGTACGTGGGGTCAGAATCGAATTTCGGGAAGTCCAGAGTTAATTTAGAAGGAGAATTCTTATTTTGGAAGCTTAAAGTTGAAAGAATGAACTAGGATTGGAATTTTGAGTAAACGACCTCGGAATCGGGATCTAAAGGTTCCAGCAGGTTCGTATGATGATTTCGGACTTGGGCGTATGCCTAGTTCGGGTTTTGGATAACCCGAGAGCGTTTTGGCGCCTATTGTGGAAGTTAGCATTTTGGAAGAAATTTCATAAGTTTGGTTTGAAGTGCATTTCAGTGGTATCAATGTCCGTTTGGAATTCTGAGACTGGGAGTAGCTCCGTATGGTGATTCTGAAGTTGGGAGCGCGATCGGAAGTGAATTCGGAGGTCCGTAGGTCATTTTGGAGCAATTTGGCTAAAGATAAAATTTGAAGGTTTTTGAGAAGTTTGACCGGAGGTTGACTTTTTGATATCGGGGTCGGAATCCGATTCCGGAAGTTGGAGTAGGTCCGTAATGTCAAATATGACTTGTGTGCAAAATTTGAGGTCAATCGGACATGATTTGATAGGTTTAAACATCAGAAGTAGAAGTTTGGAATTCTAAAGTTCATAAAGATTGAATTGGGGTGTAATTCGTGATTTTCGTGTTGTTTGATGTGATTTGAGGCCTCGAGCAAGTCCGTAATGTGTTTTGGGACTGGTTGGTATGATTGGTTGGGGTCCCGGGGGCCTCGGGTGGATTCCCGGTGGTTAACGGATCGAAAATGGAGTTTTTGGGAAGGCTGGTGGTTGCTGGTTGCTGGTATTTCTGCTTCTGCGGAAAAGGGATCGCAGAAGCGGCCCCGCAGAAGTGAGAAAGGAACCGCAACAGCGGTTGGGAGTGAAGGCAGCAGGAACCGCTTATGCGGTCAGGGATCCGCAGAAGCGAATCCGCAAAAGCGGTGGCTAATCGCAAAAGCGAAAATGGGCTGGAGCCCAGGGACCGCAGAAGCGGAATCTTTTCCGCAAAAGCGGGACCGCGGAAGCGGGAATATTTCCGCAGAAGCGGAACACTTGGAGGCAGAAAGGTTGATTTAAATCGTGGTTTGAGTTCATTTCTCCCATTTCTTCATGGCTTGGCCGATTTTTGGGGAGCTTCAAGAGAGGATTTTTGTCGTCAATGTTAAGTTAAGTTATCCCCATCACTTTTGAGTTGAATATATCAACTATGTATAGATTTAAGCATGGAAATTCGTGTAAATTTGAGGTTTTGATTGAAAACCTAGGAAATTAGAAATCTTGGATTTTGATCACGATTTTGAGTATGGAATTTAGAGAAAATTATATATTTGAGTTCCTAAGGTCATGGGTAACCTTTATCTTCGAGAAATTTTGGATTCCGGGCACGTGGGCCCGAGGGCATTTTGGTCATTTCACTAAGAGGAGTTGGGAATTCGTATAATCTGAATTTTTAACAAGTATTTGAGTGTGTTCTCATTAGTTTGTCGTTAATTGGCTAGTTTTGGTGCATTGTGGGTCGGTTCCAGCCTTCGGAAGAATGTAGAATACCGGCTATGAGTCTTCGGAGCGAGGTGAGTCTCCTTTCTAATCTTGTGAGGGGGAATTTACCCCATGGGTGAGTTAAATTGGTTATGTGCTCCTATTTGTGGGGGCTACGTACGCACGAGGTGACGAGAGTCCGTGCGTAGCTACTATTATGCTATTGTCCGGGTAGTCTAGGACCCAAAAGCATGCTATACTTGGGATATTTGAAACCTTATTGACATTTGAATTGTTAAAATCAAGTTGAACTAGTAAATGAACTTCAAAAGGATTAAACTTCATTTTCTTGAATTGTTAAAAGAGGATTTGGTTTTTATTTGATAAATAGCTCCGATAAATTTTATTTGACTACTTGAGCATGTATTTTATGTGCACCTGCGTCGCATGCATGATTTGCGAGCAGGGTATGTGTTTATTTATGGAACGGGCAGAACGCCTCGGCAGATTAAATAGATGCATCTATTGGTTCGGGCCGCTCGACCCTCGGCAGTGCACAGTTTACATTCCTGTTGGAGCGGGCCGTCACCTCGGTGTGATTTGCGCATGTTTACCTGTTTCCTGGCCTCACAATTAGAAACTTCTATATATAAATCCATGATTATCCTCGCACTTATAGAATATTGTTTATTGACTTCTAGTGAGTGTCGAAGTTGGCCATCTTGTCTCTACCCCTTCGGGATTAGGCGGGATACTCACTGAGTACACATTGATTACGTACTCATACTACACTTCTGTGCATTTTTATTGCACAGGTATATGTTACTTTAGCGGCCTACTGGGCATAGCAGCACGGACGATTCGGAGACTAGGTGAGTTGCAGTATGCAAGGCGGCCCGCAGCTTTTAAAGTCCCTTTCTAGTAAATTGTATTTCCTTTCTGTCCATTGTATTCCGGACGGATGTTGTATTATATTTTATATCCTTATCAGTAGATGCTCATGCACTTGTGACACCGGGTTCTGCAGATGGTTTTCGAAAGATGTGTACTAATTGTTATTATTTAAATTTGAATTCAAGTATTGATCTTTTTTTTATGAAAAATGGGAGGAAAACCTGAGATTTTCAGAAGTATTAAAAGAGGATTTAATTGATAATTTAGTTAGGCTGGCCTGACAGAGGTGTCCGGCGCCACCACGACCCTTAGTAGATTTTGGGTCGTGACAACTCAAGATACTCGCATTCGACCTCGTTCGAATTAACTAAGAGTAATATTCGGCCTCGTTCAAATTAATTAAGAGAAACATTTGACCTTGCTCGAGTCAACTCACATTCAACCTCGTTCGAATTAATTAAGAGTAACATTCGATCTCACTTGAATCAACTCACATTCGACCTCATTCGAATTAACTAAGAGTAACATTCGACCTCGCTCGAATCAACTCGCATTCGACCTTGTTCGAATTAATTAAAAGTAACATTCGACCTCGCTCGAATCAACTCACATTTGACCTCGTTCGAATTAATTAAGACACTCACATTCAACCTCGTTCGAATTAGTTAAAAGTAATATTCGACCCCGCTCGAATCAACTCATATTCGACCTAGCTTGAATTTCATTCACAGTTAACCTCGTCCGAATTAATTATGGCGACGTTTAACTTTACTCGAACTAGTCATAGACACACTCGGCCATGTTCGAGTTAACCCCTACCAACAGTTCTTTTAAATCAAGACAATCAATCGAGGAAAACATTCAAGGGAAAAATAGAAGACTGAGAAATAAACAGCAAAAGTTGCATTCCAAATCAAAAAGGTATCTTACAAGGGCCGAACAGACGCCCACAAAAAGCATAAAAAAGAAAAAGATTACAAAAGCATCACTCAGTGGCATCATCCCTGCCATCATCCCCGATGTCATCCTTGCCGGTTGAGTACGCATCATCATACCAAGCACCTTGCTCGATTCCGCCCAGCTCATCTTCATCATTGCCCGCCCGTGGCGTGGCGGGATCATAACCACAAGCGACTCAAGTTATGCGCACCTTGGAACGAGCACCTTCGAACTCAACCTCAGTAACTCTCCCTGCCGCCTTCAAGTCCGTAAATATGTCTAGCTGGGCCTCGGCATGGATCCACTTCTCATACGAATCTCGCGCAACATCAGGATAAGCAGAAGTGTGAGAGGAGGACGGTCGAACCAATAGCTGCGCCCTTTCGGCTTCAAGAGCGGAGACTTGATCATTTAAGTTCGGAACCTCTCCCTCAAGCTCACCAACCCGCTCATCAAGCCTTGTCTCCCTGAGCACGGCCACCTCCGCTTCACTCGCCCGTTCAGATCTGAGAACACAGACGACCTCCTCCGATGCCGCCACCCTTGCCAAGCCGCCATCCTGGCCTCCTCGGCCTTATCCAACTCCGTCGTCTTCTCGATAAACTCATCACTAAAGTCATAGGACTTGGTCGAACTCTGCTCAAGTTCAGCCCGCAGGGATGCCACTTGGGCCCGAAGATCGGCACACTCAGCCATGACCCCCCAGCTCACCTCGAGCTTGTCCTCCTAGGCTCTAAGCGCTCCTTCGAGCTCGCTACATTTGCCAATGACCCTTATGATCTCTTCGTCCTTCTGCTCTAGTTCGTCTTTGAGAGACTGGAAGTTACCATCCACACCGAATCGGAGGCATATCTCGCGATACTTGGCACGGTATTCTTTATTCTTCGACTCCATCCTCTTGAAAATAGCCCTCTTCTTCTCCTCTCGGCGGGTGCACTCAATCCCCAAAATAAGGGTCTGATGAACAGGGAAAAAGTAGAAAGAAGCCAGTAAAAATGGACAAAAGAAAGAAAACAAGGTACGAAAACTCGAAGAACCAAAATCTTTACCCGCAAAGCCATTCCGGATTTTCCCAACGACAGAGCAGCATCATCAAACGTCCGTAAGGTCCTGTCCTCGGCACTGAAGTAGAAGGGACCCAAAGAATGGATAACGTTCTCCGTATTCTTCAATAATTCACGGTCGAGGGGAATGACAATGTTGCGAGTAGTCCCCTCCGTCCTCACTTCCACCCGAGTGAACCCCTAATTGAACATCCGAACCTCTTCGAGGTCGATGTCGGAATCAGACTCATAACCGTCTACAACCACACTTTTCCCCCTCTCCTCGGTAGAGGAAGGTACGTAGGCTTGCCCTGACGGTGACAGATCACTCCTCGGAATGACCTCCGCTGCCTCTGATCTCCCCCCCCCCCTTCCACGATGACCTCGGGCAAGGGAGCAATTTCTACATCTGAAGGGGGTGCAGTCTTTGTGTCCAAAGCTATGGCGCCCTCGGGTGCGGCCATGGCCAGCTCTGGATCACCCCTTGTTGGCTCTTCATTTCCTATTGTCTCGCCGCCAACTTCTTCTCTCTGCCTTTTTAGCGGAATTGCTTCCTCCTCGCCCAGCGTCGACTCATCCACTAAGTGCAATATGGGAGAAGTCGGAGTCTCCACCGAAGGGCATGTTGAGATCCGAGAAGAAGCAGCTATCTGAACGGACTAGACTGCAGTCGCAACGAGCAGAGATCCGGTCAATGCACTCGATTGACGAAAAGCGGGGGTAGGAGCCCTCGCTCTTCTCTTAGTCCTCACCTGACAGCAAACATAGAAGTTAAAACTAACCCCACTATATGAAGGGAGCGAAAAAGAAGATCGAAATGAATAACTTACCGGTCGAAGAAGGATTACGTCCAAACTTCTTGTTGAAAGACGACCATTCACGGATCCCCACCGTGTGGGGTAAAATTTGACTCACCCAGTCGCGAATGTCGGCGACCAACGTAGGAGGGTCCCTATCGGCTGCACAAACGAGGAAGAAGAACGATTAAATCACCGGATAGAGACAAAACAAGCAATCACTTAACAAAAATACTTTCGGGCGAAGTTCCACGCTTCAGGGAATCTGTTGGGGTTCGCCACCACGTAATCGGTCTTGATGTAGAAGAAGTTGAACCAAAACCGACGATTGCCTTATCGTCCATTTTCACTACCAATCCCTTGGTCCCACTATGGCAGAGGTGTATCATCATACCCCTATGAAAGCTTGGCGTGAAAAGATATAGCAGATGGCGGGTGGAAATCCCGCGGTTGGCCAGCTCCGTGTACTTTATCAACATAAGAAAAAGTTTGTAAATATAGGGGAGAGCTGGCCGGACAAATGCCGTAGTAGCGGTAGAATTCCTACGCCAACGGGGGAAGAGGAAGAGAATAGCCCACTTGGAACAGGTACGCATCAAATGCGCAATACCCAGAACGATGAATATGGATTGCGTCGTTTTCCAGCGGGGACCAGGTATGTGGGCAAGGATGTTGTACTTGGCCCTAAGCTCGGAAAGATGGGATGCACCCATTTCGGACTTCACAGGCTCAGGCTCGTCCGCAGGTGACTTCGAGAAGTCCGACATGGCCCTATCATTACGAGGAATGATTTCCTCCACGGTGGGAAAGCTCTCATCCTCGGCAGCGACAACAACATCATCATCATGAGGAGGCATCCTCACTCCTAGTGGAGTTGGTTCAGGAAACTCACCAGAGACAAGGGGTGTATCCACCATTTTTGTTTAGTTGTAAATATAGAAGATACGAACTCAAAAGAGGCAGAAACAATAGGAATCACTCGAACTAGAAAAGAGATAAGAGTGCGAAAAATGGAAGCAATTGGAGTAGGAATACACAAAGAAGAAGAAGAAAAGATGCAGGTTCAAAGATTGGAAAATGTAAAGGTTCACTCAAAGGGTTTACCCCCTTATTTATAGAGAACAACGACACTCGGATCGAGACAATTAACCGTCAAATGCATATGGATCGAAATGACAGGGACACAGGAAATACAACGCATCGGGAAGATGCATAATGATGACGCGTGAGGCCGTGACGTCACTCTGATCCAACGTCATTAAGTGTGGTTCTCAAAATGCCACATCACCATCTCAGAAGCGACCCTCATCGCTCGACCTCCCCATCCGAATTTCTCAAACTATGACTAATAAAGTCCGCTCATCGAGGTCGACCAAAAGACGACCTCGATAAGCGGAGGGACTAACTGTATGGTCAAAATCGAACAAGAGAAATTTGACACGCCGAGACGATTGTCATGAGTGACCTGCCATCAATATGGGCAGTTTGGCCGAGGTCGATTAGTGACCAACAGAACAAGCCGCCGAGTGGTTCATCAAGGCCGAGGTTGAGCCGCATAGATAAAAGTAACGGCTAGTATAACATTGGATCCTTCAAAAGGAATGTTCTATTTGTATATAAGAACACTTTCTATTTGAATATTCCCTCTATTTGTACTTTTTAGGGTTCTTTGGGATATTCCATATAAATAGCATAAAAGATAAGGCAAAAGGCATGTAATATTCTATATGATAAGAATACTTTTGAAAAGTAAGCTTTCTAGATAAATACAAAGGATAACTTTCTGGAGAGATTTGATCTTTTTGGATTATCTATTGTCATTTCCACCAGATCCGAGAAGGTGCTCAACACTTTCTTATATTCTTGTCATTCATCATTGTCAGAAAGAGGAATCATTCACATCATTCAATATTGGGTGAATCTTCCTCCTTATTTACATTTATTGCCATTGATTATTATTTAATACTTGATACTTTATACACATTATTGCATTCGACACATTTATTGTTAGCATATTAATTCCATTTCTTCAGTATTATAACTGCTCGTACGGTCAACTCAAGATCTGAAGTTATTGACTTTAATTGGGATTAACGCTCCTTAATAACTGATTAATTAGCTTAACCAAAGATTATCATTTTTTGGTCAAACAGACATAACTTATTATATGCTAAGTTTATTAATGATTCATTATTTCTAATATTAGGAGGAGTAGTTTCAAAACTATAATAATAACACAATTATGCTAAATAAAGAAAAAAATATTAGCAACTACATGGAATCATCCAATAACAAAGTTCAACTTTAAACGACATTACTCATTATAAGTCGAGTTTGTGGATGACTTATTCTTTCTAAGATTACGAGGTATAATTTAAAAAAAAATTAGAATAATAACATAGCTAAGTTTAATAAAAAATAAAGAAAAATAATTAAGAAAGAAATAAAATATAAGAAATTATGTAGAAATATGTGAAGTAAAGGTTGGGAAAATGAAAAATAAGAAAATAAATAATGTAAAAAATAATATTTAAAATTTTTTTAAAAGTTAAAAAAAATTAAAAAATAGAAATATAAAGTAACTTAAAAAGAAAAGAAAAGAAATTCAAAAAATCATCTGATAATTACCATGTATTTACTAGCAATTCTCGTCTCCCCCTTGAGAATTGCAAAGTGTAATTACACCCCCTCTATTACACCCAATTACATGCTGATCAAGTAATTACTTTGTTAGACAAACATGCCAAAATTGTGTAATTATAATCAATTACACCCAAATCCAATCAGGGTAGCTTTCCAAACATGCCTAAGTTTAAATTCATTTTCTTTTATATTTATAGTGTTTGTGCCAGCTTATATACATCTGGACGGGATGTCTTAAATTCTTGAAATTCACATAAGACATTAAATTTAGATATAATTGTGTAGACTCTTTCTATATTCTCTGCATCAATTTGTTGCTCCTCTCTCCCAAAATGGATAATAGCTCCTAGAGAATTGTAATCTACAGAACAGAAAATTACCACATAGAAGTCGAAACAACATATATACATAAGAATATCGCGATATAGCGATGTTCGATTCTCATTGAACACGTACATTTGTATAAGTTAAAAGAAATAGAAAATATTATGGGTTTGTGTTTTGGTCGGATAAAAAGTGTTTTACTGAAAAATACTTTTTGTACTTATCATTTTCTGATGTTGATTACTCTGATAATTGAAATTTTCGAAATAATTCTTATTTACTAAAAGAGGATTTTTTTTTTACTTCCTTCACTAGTAAACATAACAACTAATTTTTCTTTAAAAATAATACAGCTTTTACTTCATATTACTTGTTTTAAGCAACGTGTTAACATTAATTTCACTCTTTTTACTACTAAAATAAAAAATTGTTATATTCTACCCTCTTCTTTATACCTAATCAAAAGCTTAAAAATGATCAAGAAAATGATGTTTCAACTTAATAACATTTTTTTATGACAGTAATCAATCATCATGAATCCCTCTAAACCTAAACCCCTTTGACTCATATAGCCGGAAAAGCCTTACAATTTCGCAGTCTAAAGCCTTGTGTCGGTATCTTTTGCTCCAAAATGGCGGCTACGCACCTTGTCTCTCACTCTCCATCACTTCCCAAATCTCTCAAATACCCTTCAAACCCAACACCAAAGCTCTCATTTTTCAAACCCGTTTTCCCATTAAAGCCCATTTCAAGAAATCTAAGCATTAGAGCTGCTGTATCAACTTCTGAGCCTCAAACTCAGAAATTTCAGCACTGTTTCAAGAAATCTGAAGATGGGTTTTTGTATTGTGAGGGTGTTAAGGTTGAAGATGTTATGGAAACTGTGGAAAGAAGGCCTTTTTATTTGTATAGTAAGCCCCAAATTACTAGGAATGTTGAGGCTTATAAGGCGGCTTTAGAGGGTTTGAATTCGATTATTGGTTATGCTATTAAGGCCAATAATAATCTCAAGATTTTGGAACATTTGAGAGGGCTTGGTTGTGGGGCTGTTTTGGTTAGTGGGAATGAGCTCAAGTTGGCTCTACGTGCTGGATTTGATCCTACCAAGTAATATTCTTATAGTTCAGAATCTTTGTTTCTTGATAATTTTGTTTTTGTGCTATATCCTAATAAAATATACCAGCATTCATTAATTTGTGGCGTATTTGCAAAACCTTCAAATTGGCTTCATTGAATGAAGTTTGGTTGGTCGGCAAAGTTACCCAGTACATGTTCTGGCTGGAATAGTTTAGGTGTGCGCAAGCTAGCCCGGACAGCCGTCATTTAAAGAAAAGGATAGGTTCGAGTTCCAACTAGACACGCAGGTGAGTGTAAATGGAGTAACATGGTCAATGAGGATTCATATAGCTGATCCCAACTTGTTTGGGACTGAGGCGTAGTAGTAGTAGTTGTTGTTTGAATAAACTATGGTGTAAGATAGGCTCGAGTTGCAACTACACACTCGGCTGGGAGGTTCACCCAACACGTGTGCTACAGGGTCATAAAGAAATATGAAAAAGAAAAAGAGAACCTTGGTATAAGATTGGAGAATGGGATGTTATACCAGTAGTTAATTCTTACTCATTTGCTTGGCGATAGCGGGTATTTTCTAGTTTTCTGGTGCTGAATCAGTACTAGGTGTATACATGTTATGCCCATAATAGTTTAGACAAACCTGTCCTGTGTGTTGGCCTAATGCCCACAATATTGTTGGGAAATCAAAAAGAATTTCTTGTGGTTACATTAGTGTGTATTGCACCGAGAAGAAATTGTTCCGAAAGAATCCTGATTTATATACCCGAACAAAACCTGTTACCTTCAAAAAAAAAAATACCCATACAAACGTTCCTAGCTTACCCAGCTACAAATATGATGCCTTTATCATGAACTCTGTTGCTCTCCTTTACGCGTTAGATCAGACCTAAAAGTTCAAACTCTTCCTAGACTAACTACAATAAAGGTTATCTCTTACAAAGTTTGTTGGTGAGTGTACATTCTTCTGAGTTCAGATAGTATCACCTCCCAGATAACATGACTTCTATTTCATTTTGGACGCTGTGATGTATTTATAAACTTTGGAAGTATTTGCAGAGGAGCAAAAACTGAAATCTACCCTCTTTGTTTTATGTAGACGTGTTTTTTCCTCCTATACTTTTTAGCTTAAGGGGGTTTCTGCTCATTTGGCCACTCGCCGTTACATTGTATTAAGCTGATTCAACACCTTTACTAGCATAGGTGTATTTTTAATGGAAATGGGAAGCTGTTGGAGGACCTAGTGCTAGCTGCCCAAGAAGGTGTGTTTGTAAACATCGACAGTGAATTTGACTTGGATAACATTGTAGCAGCTGCAAGGATTTCTGGGAAGAAGGTTAATGTGCTACTCAGGATTAATCCAGATGTGGATCCTCAGGTATTCACGCGCCAGCATATGAAACCTTGAGTTATTGTAATGCTTAGATGTCTGCTTATTCCACTACAATATCTGCGTGCCTCAGCAATTTGGCAGATGTTGTATTACTAACATGTCACCATGATCAGGCTAGTGCTTTAGATAATTTGACTTTCACGTCTAGAGAGAGAAAATTACAATTACATTAATCAAAAACCTCAAATGTTCTGCTTTTTGTTCATTGATCTTCAGCTTATTTGACAGCCGGATGTCCCTAAAAAATCAAGTTCATTCTTTTGTTGCATAATGTTACAGTGAAGTTAAACATATGATATATCAGTTCAGCATTCAGGACCGTCATTGATCCTGCTCTTAGTTCTTTTTTTCCTTTTTTTTTCCTTCTTTTTTTTTTTTGGAGTGGCATTCTGCTATCATCTAATAAAATCATAAATATACCTGTAAGAAAATTATTTTTATAAACCAATTCATTTGAACTTTTCAGACATTCTATCACGTACCGTTTCCACGAGTACATGATGCTTGGTTCAAGTTCAATCTAGATTATAGCTCTTTTTGGATCAAAGTTAATCCAGAAAAGGAGGATTTCAAGTTTTGCCAACTAATAATACAACATCTCAATTTTGTACTGACTTCTTGATTGGGCTAGGTTCATCCTTATGTTGCCACTGGAAATAAGAGCTCCAAATTTGGCATCAGAAATGAGAAGCTTCAATGGTTTCTAGATGCTGTGAAGGCACATCCGCAGGAATTGAAACTTGTTGGAGCTCATTGTCATCTTGGGTCAACTATCACCAAGGTAATATTATAATTGTCTGCATTTAATTTCTATAACATAAATTGGTCTACTCTGTTGAACTTCTCTGCGCTTCTGTATTTGGATGTTGACTTGGCTGTTGTGTTTAGTATCTATAGTTAGATGTAGTACCAATGGAAATGTGACTCATGACATCCTCTAATGCTTTATCAGGTGTCATTTATTTGGTGGCTGACATTTCCTTGTTGCCATTTACTCAGCACTAAATGATATGATTCAAATTTTAGTTCATTTACAACTTAATTCATTAATACTCCCCTGCTCCATTTGCCCCTCTTGTTCTTTCTCTTACCTTTTGAAGGCTTGAAGACACAAGAAAAATATTTGAAGAGGAAAAATGCAACATTTATCTTTCCATATACATATCAGACTCCCCTCCTAGTAATATCTCTTCCAATCTACAGTTCCTAGAAGTACGATTTACATGTTAAACAAGTAATATGTTGGTGGAGCCCTATGCTATGTTTCTATCTAGGCATCTTGCACATTGGATACCATGTGCAGTTGATCCTTTTGGGGTCGTTTGGTTGGGAAACAAGTTATCCCATGATTAATTATCCTGGGAGTAGTTATCCCGCCCTCCCATAGGGATAAAAATAACACTACAATTCCTGGATTAGTTATACCGCGATTTTATCCCAACCAAACGTGGGATAAATTCATCTCAAATTTAATCCCGGGATATCCCTTACCCCTCGTACTAAACAAGCCCTTACAGTTTTGTCAAAGGCTCATTTGAGGCGCGTCTAAGCTCTGAAGCTCAGAGAAGCTTAGGGTAGGCGCTTCGCCTTACTTAGGCTGCACTTCAGCGTAGGCAAGGCATTAAGGTGTATGGCTCATTGCCTATAAGTTCTATCTTGAACAGAGTGGCACTAAACAATAAATATGATTGGCAAAAAAGATATATTAATTGTTACAGAAATCACTATGAATGAAGTTGTTACTTTTTTCTTGTGTTACATATATATTTTATTTTTTCTTCCTCGCGCCTTTTTTAACTAAAGACACACTTTGATTGCACATTGCGCTTAAAGCTGCGATAGACCTGGAGTGCTTTTTCATCCCTTTTGCCTTTTGACAACTCTGATCCTTTAATGGTTCTGTACTTCCTCTCTCTTTAAAAATATGTTGTTCTATGTAATAGTATATGTTTTAGAAGATAATATTCTTTATATAGAAAATGTAATATCTCAATGGTGGATGACATTCCTCCCTATGGTTTGTTGACCTAAAACTTTTGTTGTCTTTTCCAGGTAGACATTTTTCGAGATGCAGCTGTCTTGATGGTGAACTACATTGATGAAATTCGATCCCAAGGATTTGAAATTGATTACCTGAACATTGGAGGTGGTTTAGGGATTGATTACTATCATTCTGGAGCTGTCCTTCCTTCACCTAGAGATCTTATTGATACGGTAAGGTTTTTACCTCATATAAGACATATGACATCTGCCCGGATGTTTTCAGTAGAGCGATTTGCCTTAAGACCGTTTCTTAGTAGTAGTGACAGTTAAAGCTACTGCTCAAACTGTGGGCCTCACCTGTGATTTAGTTGACACTTGCCGCTTTCATGCGTACCGCAGGTGCGAGAATTGGTCCTCTCACGAAAACTCAATCTCATTATTGAACCCGGAAGATCACTGATTGCAAACACATGCTGCTTGGTTAACAGAGTTACTGGAGTCAAAACCAATGGGACCAAAAACTTTATTGTGATTGATGGTAGCATGGCTGAGCTTATACGTCCAAGTCTGTATGATGCTTATCAGGTGAGATTATGCTTGGTTCTTGTTGCCATTCATATCGGTAAACTTTGTGAAGTAGCTACCACCTGTTTGTAATTATACTCATTGTATGAGTATACAGTTTGGACCTCACTCTTTATTTGAACTATGCATATCTGATTTGCGCTTACAATGGATTTATAATCTTCTCAGCGCTCTTGCTCAGTAAATGATTTTTTGATTGCAGCACATAGAGCTTGTTTCCCCTCCACCAGCAGAAGCTGCAATTTCTAGGTTTGATGTTGTTGGTCCTGTATGTGAGTCTGCAGATTTCCTGGGAAAGGACAGGGAACTTCCGGCACCTTCTAGGGTAATTTGTTTTGACCTCTTATAGCGTATAAGAAAAGGACAACGCATAGCCTCTCATTTGAGGATTTTTTTATTACACTTTATGGTCATACTAACTATGACATTTTAATTCAGGGCACTGGTCTGGTAGTTCACGATGCAGGAGCTTACTGCATGAGTATGGCATCAACTTACAATCTCAAGATGCGACCACCTGAGTACTGGGTATATTGTCTTAACGTGTTATTATATTGATGTTCTGCTCCTAATATTTCTTTATGGTGTTACTTTACATTCCTTAATCTATGTTCAAGCCTAGTTATGATGGAAATAAACTTGGTATTCCTCTCAACATGTCGTACCCAAAAGTAAAGAGTACACGGTTACACAACAATTAACTTAGTCCTAGATCTTAAGTTGGTATGTTTCATTGTCAAGAATTGAGAGTCAAGGCTGCCATATGACTAGTATTTCTGGAGTAGGAATAACCTTGTGGTTACTGGCTAAGCAATCTAATGATAAGATCTATAACTTACACGGCCCTTTGCTTTCCTAAAGACTGCGAAAAATGTCCCTTAAATGCTAGTGGTTCGGTTATAATAAATGTTGCTCAGAAAGAACCAGCGCAACTTTCTTTTTGTGTAAAGGGAATCTGCTCTTTTCTAATGTCCCAACACTAACTTGGTGCTTGGCTGGACTTTGTGTATGATATACTGCTAATCACAAGATAAGAAGGTCGAGTGCTACTTTTCTACATGCAGTATTCGCCTTCTACTAAGTTATGAGAGTGCTTGAAAACTCTTGTGATTTTCTTTTAAGATTGCTATTACTACTTGTTTGATTGCAGTTTTCTTAATATCTTACTGTTGTTACTGATTGTTGCCACGGCTTCTTTTCATATTTTCTTTAGTCGAGGGTCTATCGAAAACAACCTCTCTGCCTTCCCAGGGTATGGTCTGTGTACACACTAGCCTCCCCAGACCCCACTTGTGGGAATTAAGTTGTTGTTGTTGTCGTCGTCTTGTCCTTCATTTTGTCACTTGGAGTGATTGCTTTCACTTAAATCATTCTGAAAATCTTATCACTGCTAGCACTATGCCATGACTAGTTGCAGTTATCAAAGTGATTACAAATACTTTATATTACATTAACGGAAATGTGTGAGAATTAGCAACATCTATTCCCTTGGCATATAATTTTCTCATCCATGGCATTCATCGATTATCTTCAATGGGGTACAAATTTTTGAAAACTAAATTTGGATTGCATACTGCTGTTTGTAGGTGGAAGAAGATGGATCAATATCCAAAATCCGGCATGGGGAGACATTTGAAGACCATTTGAGATTCTTTGAGGGTCTGTAAAATCTCTGGTCATTTTAAGCATGGCTAGATGTGAAACTTGGGAATTTCCATAGTAGTTTTCATCCTGTCAATGTTGACATTCTCTACTTTGGATTATTCGAAACTGGATTTTTGTTACAATTTATGTGTGATGTGTGATAATGCAAATCCCTATGGACTCTTCACTTTTGTCTTCCTCCCATTATAGACGTGACAACTTCTGAAAAAAAACTAGCATAATTTGGTGTGATTAATAAGGTTTCTTCGTTGGCATTTCCTAACTAAAATGTATTGCCAAAAGTGACCTTAATTTATATTTTTTTTTAATTAAAAAAAGTGACCTTAAAACTAGTTAGCAAACTAAGTTAATTTTACAAGAAAAGAGAACATTGCATGACAAATTAGTCATAATATTTTGTTTCTCATGTTTATGAAGGCTAACTAATAAATGATGTATGTGATTGCGATTACTTCTTAAATAAATATAATTTGCATAATCTGTAGGATTACTTTCAATAAATTACGCTTCATTTCAAACTAATAGTCAACTATACAAATCATCTGTATTCATACTGGTCGATTGTGTTTTGATTTATCATATCTACCAATATAATTTTATGTTTGATTGTCAATTTTGCCATAACACTTATTATTTGTTCTAATATTAATATTGACTATACTTATATTTTGATAAAACTTTTATAAGTAGCGGTAATGCACGAGTTATTTATTCATCTTTTTTTTTAATTGTAATTGCAAAAGAAAAAAAAGACAAAATTCATAATTTTTAAAAGATCTTTTCTTTTACAGAATCAATAAAAGAGAAACCTAACTACAAAAAGTGAAGATTATGCACTACAAACTCAAATTTGTTAATACGGAGCTTATCGCATTACCCATTTATTATTTATTTTATTTACTAATACTTTAAAATACTATAAAGGAAAAATGAAATACTGGACTTGGCGCTGCTCCGCGTCAACCGTGCCTTTTGGATTTTCGTGTAGTTTTCGCTCCATAGTCCACACTCCACACCCCCCGCCTCTCTCTCTCTCTCTCTCACACACACACACACACACACAGAGTCTGTCTCTCTCTAATCTCTATCTATATACAGTATATTATAGATTCACTCTTCAGTGCAGAGAGATTTTGGAAACCGCCTTTTATACGCTACTAGTTTTTTCTTCCTTCTTCTTCTCCACAAATGCTTAACGCACACACTTGAATCGGAGCCCTAGCCTGTTCGTTTCTCCTCACAATTCTCTTACGGTTTTTGGTCAAACTGTTCAAAATTGCCTTCATCTCTCGCTTTGCCTCCCGATCGGTAATCTTTTACTGCATTTACTGTTTTCGGTTTTCGTACTTTTGTTATGTCGTTAAATTGAGGATTGATTATTTGATGCATTTTAGTTTGTGTTTAATTTCATCTATAATATGCGAGTTTTGGTGATTCCTTATTTCTTACTGCATTTCCTTTACACGCTTTGCATGATGTGTTCTTCGCTTATTTGCTCTAATTGTATCCTTGAATTTGTCTAGCTTAACGGAGCTATTAAAATCAGGTGCATTTAAGTGCAGTCAAAAATTAGTAAATGAATATCTTTCAGATTTAATGCTTCGGCAATCGGTAACAAGCTTTCTTAATATTTGAATGTGATGCATTTCAGTTCGTATTTGTTTCATCTATAAAAATAGTTGGTATGGTGCCAGTTTTTGCTAGTCAATGAGGTGGATTAAGAACCATAAGGTCTCATGTTCAAATTCCAGTGGAGCCAAAGACATTAAGTGATTTCTTCTCATTTGTCTAAGGCTTCGTGGACAGATTACCTAGTACCTATTGGTGGCTGGAGGTAGCAGGCCATGAAATTAGTTGAGGTGCGCGTAAGCTGGCCCGAGGCACTATGGTTATCAAAATAAAGGAAATAGTATGAGTTTTTGCTGCATTTCCATTACATTCTTCTTGTGATGTGCTTTTCGCTAATTTGCTCGAGTTGTATGGTTAAATTTTCTCTAGCTTAACTGAGCTATTAAGGTTAAGTACGGGTTAAAAATAGGTAAATTACTATCTCTGTTGTGTAGTGCTTGAGTACCTGTTAACAAGCTTCGTTAATCTTCACCATTTTATATGTTTTGGTTACTTTTCCTCATTGTACCAGTTCAGTTCCCTAACATCTTTGCTGGAATAATGGCAATTATTTGATAGTTATTCTGTATTGAGAATAAATTTTTATATAGTTTGCTTAGTTAACTTTTCAGTTCTAGTTCATGAAGTGAAAAGTTGCTATCACTTTATCATGAATCCTTGATAGGTTATCTTAAACTGTTACATATTCTTGGTTGCCGGATTAGCCCGGCTAGTTGCTGGAGCCGTTATTTCTTGCTTGCAATGAGTGGCAACTAGATAGTAGTACCTGAACTCTTGCATTATAAATTTCTTATCGATTCCTATGTTTATTGGTAGTATCACATAATTATATATGCAGTAGCTCTATATTGTTAAATAAGTTGCAATTGATTATATCCCTTTTTCCAAATTACTTTTCTCCTACACAGCTGTAGTAAACTTGAAGTTTGTCTGCCTAAACTTTTGAACTCATTGACCAAGCGATGTTTGAATCTCCTTGTCGACTGTTTCCTTAAACACATAATTGATAATTTTTCTGCCTCGGGTATATTTCAGGTTTTATTGCATTTTGGCAGAAACCGGTCGGTCGATCCTCGGTGCAGATCATTATCAATCAGTTCGTTCCAGGTTTCTTACTCAGTTATGGCCAGTGAAACAATTGCAGGCCTTTCCAACGGTAACGGCAATGCTCATTCTACTCCACAAAGGACTTACCAGGTTGTCGTTGCTGCGACTCGAAATATGGGTATTGGTAAGGAGGGGAAGTTGCCTTGGAGACTGCCTTCAGATCTCAAGTTCTTCAAGGGTATCACTGGGACTACGTCAGATCCTTCAAAAAAGAATGCTGTTATTATGGGTAGAAAGACTTGGGAAAGTATTCCTCTTGAATATCGCCCTCTTCCTGGCCGCCTCAATGTTGTTCTCACACGTTCAGGGAGTTTTGACATTGCTACAGCAGAAAATGTTGTCATATGTGGAAGTTTAGCTTCTGCTCTGCAACTATTGGCAGCCTCGCCTTATGGTCTGTCAATTGAGAACGTGTTTGTTATAGGAGGTGGCGAGATTTTCAGGTCAACTTTCTTGCTGCTTTGTTTTTATAGGTAGCCTTTAATGCTAGTTTATAACATTAATCTTTTTGATGCAGAGATTCCCTAAATGCTCAGGGGTGTGAGGCAATCCATATCACTGAAATTGAGACTGATATTGAATGTGATACTTTTATTCCTGCTATTGAAACCTCGGCATTTCAACCCTGGTACTCATCATTTCCAGTGGTTGAAAATAAGATTCGCTATTCTTTTACCACCTATGTCCGTGTGAAGAATTCTGGAGTAGAAACTGTTAATCAGGCAAATAGTGAGACTCCTGAGATTGGTTCAGATTCTTTTAATGTTGAGGTTAAAGCATTCTCCTTCTTGCCTAAAATGATATTTGAGAAACATGAAGAATACCTGTATCTGAGAATGGTTGAAGAGATCATCTTGAATGGCATTCCAAAGGATGACAGGACTGGCACTGGTACTTTGTCAAAATTTGGTTGTCAGGTAATGAGAAGTACAAGTAAAGTTCAGTTTTGGCTTTCTCAAAAAAGATAAAGTTCTTTTTATATGCCTTTTCTCTCTTTTCCCCCCCTTTTTTGGGGTGTGTTTGAAGAGGTGATAACGTCAGTAAGCTTAGTTGGGTGAAGAGAGTCTGGAAGTAAAATTGGTCAGAGAAGGGTTCATTTGATCACAATGTAAATAATAAAGAGGGGTAGGAAAGGCGAAGCTTTGCATGCAGTCATATTTAAGCCTATTGGAAGAATATCGAACAAACTTCTCTCTATTTGCCTTCCCTGTTTTGTATGTACAGGGTAATTTATTGTCTGTTTGGTGTATCTGCCATAGTGCTCTGATGTTTTACTATCGCTGCAGATGAGGTTCAATTTGCGTAAATCATTTCCCCTTCTTACAACAAAGGTATTGTGTCATATTCTGGTTTGTAGTTTAATGTGCTTTTGATTTACCCACGTCCAATTTTTCCTACTCCTGCAATGTGAAGGGCGAACATAGATCATTTACTTATTTTGTTTGTTATTTTGGGTTTTAGAAAGTTTTTTGGAGAGGCGTCGTTGAAGAACTCTTGTGGTTCATCAGTGGATCAACAAGTGCTAAGGTATCTTTCTATTCCTCACTGACTGTATAATATGGTCGGTTTCTTTGTCACTAATGCTTGGTGTAATTGTTATGGCATTTTGGAGATTGTTACGATTTTTTAGTGATTTCTGGCCCATCTAGCCTACATAATTAAGATGTTTGACTTTAGGTCCTACAAGAGAAGGGCATTCATATTTGGGATGGCAATGCATCCAGAGATTATCTTGATAGGTAAGATTTTCTCTCTCGATCGTGCTATCATGTCTATTAGAAATATTGAACTGTCTTAAGTTTGGTGTCCCATTTCAGTATTGGCTTGAAGGATAGGGAAGAGGGTGATTTGGGACCGGTATACGGGTTTCAGTGGAGACATTTTGGTGCCAGGTCAGTGTTCGAACTTACTCGTCTGACATACAGTTTGTCAAAGCTCTTTGAGTTTTGTGGTAACTTGATCTATTGGAACTGCTATGTACAGGTACATTGACATGCATACTGACTACAGTGGTCAAGGTTTTGACCAATTGGCTGATGTTATCAACAAAGTTAAAAACAATCCAGATGACAGACGTATTATTCTTTCAGCTTGGAATCCTTCTGATCTTAAACTGATGGCGCTCCCACCTTGTCACATGTTTGCTCAGGTTAGTATTGTCATGGTTGTGTTTAGGGTTAACTTATTGTTTATCTTGTAAACTTCTCTTTTATTTTGTGGTTGCAGTTTTATGTAGCCAATGGGGAGTTATCCTGTCAGATGTATCAGCGATCTGCTGATATGGGTCTGGGAGTGCCATTTAACATTGCATCTTATGCCTTGCTGACATGCATGATAGCTCATGTTTCTGGTATGCTGTCCGGTGCCTCTAGCAAATTTCACACGTGCATTATGTAATAACTACTGGCAAAATTCCTACCTACTTAGAGAGAGGAATGTAGTATGCAAAACCTCATACTAGGTGAGGAGTTGGAGATGGAAATTATGCCTTCTTGCGAGGCTCAATCTTTGTCCCTTATTAGAAAATCTTTTGCCTTAAAATTTAGTTTTGGTTCAAAGCAATACTGTTGATGGTAATGATTCTTGATAGGGCCAATTACTTGTTATGTGTAAAACAGGTCTAATAACAAAAAGGATTTGGCACTTAGAACTTCTGATTTGTAGATGTTGATATATGTTTATTTTAAAGACATACCTTTTGATGGTCATTTACTGCTTATTCTACATTTATCCCATGTCAGTCTTTGTTTTATGGTGCACCTCGTGATTTTTGCTTTTCCTTTATTTTACAGACCTAGTTCCTGGTGATTTTGTTCATGTCATTGGAGATGCTCATGTTTATCGCACTCATGTAAGACCTCTGCAAGACCAGCTTCAGAAGTTACCGAGACCTTTCCCAGTAAGTAATGGAATGTTCATTCATTTGTTTGCTACTTAATCTCTCTCTCTCTCTCTCTCTCTGTGTAACTTTGGTTGGTCCTGAATGGGTGTAGGTGCTGAAGATCAATTCACAGAAAAAGGATATAGATTCCTTTGTTGCTGCAGACTTTAAACTTGTTGGTTATGATCCTCACCAGAAAATAGAAATGAAAATGGCGATATGAAGTGCCATAGATTTTGTCCTGGAATTCTGCGGCTCTTAAGATATGTTGCTCATATTTTGAGGCAAGTAATGGAATTGTCCTTTTCCTCTTTTCTGCTCTCCCATAAGAACTTATGTGGCCTAATTTTCATTGTTCAGAGCCTAGATTGAAAGAATCTGATTTCAACATTTAGGTTTTATAATGTGAGAGATCTTATGAAGGCTTTGTCTCAGACCCTATATGGTTCTTTTAAAAAAAAAAAAAAAATTGAAGTGCTTGATGTGTACTGCTTTCCGTGTTTAGTGGAGCTCTCATATTGAGGTTGCTTTTATAATTTTGCAGGTAGAGTAACTGGAGATGTTTGAGGAGCTATTCTATAATTTGAATCTTCATTAGTATACTTGAGAAAGAAAAAGAAACTAAACTTTTAGGATTTGTGAATCCTTTAGCACCACATGATGGTTCGTGGTTGCTAAGGCGATTTAGAATACAAATGACTTTCCTTTTGTCTCGAGACTTACCTTTTGGACTATGCCCATACTTTATGCAGTTGAACTAAGCATTAGTTCCTTTAAATTGATGTATTGCTTATGTATTCGCTCATTTATTTGTGCATCATTTCATGGATTTGGTTGCAGCTTTTTTGGTTCAGCTTCATTTGTGTGTGCCCGAGCAGATACCGAAAGAGGGTGGGAGATTGTATATTGCTACTAAGATAAGTTTATTCTGGGTCTCATCGCATAGATGGGGCGGAGGTTGCTAGATGAACAATGATGGATCATGGAATGCAAGTGCGCAAAGGTCTTTAGAATTTGTGTAGTTTTTCTAATAATAAAAGGTGGCAAATGGACTAGTTGGTCAAACTTGATCGGGTCAAAACATGTAAATTAATTAATGGGCTATGATTTAACTCAGAGTTTGCTTGGGTCAAAATATGTCAAATAATGTGTCCTAACTCAACCACCCACCTAACGACCAAATTTCTCCTTTTTTCTTTAAGAAAATTATAGAAGTTAATGTATTTTTCTTAAATTATTAGTTAAAGTGTTGGTCAAAAAAGCTTTGACAAGGTTAATTTTGTAAAATTAAAAGTTAAAAATTAGAAAATGAAAATCAGGCGGTATTCTGAAATTATTAAGATTAGAAAAAGGCTGAAACTATCATAAATAGAAGGGGAAAAAAGGAACCTAAAACTGAAATGAAATTTCCAATTCCTTTAGAGAATTAAAACCCATTACCTTTAGGATTATGGCTGGGATTCAAAACTGAATTGAGCCAAAAGCTGAATTTCCAATTCCTTTTGGGGAATTAAAACCCATTCCCTATAGAATTATGGTTGGGATTCAAAACCCAATTCCTATAGGATTACTGCTACCAGTGAATTTATAAAAGCAATTGCTCCCTATAATTTCACATCCGCACTACCTACTCCTGCTCTTTTAGCAAAAACAATGCCGAAACTACGAAGTCTAGTAAGAAAGCGTGCTGCGGCTAGAGCATTTACATTAGTACCAAGTTGCATGTACAAAGAAGGTACTGATGTATGTGTTACATGTTCACAATCAAACGGCGGTGCTATGCTTTTAAGAGAAAATTTATGTAAATTCGACAATAATCAAACCGTACACAGCACAATTGGTTTTCCACTTAAGGTTTCTGTTGTTGTAATGCGTTGTTCATCAGCCTTGTCTTCTTCGTACTACATCTCAGATCATATAACCGAACAAACTTTTTGGATTCCTTACGATAGTATCTTTTCAGATCATGATGCTTCGAACATTATATCAAAAATAATATGTTTGATGAATGTTCCTTTCTCTTTAGATCACAAGTTAAAGTGGAGAGGTATAGGATATCAAGATTTTAAAATTAGTAATACCACATTGACAAACAAGGACACGTTGATTTTCAAGACAATGAAGTTTGCTCAGAGTATGAAGGACTGTTCATCTAAAGAAGACTGCTGGTACATGAATTTGGAGATTTCAAAGATTACTTATTTACCCCACAAGAAATTTATGGAGATTTATAACATGATGGGACAAGACTATAATTTGAAGACATGGCTATGGACTCAAGGAGAGTTGAATACACGAATTGCGGCGTTTGAATTGCAGAAGAAAATTGGGATCAAGAAGATGAGATTTGAAGCTAGTGAAATTAAGGACACGTGTTCGATTTGTTGTGAAGAATTTTTAGAAGGTTGTATTGTTTATTGTATTAATCAGTGTTCCCATGTCTACCATGAAGTTTGTATTTTAGAATGGCTTTTAAGGAGGAATTGGTCTTGTCCCTATTGCCGATCCAAGTTGGTATAGAAAGTCTAGTCTAAGGTTATAATTTAGTGATGCAATTTTTTGTATGTCATTACAGATTTGTGCTATTGTATGAATTATGAAAGTTGGTTGAATACTATCTTGAAAAAACATACAAACAAATCCTAATTTATCTTTTTGATTTTTTTTCTCTTTTTTTTTATGTGAATTTTTATGTCCTCTTTTGTCTCTTTTCGTCTTTTTCTCTCTTTTCTTGAGCCGAGGGTCTATCGGAAACAACCTCTCTACTCCATCGGAATAAGGGTAAGGTCTGTGTATATACTATCCTCCCCAGATCCCTCACCTGTAAAATTTTACTAGGTTATTGTTGTAATTTTTGTCACACCTCCTTTCTTACACACCTACCCCGGAGGATAAATGTATAAGGGAGTTTTTCCATTTAAAGTGACATTATTCGAAATACGATTATTTATTTATTTTTTAGAGTCGCCACTTGGGATAGGATTGGCTTTTGGTGTCCCAAGTCACCGGTTTTCATTTAAATCCCAAATCGAGGAAAAATTCAACTTCCCAATTGGAGTCTGCGAACCAGAAATTCTGAATAAGGAATTCTGTTGACCCGAGGGAAGGTGTTAGGCACCCCCGGATTCCGTGGTTCTAGCACGGTCGCTTAAATTATTATAAATGGCTAAAATCTAATTTTTATACATGTTCCAACCTATAATGCAATTTTAAAAATTTGTTTAACCGCTTTTAATTAGTTTTTATGAAAGTGAACGCCGTTTAAGAGCGTGTTTTTGGATCACGTCACATGAAATGCACCCGGATCCTCGACACCTCTTATTCAACATTTTGGGATTTGGATTTGGGTCGCATGAAATGCACACCGGTATTTTAAGAAGATAAAATTATTAAAAGCACGCCTAAAGTGGCTAGCGTCTTATTAACTTTGCGGGAGGCCGTGAAATTCGCTAAACGACACGTCCCGATCTCTAAGTATTTTCCTATAAGCAACTAATGAGGGCCCCGCAATTTATGCATTTTTGTTCGGCGAGGCTCGTCTCATTTATTTTAAGGATATCCTAAAGCATACTATGATTTTCTATTGAATTTGTCTCTAAAAGGGCCTAGTTAATATTATGAACTATTATTAAAAAAACATCGAAGAATTCGGGCCTCAAACTCAAGTCCACATTTGAACAGGAGGATAACCCCCTAATTCAAACGTGCTACTTAGCTTGGAAGACCCAAATTATAATTTAAACTCAACATCCTTTAAATCTAATGGCTTAAATTTTCAGCGTGTTGGGCCTCAAGAGCCAGCCCTTGGGAATAAGCCTGTCCCATTTTATTTGTAATGCCACCTGCAAGGCTGTCCAATATCCAGGCCATAGCACAGGCCCAGATCTCATTTACAAAAGCGGGACAGCCTGGGCCCGCGATAGGCCTAAAGACCCGATGCCAAATTAACTTTGGGCCTGTTAAATTGCTTCTTCATGGCTCTAACAGCCCAGGTTTTTGACAAAGCATTAGTGTTTTAAACTACCAGCTATCATCAGGAATTAATTTGCTGTGCATGAAACATTGAACTAAGCCTCACGTATGGGCCAGATTCTAAATATTTTACTAAGCTATGAGTTAACACAAACGATGATAGAAAATATGGTTATATTAGAGTTATTACCATATGGAAGCATCAAACTTATTTAACATGTTGAAATGCATACTATTAATTATTCCTTAGGCCTATTAGTCCTGAAGTTAACATGGATACAAATATGTACTAGCCTCAGAATCAGTTGCGAATTTCACGCTGTTTTTCAAAGTTTAGCAATTACCCCGACGTGAGATGAAATCTAAACAAATATCAGAATTAACTTACGCTAAAGCTAAATATTACTGAATAAATACACACTAGTATAACAGTCCAATTAATACAATTGTCAAAAGTCCAGGTCGTCTATGTTTCAATTGCTACTACTACATAATCTATTGTGTAAGTTAATGTATATACAAGTAAGCTTAACATGAAATTATTAAGAGCAATTTGTTATATGAGCAATACACGTGAGTAAACATGAATTTGAACAGTTCAAGTATCCAGATCAGCCTTTCATTTCACATCAAAACTTCGATTATAAGTTGTCTTAGCTTTGACCATTAGAGATTAAGCAAGTACCTGGAAGTTGAAATACACACAAGCAAGGAAGAGGAATCAGCAGCAGTGGTGAGCAGATGATCAAATAGCCCAGAAATAGATTCAGCAACCCAGAAAATAATATCAAAACCAATCTATGGAGGAATGACTCTAACAATCAACCAAGGAGACTTTGAACAGCCCAAATCTACTCAAAATTTCGCCCAGGAATACTCAGATGATTTCGGCAACTAATTATTGAGCTAGACGATGTGAATCAGCAATTAACAATAAAAAATTAACCTAAGGTTTTCAATGGAACAGTATTTTTGGGATTTTTGAAAGTTTCTTTTTTTTGGGGGGGTTTTATGCAGAATTTAAGATCTAAAACAAGGTTTTTAGAACTAGACTTCAAATTTGAACATCTTGGGATTTTGAAATTCAAATTTGGGATTTAGAGTTGCAGAAATGGATTTTGAGGGGGGAATTAGAAGCTGGAAAGTGTTGGGAATTTTCAGAGAGGTAAAAACTTGTCTTGCAAGGCAAGGGGTTGTTCTTTTATAGGCCAAGCTAAGGGAATTTTCAGAAATTTCACTTTGCACCCTTACCCCCTCTTTTATTTTTAGTTTTAGCTTAATTAGTCCCTGAAAGACTGACTTCTTACCCAAGCTAGATCACTAAATTCCTAAAATTCTAATTGGGATCCCCTCTAGAATGTTCTAGGGGTTTCCAATTCAGTTACTACAAGATTCCTTTTATCTAAAATACCTAAACTACCCTTTTATTCAATCTGAAATTACCAACCAACCCAAAACCCCTTTTGACCTTGTTAATATTTGCCCATAGTTAACTGCCCAAAACTCAGAGGATCAGCTATAACCAAACACTTCCTAAAAATGGATTAAACAATCTAACTAACTAATTCTAAATGGAGCTGCAATTAATTCTAATTAAACTATGCTCTAAGGCTGGAACAAACCCAACAAATAAACTATACTGTAACAAACAAAATAATAAAGAAACTGGAGAAAATTAACAGCAAACATGAATTATCCAAGAACAGAATTACACTTATAACCCTAAGAGAAAACGCCACAAAATCAGAAACTTAAAGTAATCTAAACTACAAAACCTAGGATATAAATTACCACTAACCAAATAAAGCATGGATTTAATCAGAAAATTATTGTTTAAAAATTAAAGAATTCCAATAACAAGATTAAAAGAACAGTATCATAGTTTCAGTCATCGAATCGGTAGAAAATTCAAAACCAAACCAGACGAAATCAACAAAGCAGAGTCGAATTAAAACCCTAAATTAGTCCTGAAACAAAAGGACTACTGAGACGACCAAATTAAAACTAGAAAGCTCATGCATAAAAAAAAGAAAAATCTACAGACAGAGGAAAGGAAACAAAGAAATTTAGAAAAACTTACTGATTAAACTTAAAACTCTGCTTAATGTTCTGGCACATATGAGCTCGAAACTAATCATTCCTAAGTCTCTTAAAACAAAGGCCTGAGTTGACATGACTTGAACTGTTGAAGCTCGAAATTAGATCCAAAAATTTGAAAAGTTCTGGCCGACTTCGAAGGAAACCAGTGCCATATTAGGTGTGAAGGAGGCATGAAGATTATAGGGTGTTGTTTTGAGGTGATTTGGAGGCAGCGCCGCCACCGGAGGAACTGTGGCGGCGCTAGGGTTTTGCGGATTCGAGGAACTCCGGTGGGATTTGAGAGGAACTGAAGTCGGAAGTGGAAAGAGGAGAGGGAGAGGATACTAGGGTGTTAATTTGGTTGGGTTTGGGTGATTGCCGCCGGCGGAGACGATTTTCGGCCGGCGGCGGGCGACGGAGGACGGTGGTGATATAAACGGGTCTGAGACGGTGATGAGAAGGGGGGGGGGGGGGGGGGTAAGGTATCCGACAATTTTATATTAATGTTAACCTAGTTCTGAGCCGTTGGATCATGTAACCTAGACGGCTCAGATCTAATAGAGCCAAAACGACGCCGTTTTGTCTCTGGATAGCTGGACCGGATTTGTGGACTATTGGGCTGGGACTGGTTTGAAGAGATTTTGAGGTTGGGCTGGTGAATTAACTAATCACTGGCCCAATGCCAGCCAGTCCGTTTTCTCTCTTTTTTTTTTTTATTTATTTAATTATTTTCACTCTTTTTTTTTCTCCCTCTTTTTTTTTGTTAAATACAAAATTAAAAATAAAAAGACATGATTTAATTCTAGACCTAGACTAATTAATTTTCAAGAATTAACTAACTCCTAATTTCAAATAAAACTAAGACAAGTTCGAAAATTAAAAGTAAGAATGCGAAAGGAACCATTTTTTTTTGTTATTTTCTTTCATTTTTTGTAATGTTAATAAACTAATAGAACCAAAAATATAAATTTGGCTCCTAAATGCAAATGTACTATTTTTTTTGTATTTTTTATGAATTATGCCAAATACACACAAAAATGCAAACAATCACAAAATCATGCAATTAAATTCTAAAAATCAAATAATAAAAGAAAGATCCTAATTTTATGAATTTTATAGGAGTAATTTAAGCGAGGCAAAAATCACGTGCTCACAGCTGCCTCTCTTTGCTCGAAGACACTAAGAGTTTTCGGGCAAAGATAAATGAGCACCATGAAGGATTTTTGCCTGCTCGGACTCCATGAGAAGCATTTTGAAAACCGTCTGACCGAACCCTGCTTCAAAGGTTGCCTACATATCCTTGGCTATAAAGGAATCAGGTCAGTGTAGTTCTGGAAGGTTTGGTAGCTGGGACTACCAGGAGCTGTGATCTCACTGCTGTTGCTGCTGCTACTGCTTGCTGACCTCCTTATTACACCAAAAAGGAAAATCAAAGCCAAGCCAGCTATGCCTAACAACTATGAGTTACAAGATTCCTATCTATAAATCTCTTGAAGCTTGATCTTGAGTCTTAGCTGATTTTGCTGTGGACTCCGATCTGAATCTTGATGCTCGCGAGTTGAAGGTGCTAGTTCTTTCTTCAGCATTGGGTCAAAGCGGGATCGGCGAAGCTTATAACATTAATCAAATTTTGAGCAATCCGCACCTTTGTTTGCTTCAACATTTGAGTTCATTTCTTTTTATTCTTTTCTCCTTTTCTTGATTCTGGATTGATATTCATTCCATTGGTCATCTCACACCTCGCGTCTTGAGGTTGACCTGCTTAAGATACCAAAACAAACAAACGAACGAAATTTTCTGCCCCAGTTTTCACTAGAAAAATTTCGTGAGTTAGTTGTGACACATATCTAAGCAGTCAAATCAGGAATGTGTAGAAAGATCCTCGATTTTTTAGCCGGAATTTGGAAAGAAAAAGCTCCACGGTTTTTTGGTCGGGATTAGGAAAGAAAAAGCTCCTCGATTTTTTGGCTGGGAGATCCTCGGTTTTTTGGCCGGGATTTGGAAAGAAAAAGCTCCTCGATTTTTGGCCGGGAGATCCTCGGTTTTTTGGCCGGGATTTGGAAAGAAAAAGCTCCTCGGTTTTTTGGCCGGGAAATCCTCGGTTTTTTGGCCGGGATTTGGAAAGAAAAGGCTCCTCGGTTTTTCGGCCGAGAGATCCCCGATTTTTTGGCCGGGATTTGGAAAGAAAAAGCTCCTCAGTTTTTGGGCCGGGAGATCCTCGGTGTTTTGGCCGGGATTTGGAAAGAAAAAGCTCCACGATTTTTTGGCCGGGAGATCCTCGGTTTTTTTTTTGGCCGGGATTTGAAAAGAAAAAGCTCCTGGGTTTTTTGGCCGGGAGATCCTCGGTTTTTTGGCCGGGATTTGGAAAGAAAAAGCTCCTCGGTTTTTTGGCCGGGATTTGGAAAGAAAAAGCTCTGCGATTTTTTGGCCGGGAGATCCTCGATTTTTTGGCCGGGATTTGGAAAGAAAAAGCTTCACGGTTTTTTGGCCGGGAGATCTTCGGTTTTTGGTCGGGATATTTAAGGAATGGGATCCTATGCTACCATGATTTGTTTTTCTTTTGGGATTTTCATTTTTATTTCCTTCCTTCTTCCTTTTTCCTTTTGTTTTCCTCTTTATATGCTTTCCTTTTTGTTTAGCAAAACGCATGAAAGAATTTTGGGGGGGAGAGGAAACTTCCTTTTTGGTCATTTTCCTGCTGCAAAGCTGTTTCAGCGCTTGCGCATTTCATTTCCTTTTGGATTACACCTGCTTCTTGCACGATTGCTTTGAATTAGACCTGTTTTCAACAAAGAACAATTTATTAGTTTGAAACGGTGGTTAGTTTTGTGGCCTTGATCATCTCAATTGCTTGATCCCGGCCCCATTTCTGTTGGGAACTTTGCCGCTCGTTTGCCTTTGAGGGTGAATCTCTTTTCAAACCGACCGGGTTCAGCCTTCAGGATTTCATTATGAATTGCCCGTGTGGGCTCTGACCTTGTCACTTTATTCTGCCCTTGCCTTTGATTTTCTTTCTTTTCCAATGTTTTTTCTTCGAAAGCATCAACCACTATGGTCAGTCGGGATTGGCCTGACGCACTCGCTGAGGCTGGGTATTTTATTCGACTCTGACCAGGCGGAGCCTTGTGAGCCGGTCCTGCCACCTTTTCTTTGTAGTAATTCGAAATCAGTGCTAAACCGAAAGGGATTCAAAGAGAAGTATGCAAAAAGGCAAGCATATGAGTTTGAAGAGAGGCGTCCCTTTCGGGGAAAAAGAAGGACTTATCTGGGGTGCATGCTGGCTTCGAATGAACATGACATGCTTCTTGGACTGGACGCCCGACCCACACAAACTTTCCAGCTTCTCGTGAACCCATTGATCCGCATTTCAAAGCCAGGGAACCTTGCCAGGACTCTTTTAGTGATGAGATATCTTCTTTTCGGTCGACAGCGCCCTTTGCGGGTTTTCGCCAATCAATCTCTCTCATTTCTCTTCTCACCGTCGCCCGATAGTGCTCTTTGCGAGTTTTCACTAAGCGGACTCTCTCATTTTCAGTTTCTCTACTCACCATCGCCTTATGGTGCCCGAAGGTTTTCACCGATAAGACTCTCTCATTTTATTTCTCTCGATTTGAATTGTATCAGATTCTAACAATGACGTTTGCCACTTCCATGCCTTTGTCAATTGATCGGAAGGACTTGAACAAGGTTTTGGGGTAAAAAGAATTTTGGGCGTAACTACAACTTTGGAACCATTTAGGCGGATTCATGGCCGAACCATTATATCATCTGCCCCAGTTTCATCTTTTGGGGAAATTGAAATTTTTGTTTTGGTGTGACTGAACCTCAGGGAGAGGCTGCCTACGTACCCTTTCGGGATCAAGTCAAACGTAGTTCAGGCAAATAATTTTGTTTTTGTTTTTGCTTTTGTTTTGGTTTTTGTTTTCTCTTTTCTTTTCTTTTCCTTTCATCATATTTTATTTTTCTTTTCTTTTTTTTTCTCTTTTTTTTTTGATTAATACTTCCGGGTTCCAAAGAGGGTAGACAAAGAAGCGTGACCGGCTCAAAGGGTTTACGAAGGATTGGGGTAGCGGAAAGAAAGACCTTCGTCATCTCAATTACACTAAAAGCCATCGCCGCAGGGGGTCGTAAACATAGTACCTTTTC
>NC_031995.1:108599965-108604530 GCF_001879085.1 Nicotiana attenuata | reverse complement strand
TTTCTTTGATTTGAATCTCCAGAGGGTCAATATGGGCATTGCCTGGGTAAGGCAGCATTGAAGCTAGAGTGGCGAGTGCATCGTCTAGTTTCATTGTGACATCGAGGGATATACCTGAACTCTATCGACTTGAAGCGCTTGGCGAGATCTTCTACATGCTGTCGATAGGGAATGAGCTTAACATCTCGAGTCTCCCACTCTCCCTGGGCTTGCCGGATAATCAAATCAGAGTCCCCCATGATCAATGAATCTTCGACATCTTGGTCAATTGCCATATTCATGCCATGATGCAGGCTTCGTACTCAGCCGTATTGTTTGTGAAGAAGAATCGGAGCCTTGCTGTAGCTGGGTAATGCTGACCATTGGGTGATATCAAGATTGCCCCAATGCCTACGCCTCTTGCATTTACTGCTCCGTCAAAGAACATTTTCCAAGCACGAGTGTCCTCAGAGATGGCTTCTACTGAATTTACCTCCACATCTGGGAAATATGTGCTCAATGGTTGGTATTTCTCGTCAACCGGGTTTTCAGCCAAATGATCTGCCAACGCCTGGGCCTTCATTGCCGTGCGAGTAACGTAGACTATGTCAAATTCAGTGAGCAAGATTTGCCATTTTTCCAGTCTCCCAGTGGGCATCGGTTTCTGGAATATGTACTTCAAAGGATCTAACCTGGTTATTAGATAGGTGGTGTGGGCTTGAAGATAGTGTCTCAACTTTTGAGCGACCCATGTCAGAGCACAGCATGTTCTTTCCAACAAAGTGTACTTGGCCTCGTAGCTGGTGAACTTCTTGCTCAGATAGTAAATGTCCTGCTCTTTTCTTCCGGTTATATCATGCTGCCCAAGAACACAGCCGAAAGAATTTTCCAACACTGTCAGATACAAGAAGAGAGGCCGCCCATGCTCCGATGGGACCAATACTGGAGGATTTGACAAATATTCCTTGATTTTGTCGAAGGCCACTTGACATTCGGATGTCCATTTGATTGCCGCATCTTTCTTCAACAGTTTAAATATGGGCTCACAGGTGGTAGTCAGTTGAGCGATGAACCGACTGATATAGTTTACTCTTCCCAATAAGCTCATCACATCCTTCTTAGTTCTTGGAGGAGGTAAATCTCGAATGGCCTTTATCTTTGTTGGATCTAACTCAATACCTCTCCTGCTGACTATGAAACCCAGGAGCTTGCCTGATGGGACTCCGAAGGCACATTTAGCTGGATTCAACTTCAGATCATACTTGCGCAGCCGTTCGAAAAATTTTCTCAAATCTCGAACGTGGTCACCCTGAGTTCGGGACTTAATGATTACATTATCCATATACACCTCTATTTCTTGATGCATCATATCGTGGAAAATGGTGGTCATGGCTCTCATGTAGGTTGCCCCAGCATTCTTCAGCCCAAATGGCATGACCCGATAACAATAGGTACCCCAGGGTGTAGTGAAAGCTGTCTTCTCGGCATCTTCTTCATCAATCAACACCTGATGATATCCTGCGTAACAATCCACGAAGGACTTTATTTCATGTTTGGCGCAGTTATCAACAAGGATGTGAATGTTGGGAAACGGGAAATTGTCTTCGGGACTTGCCCTATTCAAATCTCGGTAGTCCACACACACCCGGGTTTTCCCATCTTTCTTTGGCACTGGAACCACATTGGCTAGCCATGTAGTATATCGGACCACTCGGATTACCCCCGCCTTCAATTGTTTTATGATTTCTTCTTTTGATCTTATCACTGATATCAGTTTTAAACTTCCTTTGCTTTTGCTGTACTGGAAGACAATTGGGGTAAATTGGCTTGTGCACCACTAAATCCGTACTCAGTCCTGGCATGTCGTCATACGACCAAGCAAACACATCTTTAAATTCGAATAGGATTTGGATTATTGCATCTCGAGTTTGCTCATCTGTGTGAATGCTTATTTTGGTTTCCCTTATTTCTTCGGCAGTTCCCAAATTAACCGGTTCAGTGTCATTCAGATTTGGCTTAGGTTTGTTCTCAAATTGTTCCAATTCTCGGTTTATTTCCCTAAAAGCCTCTTCTTCATCATATTCCGGTTCTTGATTCATTATTTCACAATTAGACAGCGTGTTTGAGTCTGGGCATGAAGTCCGCAAGCATGTCATGTTTTTTAAAGCCGCATTATTATAACGGGGCTCCCGCCTGATCGGGAATGGCGTAGACTTCCAGTTTTGGAGTTTAGAATCTGGTCCCATATAGAACACCTCAGCAGTGCTAGTCCCTTCCCCTGGCTGAACCATGTTGGTTTCATAAAGCATTTGTCTCATAGCTCCACATATATCTTTGATTTCCTCAGCTGTGAACACCTCATCGTCCTCTTCTTTGCTATACTTGGGCTTGACAAAAGTATCATAGAGATGTGGCAATGGTTGTGGCAGAACCCATCCTTCTTTCTTTCTTTCCTCGGCCCATTTCTCATCATCTGGGGTAGGGTGGAAGCCTATCCCAAAAAACTTTTCTGCTGTGGGTAGAATTACCGGCTCGGATATTCCTTGTAAAGCTTTTCCTAACCCTTTTCCTGGTTTGAAACCGTGCCTAATCATTTCTTTAGCCACCATGATTGAAGCATTAGACAGGAAAGGCTGAGGACAAGGATTTCCCTCCTCGTGCTGATCTGCCACCACAATTTCAAAGGCTTGATAAACAATATGCTCACTTCCTTCCCTCGCCTCCAAACATGGGATAGACGGGTCACGATAAATGGACTGTTCGTCTTCTCCGTGGACCACGATTTCCTGATCTTCATATTCGAATTTTACCATTTGGTGGAGGGTAGAGGGCACAGCTCCTGCAGCGTGGATCCAGGGCCTTCCCAAAAGAAAATTATAAGATTATCCATGTCCAACACCTGGAAGGTTACCTCGAACGCCACCGGACCTATAGTCAATATCAAATCAATTTCACCGATGGTATCCCTCTTAACACCATCAAAAGCTCTCACACAAACATTATTCGGACGAATCCTTCCTGTCCCGATTTCCATCCTTTGCAATGTGGAGAGTGGGCAGATGTCAACCCCCGAGCCTCCATCCACCATGACTCGCTTGACATAATAACCTTCACATTTGACAGTCAGATGCAAGGCTTTGTTGTGAGCTGCGCCTTCCGGAGGCAAGTCATTTTTACTAAAAGAGAGTTGATTGACACCGAAGAACCTTTCTGCCATCCTTTCGAGCTGTTCGACTGAAGTTTCAATTGGTACATACGCCTCATTCAAAGTTTTCATCAAGATCTTCTGATGTTCGGAGGATTTCGTCACCAATGATAGCAGGGACACCTGTCACGACCCCAAACCCGGTCGTGATGGCGCCCAACACTAATGCTAGGCAAGCCCGACCATTTACTCTCTCAACCCGATCACAGAGCTCAAAACAAATTAATCAGATACTTAAAATCAAATATTAATACTCATAGTTGAAATACTCAATTAAAACAATACGAAATACTGACATAAACTGTAACTCACAAAGACCTGGGGTCATGAGTCTAGAGCCTCTAACTAATACAGAGTCAAGAATCCTCAAATAAGTATGTTCTAAAGTACGGAAATAATAAAGGGATATGGGAGGAGTCGGGTCCTGCGGACGTCATAGCAGCTACCTCGACCACTCCTGGAACTCTGGAAACCAGCGGCTAGCTCTACTAAGCTCCCGAAGTACCTGAATCTGCACACAAGGTGCAGGGAGTAGGGGGTGAGTACTACCAACTCAGTGAGTAATAAGCATATAAAATTTCTGAAGATAAGAAATCCACGAAATGCCACAAAGCAAAGCTAAAATTAACAGTCCGACACCTTACTACGAACCAACAGCAAAACAACTTCAAATATAACAGTCAAGTAAAATGTAAGGATGCAATGCAATGCACATAAACACACTGTGGCGTACAGCCCGATCCATTTAATGTCGACGGCGCTCACTGGGGGTGTGTACAGACTCCGGAGGGGCTCCTTCAGCCCGATCCATACTCAGTCCACAATATGCATATGAGTCACGTAACAGATTCAATTAATTTCCCAATTTCCAATTTATTAAGAAGAATATACTTTAGATATTTAACTTCAGGAAAAGTGACTTAGCATTTCAAAACAGTGATTAAACACAGGACTGAGATCAATGATTATACAAAGCATGCTATCACAATGACATTCATCCTCTAGGGATGCTACAGATCGGCACAAGGCCCCAAACACGGCAATAAGCCCAGATATATTCAATACAGGGTGCGTATCAGTCGCCAATATAGAAACATTCTTGTTCGGGATGGACCAAGTCACAATCCCCAGTCATAATCAATCCCGCACCTGCCATGGGATGCGAGTCACGCCCTACAATAGCGTCACAATGTGATAAGCCGGGGTTTCAAACCCTCAGGCCATCATATACACCAACTACTCACCTCTAACCGGCCGTAGAATGGTCCGCAATGCCTTTTCCTTTCGTATCGACCTCCTCGCGCGTCGAATCTAGTCAAAATCACAACGAATACATAAATATGGGTTAAAGAAACATAACCCAATCAAAAATACTCGAAAA
>NC_031995.1:108594709-108597976 GCF_001879085.1 Nicotiana attenuata | reverse complement strand
CCGAGCGACACGCAATTACTCTTCCCGCTCGACCTCCACTATGAATCCCCTAATAGAACTGCACCATTGTGTGCCCATAACCAGCAAATCATACGCCTCACAGCACAGAAAAAGTAACTCCTAGATCTCCTCAGCTCACTAACAAATTCAATAACGATCGAATTAACCTGTCCCTCAACAATTCAACTTGGGACTAACCAAGCTAACTCAAGCTACATACGTAGCCACGCTGGCCTGCCAACGAACTCAATACTAAGAAGTCCGAAGCTGCTCCTTCCACTACTATAACCCCTGCCAGAGCTGTACGATACGGTGTCCGGCACCGATTAAGTACCGAAAATCCACAATCTCACCCGGCGATATGTCCGGCCACAAGAAATGCATCCGAACAGTCCCTCAATACTGGAACTGAATCAATGGTAGAAGCCTCTGCACTGGCATCCGCCACGAAGGCCCAATCAAGAACATCAATCTTTTCCAGCCATCCGCTGGTCCTTGAAATATAAACCATTCTACTAGAACATAGTCTAATGCACCTTGCCACGCAGCCTGAGGCATTTTCCGACATAGCCCATAATGCAATAGTTCAAAATCTTCCAACACTAAGAGAACCAGTCTGAATTCCAACATCACAACATAGCCTGTACATCATAACTCCATATAACACACAAATCATCATACCTGATCTCAGTTTCCACCGTGCGAATACATGCACACATTTGATACTCCCTCATTCCACGACAGATACTCGATATTTACCTGTGCTACCGAGCAAACTCGAATACCACCAGTGGACCCAACAAGAACATGTCGCACTACTGCCGAAATATAATCAGTTTAATCACATTACCTTTTTCTGAGACATGTACTCTCATCAAATCAATTCCACTTAGCAATATCATTTTCCCAATCATCCGAAGATCATTTATCTAATCACTTAGGAGGAATCACTACACATCCCATGCTCTGCATGACATACACAGGTCTTGTTCAAATTCTTACAATACTGACACGACGGATGAGACCTGTACACATTCATAACTACTACCGAAACAACAATTCATTAGTTCTATATTCTTGGCAAGAACTATCACCTCATTCTGAGCCAAACAATGGTCTTAGCTCTTTAATTTTACTTCACATACTCAGATTGCACTGATCTCAAATTCAATGATCTCGTCTTACCCAGTACGAACTGTTCGGGCAATAAGCCACTCCAGATATAATTATAAATCGTATATGATGCCACAAAGCGCCGATAGGCTACCGATACGAACGCGGTACAAAAAGAAAAAGAACTCTGAAAGGAACTGCCTAACTCACGCACTACTATGTGCTCTCCATAGAAAAATAAGAAGCAAGGCATACAAAAATAGCATATAGAAAACCATGCTCAATATCATACTGTTGCAGCGCGCAACCCGATCCAAATAACACACTCATGGCGGCGTGCCACCCGATGCACACATAGATCTCGCATAAGGAGATAACGTCGAGCCAAATCTGCTCATTATAACAAAATACCGAATATCGGTCATGAGCATGCTAAGTGCATAATATCATCCCTGAGGGATATTTAGCGTTATAAACTACAAACTCAAGCACAACTGAGGTGCGATATACAATCGGGATTTCAACAGTCAAGTTGCCTCCTACGCGGATTCTTAACATGTAAGCAATTTCTCGAGTTGTCTCACAACTCACACGGCGCAATGCCTCACTACGCATGATATCTGACAATGAAGCATCAACCTAACTACTCCTCCATGAGGACCGTGTTACAAAAATGCACACATCTGGCCTGATATAGATCCATTATTCACATTAAGTCCATCCACCTACTTCAAGCCGATTCTGCTCACAATGAACCAGTTTGACAACATTTCAAGGTCCATAATAACTCCCTTTTTCACCTAACACACAAGAACAACCATCACAATCGGGGTAATCCTTCCCAGTTCACAACCCAATATGCCAAGTGCCCTCCAAGCATGAATTCCTCAATTTAACGATACCATCACAACCTTGATACTTGGTTTACATCTTTAATCAGTCAAGTGACTACATGCCACACTTATATAATCTTCCAGTGGGACACACTCCCACAACCTACCGCAACAATATTTGGGGCGTACTTCTAAACCACCTGTCGCATTAACGCTGAAGAGCGATCAAGAATCATTAGCCAGGACGCAAAGCCCTTTTTACAAAACACCGATCTTAGGTGACGCTGAAGACAATACCAATTTACCTTAACAATCGAAACTTCTTTCCTGCTCATCCGAGCTCATGACATCTTTGTCAAAATTTTCCCTTCACTCGTGCCATTCTCGACCAAATTTCCGCAACCAGAACTGATTCACCAGCATGCATCAAATCAGAACTAACATAGTACATAACTATACAATCAACTAATCAACAACAACCTCCCCAACTTAGCTCGAAGCCATATATCACAACACACTATACTCATAATGCATATGCTCCATTGCTGTCGTAATACCACAGTGAGATTGAACTCGCTCTTTCATAAGCTTGTGGAAACTCAAATCATCTGGAATTTTAACTCTTCTGCATTTTCTTGCATTCACTCACATATAAGCCTACTCTCTAGGCGACCAAATTTTTACTAAGTCCCAAATTTTTTTTTTCAAAAATTTCGGCAGAGTTTCCTTTGTAATTGGGCCTATCCACCTGCCAGAGAATCACCAAAACCATCCTAACAACACGGCTACAACTTGACAAAACATCACAATGTATATCAACAACATTAATCTCAATACTACCTGTATTATATTATCAAAATTGATACATGGACATGCATTGCACCTATTCGAATCATGACACATAGAAAATACCTTCCACCAACATACACATAATACATCCAATTTAGTCTTCCTGAGTCTGAACTCGTACCGCCGCAAGTATTGCACTTAACTTTCCAACTAGGAGATACGAAAATATTCTTCACGCACCCATAACTCGGGGCTACACAACAGATCACAATAGGAATCGAACGCCTAACAGTTCATCTATTATCCTGCAGACTCCCTCGTCACTACCAAGATCACGTAGATATATCTCACAGTACTAACATACTCATCACATGGATATCCATCCGCCATTCCCATAATTAGGGACAACACTGAACATATAAATTCAAATCACTTGTTCACACAATCAGCACCTCGGTGCTCAAGCCATAGGCAAAGATCCGACCTTAAGTCCTCCTGACTGGCCCAACATGAACTCACGGAGATTACATCT